>NC_088812.1:12633746-12933746 GCF_011386835.1 Chrysemys picta bellii | reverse complement strand
TGGTATTGAGAGAGCTTTCATTATAACGGTGGTAGAGAATTGTTACTGCCCCTTCCTCCTGGACAGCGTGTGTCCGGCTCCTTTCCTAAGGGGACGTGCTCTGTGTTGCCTGCAGGCCTATAACGGTCACTGTGAAGCCCTAAAGACACTTGCCGAAACCCTCGTGAACCTTGACGTGCGGGACCACAAAGGGCGGACGGCGCTGTACCTTGCCACGGAGAGGGGCTCCACAGAGTGCGTGGAGGTGCTCACCAGCCACGGTGCTTCCGCCCTTGTGAAGGAGAAGAAGAAGAAGTGGACGCCGCTCCATGCTGCAGGTGGGAGTGGAAAGGCACCTCTGCTGGGTTGGTCAGTGGATCGGGCACCACAAATCTCATTGCAGGGTTCTTTGCTGCAGTCAGCCCTTCAGAGCCCAGGCCTCCCCCTGCCTGACCCACAATGGGGCTGCAGACAGCCTGCTTGGCTCGGGGTGACTTAACATGGCTCCTTTTGAGGTCATGAAAGGGGATGTTGCAGGGTGACTGGCCCCTTCAAGCAGGAGCAGGGTCCTGAGACCAGTTACCTGCTACAGGAGTACCTGGGCCTTACAAAAGAGGAAGATGTGGCAAAAGCCTGAACTATAGCATCATAGAGTCATAGAAATGTTGAGCTGGAAGGGACTTCGAGAGGTCATAAAGTCCAGCCCCCTGCGCTGAGGCAGCACCAAGCACATCTAGACCTGACCTGACAGCTGTGTCCCCCACCCGTGCTTAAAACCGCCCCAGTGATACGGATTTCACCATCTCCCCTGATCTGTTCCAGAGCTTAACTCCCCTTCGAGTTCGAAAGGTTTTCCTAACGTCTCACCCAGGCAACCTATGGCACGCATGCTGAAGGCGGCACACGAGCTGATTTTCAGTGGCACTCACACTGCCCGTGTCCTGGCCACCGATCCGAGGGGGTCTGCGTTTTAATTTAAAATGTTTAAGAAGCTTCATTTAAAATTAAACACCTTATTTACTTTACATACAACAATAGTTTAGTTATATATTATAGACTTATAGAAAGACCTTCTAAAAACGTTAACATGTATGACTGGCACGCGAAACCTTAAATCAGAGTGAATAAATGAAGACTCGGCACAGCACTTCTTGAAAGGTTGCCGACCCCTGGTCTAACCTAAATCTCCCTTGCTGCAGATGAAGCCCATTGCTTCTTGTCCTACCTCCAGTGGACATGGACAACAATTGATCACCGTCCTCGTTAGAACAGCCCTCAGCATATTTGTAGACTGTTAACAGGTTCTCTCAAAGGCTCTAACTTGCATCACTCCGGGGCAGGAAAAAGCCCCCCTGAGCGACGCAAGTTTCACGCTGTCCACAGCGGCAGAGACGCTCTCCACCGACATAGCTCACGCTTCTCGACGAAGTGGAATGATGGTGCCAATGGGAGAGCACTCTCCTGTCCCCAGACACACTGCATCGGTGCAGCGCTGTCGTGTAGACTTACCCTCCGTCGTCTTTTCTCAGAGCTAAACATCCCCAGTTTTAACCTTTCCTCGTGGAGCTGGTTTTCTAAATCTTAAATCATTTTTGTTGCTCTCCTCTGGACTCTCTCTAGCTTGTCCACATCTTTCTTAGTGTGTGGTGCCCAGAGCGGGGGACAGTACAGCTGAGACCTCAGCAGTGCCGAGCAGAGCAGGACAGTTATCTCCTGTGTCTGACCTAAGACACTCCTGTTAATACACCCTAGAAGAGATTAGTCTTTTTTCTCAGTTGCATCACATAGTTGACTGGTATTCAATTTGTGATCCACTCTAACCCCCTGGTATTTTTCCGCCGCTCTCCTTCCTAGGCAATCATTTCCCATTTTGTATGTGTGCGACTGATTGTTCCTTCCCAAGTGTAATACTTTGCCCCTTGTCTTTATTGAATTTCATCTTGTTGATTTCAGACAAATTCTCCAATTTATCAGTCGTTTTGAATTCTAATCCTGTCCACCAAAGTGCTTCCAATCCCTCCCAGCTTGGTGTCCCCCAGAAATGTTGTAAGCATATTCTCCACTCTGTTGTCTAAGTCATTAATGAAAATATTGTCTAGTACCTGACCAGGACTAACCGTCATGGGAACCCACTAGAGATGCCTTTCTAGTTGGACAGCGAACCATTGATAACTGCTCTCTGACTCCAGTGTTTCAAGTGGTTGTGCACCCACGTTATCGTGGTTTCAGTTAGACCACATCTCCCTGGTCTGCTTATGAGAGTGTCATGCGGGACTGTGTCAAAAGCCCTACTTAAAATCAAGGCCCTTCCCGTTTACTGCTTCCCCATGGCCAGTAACACCGTGTCTGTCTCTGTAACTCCTCCCTCCCTTGTGTCTCTCTCCCAGCTGCCTACGGGAACACAGATTCCCTACACCTTCTGATCGACAACGGGGAGAGGGCGGATATCACCGACGTTATGGACATCCATGGCCAGTGAGTCAATTCTGGTTTCTCAGTAATATCCGTTGTCTGCATGAGGATATCCTTCCTGCCCCAGAGCAGTACGTGACATGCCAAACGGCTGCTCAGCGATGGTCCCCTGAGGATCTTCCCAAAGCGCTTGCAAAGAATTAAACCTCCCTACACCCCCCAGCCGATTTTACAGAAAGGGGAAACTGAGGCAAGGAAAAGGACTCATGCAAGGTCATGCAGCAAATCAGAGGCAGCGCTGGGAATAAAGCTCAGGACTCCCTGATTCCCAATCCTCTTGCTCCAAGCCCTGCCTTTCCTGCTGTCACCCTAGAACAGCGCTGGGTAGAACCCAGGAGTCCTGACTCCCAGCCCCCCTTCGCTCTCATCCCTAGACAGCACTGATCTCCCAGAGCTGGGTAGAACCCAGGAGTCCTGACTCCCAGCCCCCGCTGCTCTGACCCACCAGCCCCCACTCCCCTCCCAGAGCTGGGTAGAACCCAGGAGTCCTGACTCCCAGCCCCCTTTCGCTCTCACCCCTAGACAGCACTGACCTCCCAGAGCTGGGATAGATCCCAGGAGACCTGTAAACTAGGGATTTAAACTTGCAAATGTTCACTGCCCTTCCCAAGCCAACATCCTTCTCCTGTGCTCCCCCAATCGCCCCGCAGAACCCCACTGATGCTGGCGATCATGAACGGCCACGTCGACTGCGTCCATCTCTTGCTGGAGAAGGGATCCACAACAGATGCAGCGGACAGGAGAGGCAGGACTGCGCTGCATCGAGGGGTGAGTGAGCGTGACGGAGCTCGGTGCAGGGCCGGGGATTTCTCTCACTGGGTTTCCTGCAGGTCGCTTTGTTCTAGGAAGGGCTGGTGGCACCAACACTCTCCATTATAAGACCCTGTTTTCAGTTACTTATAACATTGCCCAACTTCGACCATTTGGGCTGAAATTTCGCATGCCAGGCGTCTGCCTCAGGCTGACTTTTTGGGGCAAATTTTAGCCAAAACAGTTCAGCTGCCTCTAAGAACGAGGCAAAGGGACAATATTTTAAAAAATTCCAGCAACCTTTTCCTTGGAGAAACTCTAGCGCCCCCGAGCTGTGGAGCCAGGAGTTGAAATTCCGCGCGGTGCCTTTTGCTGTTCCTGTGCAAATCCAGCCACGTTCGCTGTAACCCTGCCTGCGCTTGGCGTGTGGAGCGGTTTCCCGCTGGGCTGGAGACACCACTTCACAGCTGTGGTGTTCTTTACCCGGCACAGGCGGTGACGGGGTGTGAGGACTGCCTGGGAGCCCTGCTGGACCACGATGCCTTTGTATTGTGTCGGGATTTCAAGGGTCGAACCCCGATCCATTTTGCGTCGGCGTGTGGGCATTCAGAAATCCTGAGGACCTTGCTGCAGGCAGCGCTCTCTACTGACCCTCTGGACTCCGTGGTCGATTACAGCGGCTACTCGCCGATGCACTGGGCTTCGTACAGCGGTAAGAGCCATGACACCCCTCCATCCTCTCTGCCTTACACCCATTGCAGACCAAGAGAGAGCTCAACTAAAACAGCCCTTCCTCACTCAGCACTAACGAGGCCGTGCGGAGAACGCTGTGGTGGTCTGGGGGCCCTACTGCAAATAAGACGCTGAGGCTGACAGAGCCTCCCCCCTCTGGGCTGGGAGGGACAGACTGTCGTTGCCATCTGGCTGTTCGGGGTTTGAAACCCGGGACGTCGGCGACACACAGGCCACCCCCTTGTGGAGTCCCCCGGCCCCTGCGTGTTGGCAAACTCAGCCAAGAGGCCAACGACTGGAGCAGAATTAGGGCTTGTCTACACTTGAAATGCTACAGTTCCACCGTGGTAGCGCGTCGGTGTAGTCCCTACCTACACCCCCAGGAGGGTAGTCAACCCACCTCCCCGACAGGCGGTAGCGAGGCCGATGGAAGACACTGGGCTGTCTACACTGGGGCCAGGTCGGCTGACCTACATTGCTCAGGGGTGTGAATTTCTCATGCTCCGCAGCAACATAGCGAGGTTGACCTAGTGTAGACCAGGTCTTCGAAATGTCTGAAAATGCAGCAGGGTTTTACCGTTAGACAAGAACGGGGACTGATCTCTCTCTGGCCGAGAGGAGAAGCCCAGGGTTTGCCCTGCTAGCAGAGCTGGCATTGTCCCCTTGTCACACTGCACCAGGCGGGTTGTGTCCAGTCGGGTATCCCGCTGCCAAGACTTCACGTTTCAGACGAATGGCGCTCGCTCGCCTTCCCCTCCTTTAAATAATGCACCGGGCCGGCTTGATCTCACGCCACGGGAGACTGCAGGAAACTTCTTCCTGCTTCGCCCTCTGATGGCTTCCCTGGGCCTTGGAAGGAGCTAAGGGCTGGTGGGGGGTGTTTGTGCCATTCAAGTCCCGTCCCATCCCCCCTGTGTCAGTCTCCCAGGGGTGAGAGGTGATTGCCACGATACTGCTCAGCTCACAGCTCCCCGTCCTTTCTCCCTCTTTGCAGGACATGAAGATTGTCTTGAATTGTTACTTGAACACAATCCATTTGTGTACCTGGAAGGAAACCCCTTTACTCCATTGCACTGTGCTGTGTAAGTAGCCACCAGCCCGGAGCCGGCTTCTTCTGCATCCTGGTTTGGAACAGTGCGAGAGCGCGCGCACGGCAGGGCAGGAACGGACGTGTGCTCTCGGAGAGACAGGCTGGGCTCCAGCTCCTTGTTATCCCAAGGGCTCGCAACGCCGTGGGGCTGCGGAGATTGACCGTTCTACCATGCCCTCCATTCTGCCTTGGCCTCAGAATCCAGTAACCGGACTCTGGGGCTGTGGGGTCAGTGTGAACCACTAGAGGGTGCATTGGAGCCAAGCCCTCCGCATGGGGGTGGTTCAGAGACTGATTCACTTCATAGCCAGCTGGTCTAAGCAGGCAATCACCCTGGAGCCCATTCAGCTGGCCAGCGGGGAGTGCTGCACCACGGCATGTGATCTTCCTTCCCCTGCCTGCGGCTCTTTGGCCCGGGGTAGCAAAGGAGTGAGCTGAGCCATTGCCTGGCGCATTGACAGCTCGGCCCAGCCTTGGTTTTCATTTTCCTTCTTGTCACCCCTGCAGAATTAACAGCCAGGAAGGCACTGCTGAAATGCTGGTGGAAGCATTGGGTGCCAAGATTGTTAATAGCAGAGATGCCAAAGGAAGGTGAGCGGCGTCTTTTAATCTCGTGCCTCGTCTCTCCCGGCATTCAGTGGAGCCTGGGGGATGCCAAAGGCCGACGTAGGCTCCCGCTCGATTGCTTTTGTGCTCTGATCCCATTGGCTCTCAGTAACTGAGCCAAGTGCGTACTGGGAAACCTCCCGAGGCACCCACGAAGTGGTGCCGACGCTCTGCCCTCCGAGTTACTCCTGACCCCGATGTAGTGCCGGGGCTCTGTGCTGCTGTCAGTCACAGCAGATGTGAAAGTATGGTCCTGGCAGCTTGGGGTGATCAGAGGAGGGGGTCCCCTGGCACTCTGTATTGGTCAGACTTGCCCCAAATTCCATCTTGGGTAACTACATCTAATTCCCTGAGATCTCAGCTGCATACAGCGTTTGGTTTTACTTCCTGTCCTAAATGGTCACAGAGTGGCAGTGCGCACCTGCTGTGTCCTCCCCCCCCCGCTGTGTGTCTCTCTCTCCTCCTCTCCCCCCCTCACCTCCCCGCTGTGGCTGCACCATCGAGTCAGCGGGAGACTCCTGGAAATTAAGACAAACCCTCCTTGTCCTTCCCTGGGTGGTCATGGAGAGCAATTGATCACCATTCAGTACTAGGGCTTAGGTTTTTGACGTGTTTCTGGGTCCTTGGGAATGAAAGGCACCAATGTTGACCATCACTGGGGTGATGTATCTGTCTGGGGTCCTCAGCCAGGCTTCTTTAGTTGGAGTGTCCCCATGGAGTCCGGTAGAGTTTTGCTAGTGCGGATGCGGTGGGGTCTCCCCTCACGCCCTCCCCTCTCCTTCCAGGACACCCCTTCACGCTGCTGCCTTTGCAGACAACATCCACGGTTTACAGCTGCTGCTGCGTCACCAGGCTGAGGTAGACACGACTGACCAGTTGGGAAGGACCCCTCTCATGATGGCTGCTGAGAACGGGCAGACCGCAGCAGTCGGTGCGTAGCAATCCAGCGCTTACTTCCTTGGCCTGCGTCTACCTACTCCCTTTTGTTCACCCCGGTAGATCCTTCCCCGCCACTCAGAATAACGTTTAATTCCGAGGGAATCGTGGTGACGGGATGGAATTGACAGTCGGGTGGGAGGCTCTGGGCTGCCAGTTGTTCAGTTGCAGGCTGGGGTGTCGTAACCATTCACACGCGCTCAGTCGGGTACTGTGCCGTTCCGCAGCTAGCGGACATGCTGTTCCTGCTACCTTATCCCTGAGCTAAGGGAGTCCGGGCTGCGTGGGCCTGACGCCGTTTGCCTCTCTTGCTTGTAGAGTTCCTGCTGTATAGAGCGAAAGCAAATTTAACTGTGCTGGACGTCAACAAGAACACGGCTCTTCACCTGGCCTGCAGCAAGGTATGGGATTGACCCTTCTCTTAAACAGTCACGATCACCAAGACCTTCAGTCCGTGAGCCTCAAAACATCAGAGCGTGCTAATCCGGGCCCTGCTGGCGAGAAGAGATTGCACCCCCAGGCCTTGTCTACACAGGCATTTGCACAGGTTGAATTAAGCCAGTGTGGACTCGCTCGTGTGAATGTCAGTGGCTTATTTTGGTTGATCTTAAATCTGTTTTTAATCAACTTAACCTAAACGGAAATAAGGGTTTGTCTACAGGGGAGTTATTCCTGATTAACTCCTTGTGGGGACGCTCTTATTCTGGAATGAATGTACCTTATTACAAATAAGGTTTAATCCACTTTGGTAGTGGATTACGCTAATTTGGAATAAGGCACTTTATTTCGGAATAAGAGCATCCACACAGCGAGATAATCAGGAATGGTTAATCTGCTTTAAATTCACACCGTACCTTATTCCAGAATAAATTTCATGTGTAGACAAGCCCTAAACCCAGCTTAAACGGAAATAAGCATCCACCCAGTCTTTAATGGCACCAGTTTAACTAAATCAATTTAAAATCAGATTTACGTGCGCAGTTGGGCCAAAGTCTGCCTTGATCTGCGGGAGAGAGCCAGAGTCTAGGGAAACTGAGTACCAGACTGCGAGGCGGAACCCACCTGAGTTGTCGCTCTGGCTCTGGGAAACCTTGGACAGGTCATTTCAGCCTGGATTTTCAGAGGAGCTGAAGGTGCCCAAATTGCATGGAATTTTAAAGAGACGTGGGTGCCCAGCCTTACTCTCTCTACCTCAATCTCCTTCGCTTTAAAACAGGAATCACACGTGCCTACGTGGAGGGGGAAATGTGTGGAGTCAGCAAAAAAGTGGCTAGGGCCCCAGATGTTCTTTATTGTTCTGTTCAACCCCATCCTGGATGGGCTTTGGGTCCTTCCCACTGGGGTGATACTGGCACATGAGCGAAGCGGGAGTTTGAGAGCTCCATCAGCTGGATTTGAAACCTGGTGGGGATGGGAGCTTCCAAATCTGTGTGTCGAACACAAACAAACCGAAAAAGGGGAACAGTTTGTAACACAGAACGGGGGTTATTTTCAGACCCCTGAACAGAGAAATTGGGTAGGAGGAGGGAGTAGAGAACAGAGATTGAAAAGCCCGCTAGTCTGTGCATTTCCCCGTGCAAACATGGGTCAGCATGGAAGCGTATTGAAACGGGACCGTTCCTCTGCAAAGCACGAGCGGTGTGAGAACACCATTTGCAGAGACACCTGGGTTCTCCCTCCCCACCTTATGCGCCTTAATTTTAAACTGTTCGGTTTTATTTGCAGGGTCATGAAAAGTGTGCCTTGTTGATTCTGGGGGAAACCCAAGACCTTGGCCTTATCAATGCAACTAACAGTGCTCTGCAGATGTGAGTATGTGACCAGCTGGTATGAATGGGGGAAAGGCTGTTGGGGGGGTTTGGTTTGATTTGGTTTTGTTTTGGCCGGGTGGCTGTAAAGGGTTGGAGGTAGTGGGTGAGCCCAGGAGGAGGCGCAGTCCCTGGGCCACAGTTCTAGGGGGGAAGAATCACACGTTCACACACAGTAAAGAGCCCTTTGCGATCTGGATGTTTTCCCCCCTCTTAGCCCTGGAGAATATCCTAGGGTTTGTCAGTCTGCAGTCTGCATAGCCTGCAGTCCTTTGCAATAACCTCTCGCGTCCGGGTAGTTCAAGGGAGGGAGATTAGGCCGTAAGCCGCTGCTCGGTCTTGAAACTGTCCAAGGGCTTTCACTGAGTTCCACAAATCACAGCCACCTGCCTCTTTCATACGGAGGTGTGACCCGCCAAGACCATTCCCAGCATGCGCTGTGCCTGGACTGTTCTCAGCAAGGTCAGAGCATTGCCTGCTGGGACTTCGAATCTCCATGGGCCACATTTCTGCAGAGTGCCTTTGTCTCCCTGCATCCTCCCGTGGGTCAGCCTTCCCTAGGTCCTAGCTTCAGTTGTGGGCCCTTCTGTGTGTTGAGCTTGTGTTGCTCTCCAGTCCAGAGCTAGTTCACCACCTCCCCAGCCGATCAGAAAGCTCTCACTGGGTGCGCCAGTGCGGAGAGGAAGCCGTGTGCCGCTGACGAGGGTTGCGCTGAATTGGAAGTGCGTCGGGGAGACTGTTCCAGATGGAAAAGGCAGCAGAGTTGTCTGCCCTGGCAGGTTCAGTAATGCGTTCCCTTTCCCTGTTGCCTGCAGGCCGCTCCATATTGCAGCTCGGAACGGGCTGGCCTCTGTTGTCCAGGCCTTGCTCAGCAGAGGTGCCACTGTACTTGCTGTGGATGAAGAAGGTGCGTATGCCTCACAGCTGGGATCTCTGGCGGATGGGCGGGGTCAGGTACAACGTAGTCTCTACGTAGCATCTTTTTGGGCAGGGGTGGCTGGTTGGGGTTCTCAGACAGGCACCTGGACCTTGGAGTATTTCCTCACCCCCATACTGAACATTGTTCTGCTCTCGTACTGAGTTTGCTGTCGGCGATGCGGGAGCAGCCCTTGTGGTGGTAATGCCGTGATCCCCGTAGCCGGGCAAAGACACGTCCAAGCTCCACATTCCAGTGGGGCAGCAGGTGTTATTAATGTGGCCTTCGCCCCATGTGTCATCCTCTGGGTCACCTGGCCAGCTGGGGCCAGGCATGAAAGCTCAGAGCTGGGATAAGGCTAAAGAAGCTATTTCCTCATTCGCATGTTCTGTAGAATCTGCGTATTGGGGGATCGGTGGGTTTTCTCTCTGCTTGGACAAGTCTGATCCTGAAAGTATTCGCAGCGCATCCTTCCCGCTACCAGAGGAAGGGTTTCTGGGCCTGCCAAATAGGACCCAGTTGCTTTTGTTTTTCCCCCCACGTAAATTCTGCCCTGGTTTTAGCAACTGCTAAAACCCTCAAGAACAGCCAGAGCCCCAAAGCAATAACGTGTGAATTTCTGGGATCCCAGTGTTCAAATAAAGCCCCACGCTCCAGTCCTAGCTCCTCTGCTCAGGGAATAAAAATTGCCCTGGTTGCAAAAATTGAATCCACGGTTCTGGACACGTTTAAAACACAATAAAAAAAACCTGTTAAGCAGTTGCCTTTCTCCGAGACCACAAATGACTAACCCTGCTGCGGCCCTGCCCAGAGCAGCCCAGGAAAATAGTTGACGGGTTTTGCACAAGGTCTGAAGGCTCCTGCCAACGGGAGGGGGTGAAACTGGGTGAGCAAACACCCCTTTTCTAAACCAGCAGGCTCCAGTTAGACTCCTGCACTGGGCCCGGTTGCCTAGTCTGGGATGGGGAGAGTAAAAAGGGGCTGCCCATGCAATGCTCCAGGTTCAGGTGCTGCCCGTTTACCTGCATGTCATGGGCTCTGTCGCCATGGTAGCTGAGTGCCCCAGAGTTTTTAATGCCTTTCTCTGAGTGCTCTCCTGTGAGGCCGGGCAGGGATCCCCGCTGGGGAGCTGCGGCACAGAGAAGCTAAGTGACTTGCCCGCGGTGTCTCCCAAGGAGTCTGTGGTGGAGCGTGTCATTGACCTCTCTCCTCCCGCAAGTCCCAGGCAAATGCCCTATCGCTGGACAATACTTCCTCTCCGCGCTGTGGTGGGGGCGGGGAGCAGCGAGCCTTGTCCTGCTGTTTAATGCGACAATGTACCAGGGCCCCTTTGACGCGTGCAGCCGGCTTGACGGCTCCACTAGCGCCGCCTCGTGGCTTCGTTCCAGGTCACACCCCAGCCTTGGCTTGCGCCCCCAACAAGGACGTTGCAGACTGCCTGGCACTTATCCTCTCCACCATGAAGCCTTTTCCACCTAAAGACGCCATCAGCCCTTTCAGCTTCAACCTCCTCAAGAACTGCGGCATTGCGGCCAAAACAGCGGCCTGCGGGGCCCTGCCCAACGGCAGCACGTGCCCCTACACCAAGGACCGGCACAATGCTATCGGCTTAGACGGCTGTTACTCGGAGTAGCTTAAACTATGGGTATCTAATATCTTCTTCTATTTATTTAGAAATTCTATAAATATAGGGCACTTTAAAGGAGAACAAGACTGGACAGGCCTTCACACAGGGCTTGGCAACCGACATTATAGCTTCCTCTTCTGCCTAGGCCCTCACTCGGTTGCCGGCAGCTAATTGACTTAATGAGCGGCTGGCAAAGAGCCTTTCCCTTCCCCCCGTTCAGCGCGGGCGAACCCCTCCTGGAGCGACGGCTGGCAAAAGCAGCCCCGTTGCATTAGCACAGCTGGTCCCGGGCAGGGGCCAGGGAATGTTTCAGGTTTTCTGAAAAAGGGACTTTCTGATTTCTAACTTCCTGTTTCTAGAACTAACCTCTCCCCGTTGGGAAGCTCCTTCGGAGGGCAGCCCTGCTTGGTTCTTCTGCAGTGCCCTCCTCCCGTCACCACACCCGCGGGGCCAGGGCTGCCGCTGGGCTTCGTCTCTTGGTGACCGCTGAGCTCTGAGGAGGCAGTGATCAAACAGCCTTACAGAGCTGCTCGTTGAGAGGCGGCTTCTCCGCCATTAGGAATTGGATTGCCAATTCCTTTCACCCAGGAGCTGGGAAGAACGTTTGGTCCCTCCCAGCCCTGAGTTTGGATTGACTTTGGAGCCAGTTTTATTTCAAATCCTCCACCTGGAACTTCCCTTCCTGCCTGTCTAACCCTCCGCTTTCTTTTCAGTTCCCCTCCCATGCCCCCGACTCTGCAGCGTGCCGGCTCTGTTCATTCCACAATTGCACAGTCTAACCAGAAAGCGGAAACTTGAACTTGGGGGCGGGAATTAGACAAGCGAGCGACTGCTGAGTGTTGGGCATTAGCACCTGGGCAAGTGCCACTGTAACTGCTCCTTCATCTGAATTGTTTTGTTTTCGTGCTCATCCTTTGATTCCAATAAGAACACTTGAATCCCGAACTACTGTACCCAGGACATTGAGATAACCGCTGGCAGCTCTCACTCCTTCATATGCAAAAACGGGTGCTACTGTCCATCCACCGCGGTCTGCTCCGAACCCCACGTTTGCACTGCTGGAATATTCCCTCCCCACACCAGGCACTTTAGGGATTCTAATTTTTTTCTTCTTTTGGCAAAATGTTGGATCCTGAGAGGCGATTCCTTCTTAAGTTTTGTTCCTCTCCGTATTGCGCGGCCATTCCCATGTGAGAGTCCGTCAGTGTTGCTTTTTAAAAATTTATTTATAACGAAATGAGCTTTTACCTTTAAAAAAAAAAAAAACACAAAAAAAAAGTTTTAACCTTTTAAGGAAAAAAATGCACTTCAAAGTCCTTATTCACAACCCTAAGTCTGTATTTATTTTTCTAATGTGGCATCTTGGCAGGTTTTATTAGCGTGTGTGTATGTGGGATTGGTGTTTTCATTTAAGTGTTGTTGGGTTTTTTTTAATTTTAAAAATCCTATTTATAATGCATGTTTTAAACATTCAAGAATGTGCACTACTTTTTTTTTAATTACTGTAACAGTATCATGTGCAAAAAAAAAAAAAAAAACCACGAAAAACCTTTCACCATATCGCAAGTCTGTTTGAAGCCAAAGACTGGGATGTAGCGATCAGAGCGGGTCGACAGGGCAAAAACATTGGATGTACGATCTTTTCCACTGATTCTCTTTCCTTTTGCAGCCTTGGGGGTGGGATAACCTCCTGGTTCTCAGACTATAGTCAGTGACGTGTGCGCGCGCCAAAAGAAATATTTTGAGAACCAAGCCTTGGGTTGGGGCTGGGGGGACGTCCAGGAAGGGATCTCTCTCCTTTTCATTCAGCAGAGCATCGGCGCTAGTCACTTTCTCTTCTTGGTCAGTAAGACTGTTACAGGAAATGGGCGAGCCATAAGTTTTGGCTGTCCTGCCTAAGTTACATCTATTACAAAAATCAGCATTTTTTGGATCAAAATAGAGTATTGGTAAATGAAGGTGAATTCCGATTTTCTTTTTGTTTTTTTGGCCAGACATTTACGTTACGTGAAATGGGCATTGCAACGAATTGCTGTTTCCCGCAGGCAATGACAGACCGCACCCTTTCCAAAAGAGCGCCAAATAGGGAGCGGAGAGACAGGATGCTGGCCGTAGCTAGCATGCTGGCAGCCGGCAAAGAGAGGTGCTTTATCCGGGCAGGAGTAGAGTCTGGAATAGCGAGCAGCTCCTGTTGCACTGTTAGTTTCTTTTACCAAAGTTTAACTCTTAGAACCAAATGTGAAGTTACAGTCTTGGCCTTTGGGTGGTCAGCGCATCCTCTTTTCATTTCACGGAAGGGTTTCATCCGGAGAGTAGCAAAGACTTGGGTGGCATTTCTGTTTGTTTTTCCTCTTGAAAGTCGTCGTCTTTATCCTCACTGCACCAGCTGAGCTTGGTCTCCCTTAGCGTTACCATCTGACACTGCAGCTCAGCAAAACCCTTGAAACACGGACTGCCGAGGGAACGCTCTGTGTGTAGAAAACAGCCAGTTCTAGTCTTCAGAGAGGGCCTAAAATCCCCAGATAGGGAAGGAAGAAAAGGCAGAGAGCCAGCCTGTTTCCCTCAATGCACGTCAATAAAATCCTTGCTGGTGTCTCTGATAGTCTAGGAATCCAATGCGCAAAAGCAGAGTGAGGATTTCTCTCCACCCACTGGATGCTGGCCCATTCTGTGAGGCATAAACAACTTGGGTTTTAGGCCACTGTATAAGATGTTCTTGGCCAAGTAGCCTCGTGGCCTGTTTGAACCATCCTTCCTTCCCCTTCTGAACCGTGTTCCAAAAGGCTCAGTTCTTAGGTACGTTGCAGCAAGATCAATTCTCTCCTCGCCTCCACCCTCAGCACTAAAGTTCTCTACCTTGATAGCAAGTGTTACCTTTCTACACCGAATACCTCAGTTCGGCATCAAACCACACAAAACTTGAATGAAAGATCCTCTTGGAAGATCGTTTTCAGTATTCTGCAGAGGGAGAACTGGAAAAAAAAAAAACGACTTGTTTACATTATTGTTGAGTTCGGGTACTTACCTCTTGCAACGCTTTCTCTTTTCATTTTTAAAATACTGAATTCAGGCACTGCCTATTTCTCAGCCTTCAAATAAGCCCCTGTAACATTTCCTGTAACGGGGGGCAGGAATATGGGTCCAAAGTCAAGATATGTCCCTCCTACCTGCCCCCCCCCAGGGAAAATGTCTTTCTCTTGCTGCGCAGCGGGACTGAGCATTCAGAAATGTACGAGAGCACTACACTGAGAAAGCTGTGCAGATCTGGAAGCCCTGGCTTCCCTTATCTTTGTCCTTTTCCTGGGGGTTTGAAGGAACAGTGACAGAATTGCTGGGGTGAGTCACAGAGACCTGGCACATTTAGGGCTCAGTAGTTTTGAGTGAAATCCTTGCCCCGTTGAAGTAAATGGCCAAGTTCCTGTTGACTCCAAGGCTCGGGTTTCACCCTTGTGTGCGCATGTACAGCAGAGGGCAAGACGCACATACGTGCAGCGCTGAGATAATTTTAATGCCATCTTGCTTTAATTTTAATTAAATATCACAGGGGGAGGATTTCAAAATCATTTCAAACAAGGGCAGCCATTTTCCCCTCTTCAGGGCAAGGGAGTATCTTAGCCTAGTGTTTGGAGCGTGGGTTTTTTTTTTTTAGTGTAGTGGCATTAAGCTTTTTTTTTTAAGAGGAAAAAATTGGCCTTTGGTTTGCCTTGTTTTCATGCTGTAACACGTTACCTCTCCACTTGACATGATAAAGACTAAACTCTGACAAGACAATCAATGTGATCTCTCTAAGGGCTTCAGCATGTCTTCTCTCCGCTGCATCGTACTTTTTAATTTAATTTAATTTGCTCTTAGTACGTTTTTGGGGATTATTTTTACTCCTCCCCTTGTCTTTTTAAAAAAATAATAATAATGATACCGGAGCGGAAAACCATTCCAGCAGTGCATCCGTGGTTTGGGCTTTGGGGGAGGGTGAGGGGGTTGGAAGGGTGGGTTTGGGGAAAGGGGGGAAATTGGCCGTTTCTACCGCAGGCGCCAGTCTTGTTCTCCTTTAACGCTGTAATGTATACATTTGACAGCACAGCTTGACAATTTAAGTAATAATCAAAGTGTTTGGTAATAATGCATTATTTTGCTAAACGAGATTTGTGATGGTTTCCCTAGTGCATTGTAAAGAGGGTCGGAGGGAAACTTCCGCTCGTCCCCCCCCAATCCTCCAACTTTGTGTCTCTTGACACCTCATTTGCATCGGCATAAGAACGTTAAGTGTTTTGTGTGTGGCGGTGGGGGGGGGCCTTATCTAAAACTTCCTCTACACAGACCTTTCTGCCAAAGTCAGACCATTCCTGCTTTTCGTTCTGTTAGGCTCTGTGCATAGATTTGGCGTAGAGTGAACCTTTTCAGCTCCCACCAGTGCCACTTCATTGTTAAAAACTAACCAGGTGTGGGATTGCCCCCGCCCCTCCCAGAAAAGGAAGTTTCTCTCCATGCCCTCGCTTCACAGCACTTGCTTCAAGCACTTTTGTTAAAACCTGAGAGTCTGGTTTCTCTTTAGTGACCCACGGGATAGAGAGCAGCGGGGAGGGGGGGTGGGAGGGACGAGAGATGAGTGTCTGGGGGATTATATTTTAGTGTTGAAAGTTTCCGTTTCTAGGGAATGAATGAACAAAGGGAAGTTGCGTTTAAAAAAAAAAAAAAAAAACAGCACAAATGCATTTCAACTCAAAAGATGTATTTGCACTGCCATTGTTAGACACGCTGCCAGACAGGCAGTTCAACTGAGCCATATAACTGCTGACAAACACTGAATGTAATGTCCTTGACCAGGGCAGTCCTGGGAAGCTAGGAATTGGCTTTATTCTCGATGGGCACTTCCATGAATTCAAAAATAACCTGAGGATGATGATACCATCGTCACTTTTGTTTTGGTTCCCAAGTCACAGCAGATTAGAGGCTTCTCTGGATTTTGTTTTCTCCCCCTTGTCCTACAAGGACAAGTGGGTGGTCGGTCCCAGATCTGCACATCCCAGCCGCTGAGATCGGAAGATAGTCAAATAGCACTAAGAACAGAAACACGGCTCCAAAGGGGAACAAGTAAGCTTTATTTCCCAGGGCGTTCCCAGCGCTTACGTGACTTCTGTCCGGACAACGGACCTTTGTTGTTTTTCTGAGCGTATCAGATTATAAGTATTAGTAAAACAAAAATAAAAATCAACCATCTTTTTTTTTTTTTGGTTAGGTGGGAGCAGCAGGGGTGGGGAACAGCATTGAGATCTCCCCAATCTCTTGTCCCACCCCATCAAAAAAATAAACTAAAAAGGATCAACTTCCATCTCAAGATTTCCTCTTGCACTTCAACCCTGATTAGGAGGAGTGTTTCCTCCTCACCAAAAGGCTCCATGCCACAGGGACCAGAAAGGGGGCGCGGAATTTGTGTGATCCCCTCCCCCACACGCCCCCAGTTGTGAATGTCAAAGGTCTTTTCTGTCCCGTTCACACTGTAAGCTGTGCTCTCACCTTTGCCTTCAATAAGAAACCAAAGGAAAAACCCAACCCTCCATTTGAGATCACGGGCGTGAAAACGTGGACCGTTTGGGTTCGGGGCTTTGCAGCTGCAAAAAGCCGTTTGAACCTCTTCTCCTGGCTGGGGGTGTATTGAAAATCTGAAACCGCCAGCCGGAGAGTAAAAACTGGACACGTGTTTTTTTTGTTTTTTTGGGGGGTGGGGCGGGGGGAATGATGTGAAACTTTTCATCTGAAGCAAGAGGGGGAGACAACCAGGAGGAAAGGAACTCTTTGAAATTTAGAGGATGGCTCCATTTGGATCATGAATATTTAGTCAGACTTAAAGTCCTTAAAGATACAATGTGAAACAAAGCAACTAGAATCCGAAGGGGGCGGGCGGGTTGGGGGAATACACCTTTAAGGACTTTTAAGGCACCTGTAGCAAGCTCAGTGTCTTTACAAAATCCTGTTTGTAAATGCTGCACCTCTGTATATTATGCACATAAAGCATTTCTTTGACTAAGATAGCTCAGACCTCATCACCAGTCAGGTATAAACAACTCTTCCTCGTGTGGGTCTTGGTTTTCCAGCGCATGTGTGTGTGTGCGGGCGCGTGGGCGTCTTTTTCAGTTCACTTCCGATGCAAAGGAGAAAGGGGGGAGGAAAATAGCCTTACTAAATCCAATCTTAACTATTGTTCATCAGCTTGAAACGAATAAAGCAAATGCATGGAGACCTGCCTCAGGGGGCACAGTGGGTTTAAGAATCAGTATGCAATTTCACCTGTGCTGGGCATTTAGAAAGCACTTGATCAGAACCAAACTGTAACGCTCTCTCTGTTATATGGGCAAAGACAGGAGCAGGAGGAACTGTTTTAAGGCTGCCCTGCCAATCTGTGCTCTCAAAGAGCAGAGGACACAACTAGTTCTTCACAGATAGATCCAAATTGCAGTTTCTGCGGTGCTCCGCACTCGGTCTCTGTGGGGCTACGGTGTTTCTGGGATCCCTGTTCGGTGGATGGGGGGGCTTTCCTGGCACCTTGCCTGCGTAGGCCGTCTGTGTGTGGTTAGCGAGGGTTGGCAGAGGCCCGGTACTCGTCCAGAGACTGTAAAGGGGTGGGCTGTCGCGTGTCTTGTCTTCTCGTGCCCAGGGCCCCTTTCTCTTCCTGTGAGGTGCTACATGACTATTCTAGCGCAAGGATGAAATCTCTGGCAGGGGTTTATTGAGCCAAGGTAGCAAAAATTCTGCCAAGAGAGTGAAGCTGCTTAAAGTGGGAGAGAACAAGAGGTTTCTTGGGCTGCTTGCAAAGGAGAGGTACCTTTAAATCCAGTTTACCTTCCCAGGCAAAGATGTCTCCTCTCCCCTTCCCAAGAGAGTGGCTGTTGTGTTCTGCTGCCTTTGCTCCTGGGACACAGACCCTTCAGAGGAGAGGTCCCCTTTGAGTCCTCTGCCAGGCGGCCAGGAAAGTAAGCCAGATGGGGTGTCGAGAACAGCTATTCCTTAGGAGCTGGGTTGAACGTCTCCCTTAGAACGGAATGGGGCCAGCCCTTCTCTGGCTCTTGCACTGTGAGACCCGAGAAAAATGTGACCATTTTTCTCTCTTCCATTGAAAGTTGCAGAGGGGAAACAGCTGCATCTCCTGGGTGCCGGGGGGGTTCTCAGGCACCATGCTCAGCCGTGCCATCCCTGGCTCCATTTCTTTGCCACACGGAGTCTCTGGATACACCACTGGCTTTTGGATTTTCAAGCCCTGTCACTGGGGCAACATGCTGGAGAAAACTCCCACGTAACCCCCACACCCATCTCTCCCTCTCACCAGAGGCACGACCCACAGCAGTGGAGAAGGGAGTTAGCCACGGGCCCCAAACCACTGTAGAAGTTTTGGTAGTTTTGCCTTTTGTGTCCTGTGTCTGAATTTGCACTACTGTGAAATCCGGCTTGTTCGGGAGAAGAGAAGCGTCCCATAAAAGCAATACGTGAGCTACGGTGATGCACGCAAGGAATGTTAGGAGATGACCAAAAAAAATAAATCAACACGGCCAGTTCTTCAGTTTGAGCATCCCTCTGGGGTGACACTGGGAGCCTTAGCCAATATTCGGGGGGGGGGGGGGGGGGGAGGGTCTGGGTACCTTGGAACTGCCCCTCACCCGGTCCCCACGCGAGCATTGCGGTTCTGGTGGGCAAGAGAGCATTTTCATGGAACCGGATTTCTGCTTCGAAATCTGTCTTGATTTCAAAAAGGCTTTTTCTTGTTGATCTACTTGAAGGTACTAACCAAAACGGCTGCTGTTTTCATTTTTAGTTTTTTGCTGGGGGCGGGGGGGTGAGTGTTTGGAAGTTGCTTGGAACTGTCAATTCCCTGGGGGGGTGGGGGGGAGTCGGCTTTTTGCGGAGAACCGTGGCCCGAAGCGCAGCGGGCCCCAAATAGGGGCCTGCCGGCATTTGAATCTGCCGACTTGCCCCCTCCTTGTTCTGTAGGATTCTCCCTCGCATCCCTCTCATTGTTTCTTCCTGCAGTTCAGAGGCAGCAGGCGACGTTAAGCCGCTAGCCCCGGCTTGCCACAAGGGGCTTTTCTTAAAACCGCGTCAGGCAGCCCGACCGCTCCAGGAATCTAGAAACTGCAAAACCTTTTTGCCACCATATGCCTTGCAGCACGGGCGAGAGTAGGGAACAACCAGGTCGGTCTTCATTTGATAGAGGGGACAGAACCCGTCTCGGGCCCCCACAGTCCACTATAGATTTCAAATAAATAGAGGAGGGTGGTAAAGGGGGCGGGGGTGGTAAAGGGGGTAGACATGGAGGGAAGCCCTTCCCCTCGGTGGAGGTGGAAGGATTTGGAGGGTATATGGAAAAATGGAGAGTGGAAATCTACAAGATTTTCCTTCTCTTTTAGCCTCCCACAAACAAAAGCAGGCACCAAAGATAGACCAAAAACCCCACCTGGATTTAAAAGGGTTTCTGGCAGGTTGGGTTGAATAGTGGGATCCTCACACACACACACACACATGAGATCGAAGGAACAGATTTTGCAGCCTGATCAGAGTTCACCCCTTTGGGGTCCTAGCATTGCCTCTCAGCTCCCCCGAGTCGTTGGCTTGAGGAAACAGGGCTCTTAAACATTGGGGATTTGGGGTGCTTTGCTAAGAGATCGGCAGCACCGCTGGCTTTGCCACATGATTGCATCTGAATTTAGATGCTGCAAAAAACCAAAACCAACCTACAGCCTTGGGATGCCTATGAGGGGCAAATGTCGCTGAGAAGGTCCGTAGCCCCCAACCCGAAGGGCCCCTTCTCCCCCACACTGCTTTTGGGGGGCGGAGGGGCTGCAGTAGTATATGGGCTGTAGTCGTGCCGTGCTTTCAGGACACGCTGCTTTGCCATCCAAGGCGGTGCATCGAGTCAAACCTGGGCAGTGAAACCCAGAGCAGCCCTGCATTAAGTGGCCAAGCCAATGAGTGCTTGGCAGTTTTGCCACCTTATTCAGTGCAGCATTGGCAGCTCGCACCAGAACGCAGGGCCGTCGCTGCCATCGGCGAGCCACCGTGTGCAGATGGGCTTACCTGGAGCATAGCGCGTCGGGCGTCTGTAGCGGCTTGTTGGAGTCCCTCACTAGAATCGTCGTATCGTGTAACTACAGGATTGAAAATTGCACTGAAAATAGCTACGTGCCAGCTTCTGTCTCCCCTCCTCTGACAATGTTTTTGATTTGGGTTTGGATTTTTTTTTTTTTTTTAAGTCTGAATCCTCCTCCCTTAAAACCAAAAATTAAAAGGCTCCTCTGTCCGGGAAGGATGTCAAGTGCTGTCTCTGTCCTGCATCAGCTTAGCTTCCCGCTCTGTCGGATCAGCACCTTCTCCATCCCCCCTCCACTCAGCATGCTAGGGAAACTTCTGCTTGCCAGATCTGTTCTGGAGTTTAGGGTTTGTCTCATCCCTACAGATCTGTCAAGTTTCTATTTTATTTTTGGCCTTAGGGCTCCCACAGCTTTCTCCTGCTTCCTTCTTTAAGGAGGTATTTCAAAATCAAAGACGAAAGCCAGCAATATGTAGCAGGAATCTTGATTCCTGCCGGGCTGCATGCTCTCTTAGAGACGTCTGTACCTAACAATACCCATGCCACTAAATTCCTCTCTCAAAAAGACCTGCTTAGCAAATAGATGGGAGAGGTGTCCACATTGGATCGACCCAGTGTTCAGAGGGGCAGCACCCACTTCAAAAGCATGCTTCTGTCTTTAAACCGCTTTCTTTACTTGCTTTGTTACCGAGCGTTTCACCCTCTGCCGAACATCAGTAGGAGGTCTTTGTGCTGCTTAAGTCAATTTCACCCATGATGAGTATAAGGCAGATCAGAAGAAGAATATATTTCTCTCTTTGGTTCCGGTCAGTTTCTTCTGTTTGTGCGGAGAAGAGAAAAGTATTCTTTAAAGAGAGAAAATATGGTGGTCAAACCACAAAACCTGCCAGGGGAGCTCAGGGGCAGCTGTGGGACATGAAACTACTTGACATTTTTGGTTTAAAATTGACTAGATTTGTAGTCCGCACTGTCCCTTCAAACGCTCCTTGTTAACGGTACCGTTTCCCTGATATGCCTGCAGTTAAGGGGATTCTGTCAGAGAATCATGCTGCTGTGAGTTACCTCCGGCAAGATTAACACCACTCTGCAAAACAGTTCCTGTAAACTTGCCTGGGAAACCTCGAACACGGCTAGCATTGGTTTTGACACCAGGCTTCGTTGTGTGACTGGGGAAAGGGCAGAGAGTTGAGTGGTGTTTTTTGTTTACAAGGCTCCAACTTTGCTATTTAGCAAGAGAAACCGAATGCCCTGGATTCTCCAATCTATCTGCTGGAAGATTGGAATCTTGCCCCATGCACATCTTGCCAGTAACTTGCTTAGATATAAAGTAAGATTCCAAATCAAAGCACTTTCAGGACCTCTCTTTAATTCAGGCGGTTAGTTCTTCATTGTCCTTTTCTTTCTTGTGCACCTGTGTGGAGAGGAGAGTTGTAAAGTTTACGCTCATTGTCTGTCTGCTTAGGAAAAATGAATTACACCCCGTCTCCCATTGGGTTTGTTGATCTCTAGCGACCTACCTTCAGAATTTCTGCTTTTGGACCAGTTCCGTCTTGACAATCTCTGTGTATTTCTCTGTCCCGTCTCTCCCCCAACCCAAAAATCTTGCCTTGTAGTGTCAGTATTGGTTAAATGACCCTCCGGCCAGCCCCTTTCCCTGCTCTGCACCGTAGCTGCTCTGTTGCAGGCCTGTTAGGAACTGGATTTTTAAGGAATTCTCCAAGCTTGGTTGCAGTAGTTACTCCTGAAAACAGGAGAGGAGATGGGGAGGGGGAGGAGGAGAAATGGGAGTAACTTTATTTCCTTATGTTCTGTTTGTCACAGATGTGCCAAACTGGGGCGGGAGGGGGCAGTCTGCCCCGACTGTCGCCTCCAACGTCTCTCTCGCTAAAGCAATAGCCGTCGGCTGAATCTTGCAGGTTCTTCGCTCCGCGCGCTACTTGGGGCAGCAGTAGGGGATTCACAAAAGTTCTCTCTGAAAGTGCAGGTGCTGGCTGGGAATTTGGGTGGAGAGGAAGACGGGCTGGGAAGGAAGCCCCTGCCTGTTGGAATTGCCGTCAGAACGGTAACGTTCGCTGTAGAACTCAGATAATTTCAGTCCCAATTCACTGAGCCTTCGCTGCTGGAGTCCACTGTCTCTTATCCCCTTCAGGGCGCGCTGAAACCCTCTAGTTTGCACTTGTATTGGTGCGTCCAAGATCAATACAATACACATCGCTCTCCGGACATCCCCCGACAATACCCGTGTGGTGTGTGACAGCATGTACCGTGGTTAGGTGTGTTCTTTATGTCCTGTAACAAACGCGTCTTGTGCGTCTGTTTCCTAGAACGTGCTGTGTGGTGTGAGATGCATGACGTGTGATGCTGCCTATCCATCGCCCGGGGGGGGGTGGATCTCCTGCCCTCCCCAGGCCCCTCTCTCTCTGCCGACACACCTCACGCCCTAGAGCAGAAACGCGGCATGTGGTTTTGACTTGAAACTCCCTGGAACCATTTCTCATTCCTCTCCCCTACCCCGGCAGTTGTTGTCCGTGGATGTTTAGACCCGCGCTCAGTGAGTTTCTAGTCAATACAATTTGATTAATATGGGCAGCAGGGGGATTTTTTCCCCCCAAACTTTGCCCACAGGCAGCGTCGGCATGAGCTGATAGCCACCGTGGTTGCCTTTAACACGAGAGGTGCATCCTGCGTCGACCGATTTTCTGCCTTTAGGGCTCAGTGTAACATGGAGGATGGTACTTTTAACACATCCTGGCTTGGATTGGCTTAGTGCAGCTGGGAGAGAACTCATCCTTATACCCCTTGACTTCCTTTGCCTCTGCTCCTGTCCTGGCCCCAAGTCAGCAAGTCGCGCTCCCGGGCAGCGGGTTGGTAGCTGGTTCGCCGACTGGTGATCTTTCAGCCTGTTTGAAGATCCGTGTTCCAGACCCATGGTGGTTCTGGTCTTCAGGGAGCAAATTCACCTCGAGGGCGAGTGGCGGATCCAGCCCCCAGCGGGGACAAAGACGGCGCTGACTGAAATGGACTTGCTGCCGCCTTGACCCATAAGTGCTGCGTGCGGGAGACGAGGTGCCAGGGGGTCCCGCGGCGTGTGCGGATGAGGCAGAAGCAGGCGTCTCAGCCCAGGTCGGTAGATCGGTGTGGCTTTGTGGTGTTGCAGAGGACGCTGGGCCCAGCAGCGTCACACGGGCTCGTTGCCTTTACAGGCAGGGGGGTGTCACCTCAGACGCTAAGTTCCCCTCTGCGGTCTGAAGGAGGCCCGGGGAGCCAACACCCATGGGACCTATAGGCAATAGACTGAAAGCAGCCTGTGATTTCTAGCACCCGTTTCGTGGCTTGTTGGCTGCCGTGGGGTTTGCGGGGGCTCAGCGCTCAGGCTTTGGGGCGTTTTCCTGGCTTCTTTCACACTGGTGTTCCTGTGGTTTCCATTTCTGGCTGCACAGATGCCAGAGCGCTGGGCTGGCCCAGCTGGAAGATCCATCTGGGGAGCTCTAAGGAGAGGGTTAGTCATTGTGCGGGGGGGCTTACGCCTCACAAATTGAGAGTACCAGGAGGGGCTCCCTACCTGGCCCCCAGAAGCTGGCGCGGCCTGAGGGCGTGCACTTTAACCAGGTGTCCCCAGCGTGCGTGAGCTTAGGGCAGACGCTTGGATGTATTTCTCTCCCCCCTCCCCCAGCATGTTCCGTTCAGTCAGGTCCATTTGGGACCTGACTGAACTGGATTGGCACTAGAAGTTAGCAAGTGGGGACCCGCTCGGTCACTGCGAAGGGGTTGGGGCGTGTGGCGGGGAGGTGGCTGCATCGTGTGTGAATTTTATGTCATCGGGGGGGGACCCACGTTGGGTGTTGTGTATTTGAGATGGTTGGAAATACAAAAAAGCTGTTTAATTTTAGACTTCACTGCACTGTTCACACCTACCTCTTGCAATAAACAGAATGGCTCACGGACGTGTAGAATGCTTTCTTGTCTCTGAAATCCCACCCCCGGCTCCTAGGGCTGACATCCCGAGCAGCTGGCTGCGTTGCTGGGGCAGGGCCGATCCAGAAAAGAGCTGCTGGGAAAACTTCCACTGAGAACGTTCTCCTTCGCCACCGCCCCCCTGCGTCACGTTCCCCTTCCTGGAAAGCACTGACCCCCACCGGCGCTGGCCTCTGCTCATTGTGTTTAACAGCTGCTGGGGTTTGGTTTGGTTTTTGAAATAAAAGGGGCTTTTGGTTCCCTGGAATTTTTCCCCTTCAGAGCACTGAACCTGGAACCTGCCGAGCAAAACCCAGCGTGTGGTGGAGGTGTTGTTCCTAATAGATGGGGGCCTTAATTGGAGGTCATGGTGCAGGGCAACTTAATTGGAATGCCTTTTAATTTCAGCAGGTAGGGGAGAGGCGCGTGCGTGAACTAGAGATGTCTGAGATGCTAGAGTATTCCCACGGGAGCGCTCTGTGAAACACGCCCCCCCCCTGCAATATCAGCAGAGGGCAGGTATATGGGCAAGGCCTGGACCAATCTTTGGAAGAGACTTCAACTGTATCTCCCCCCTCCCCAGCCCCCTGAACCAGTTCATTCTTCCTTCCTCCGCTGGTTTAAAGCACAAAAACTGCCCTGCCGGTTGACGGGTGGGTGGGTGGAGTATCGGGACGACTGCTTTACCGGCAGAGGTGCATGGGACCCTGCGGGGACGCGGCATGAAATACAGCAGAGTTTTGATGTGCAATTAACATTTAAAAAGGAAAAAAAGGTGTGAAACCCTCTCCTAGACACCCCCCCCCCCCAGGGGCGAGAGGCTGCAGGTGCCTGGCTTGGCAAGATTTGGGCCACGCTGGTTTCTCTCCCCTCCCGTACAACCCGGCACCCGGGGGGGGCGCCAACATCAAGTCCTGACCAACCAAGCACTTGTCTCTGTGGAGGAAATTTAAACAAATACAAAATCCTGTTTGTCAAGGGAAACCCAAAGCTGTTAAACCCCCTCGTGGGGCTGTGCAATTGAATAAGGAAACCACCCAAGAAGCCATCCACCCCCACAGCGTGAATGCCACCCCTTTGCCTTGCCCCACTCCCACGTTCCCTTTTTGTCGGAGATGTTCCATGTGTGTATTTTGAGAAATCCTGCATCAGTTGGGGGGGCGCCGGGGGGGTGGGAGGAACTCAAAATAAAAGCATTCAGACTTGATCTATTTTCTACAATGTACGCTGCGACCAAGTCCTGTTCTTCATATTGTGGCTTTGAATCAATTATGTTTATTAAAATGCTATTGCTTCTACTTCCTCGCCCGTCCTCCTTTCCCA
The DNA here is from genome assembly GCF_011386835.1 of Chrysemys picta bellii. Classification (NCBI taxonomy): domain Eukaryota; kingdom Metazoa; phylum Chordata; order Testudines; family Emydidae; genus Chrysemys; species Chrysemys picta. The sequence goes on along the minus strand of NC_088812.1, from coordinate 12,908,477 downwards.
CCGCCCACCCCTGGGGGTTAGCGCCGGCGGGATCGGGCCCGGGGGGGGGAGAGGGGGGGCCCTCCTGCAGCGCTTTTCAGCCGTAGATCAGATCTCAAAGCAGGGCAGAATCACCATGTCTGTTTTACAGATGGGGAAACTGAGGCACAGGGCGGGGCGAGTTGTCCAGGTTCACTCAGGAAAGTCAGTGGCAGAGCTGGGAACGGAATTCTGGTTTCCTGACCCCCCCCCAGTCCAATTAAACTGGATTTGGTCCTTACAGAAGCTGTTGGCAGAGGCTAGGTGGGGAAACTGGTCTGGTAAGTCACAGCACCCTGCAGAACCATAGCTTCAGTGGGCAGGCGCAGGGGGGGGGGGGTGGATTCTTTTCGTTCAGTTCGGTTAAACAGTTAGCTGCCCAGCGGAGTTCGGAGGCTCTATCCCGGGCGGTGGAGCGGAAGGAGCGCTGCCGCTTGTCTCTGGACGGTGGTGAAGGTAAGAGTTCCCGTGTCCGCTCCCCAGATGAACGTCTCCTCCCGGCGATGAACGCACCCTCTGCGTGGGGCTGTTGGCTCCCATCGGACTCTGGCGCTGCCCCCTTTAGCAACGTCTCCTGCACTCCGCCCCAAAATCGCCCACGGATCGGCTGCGTTTCCCTCTCCGAAACGCCGAGACTCACTCGGGGGCCAGCCTGGCCTCGTGCACGTGACATACCGAAATGTCGGGCAGACGCTGAGACTGAACGGCAGTGTCCTCACGGAAAGGGGGGTAGGGGATTGTGCTGGCCACACGCTCTCCTCCCTGAACTGAACAGCAAAACGCTGCCCCTCTTCCGCACCAGTCAGCTCCGGGCCCCCCCAAGTCACGACCCACGCTTGCCCCCGGGGGATGTGGAGCAAACAGAGAGTGCGGGGGCTGCCCTGGGTGTCACGCACCAGCCGTCAGCAGGAAGAGAGTCTGGGGTCCTAGTTCTCTGCGAAGCAGCCATGGGGCAGGGGGTGCCCGGAACCTCGGCCCCGTCCCGTCCGAGTTCGGCGAGCCGTGTGGCCGCCCCCGTGTTACAGATCCACACGGAAGCTCATCTGCCCTTCGAAGAGGGCGATGCACAGCATGATGGCCGCCCCCAGGAGATAGCCCAGGTTCTGGAGGGCGAAATACGTCACGGGCCCCTTCCTGTTCCCGCCGGAGCTTCGCCGCAGCATCTCGGGCAGCTGCAGGGAAACCAGAAACCTGTGAGCCAACAGCTCCGCCGACACGGGGAGGGGATAACCCCAGAGCCCTGGGTGGGCCTGTGCCAGGCGCTGACTTGCTCGGCCTGCCCTCTGGCTAGCCAGTTGAGAAGCCTGTGCCGCCCTTCATGCAAGCAACGGGGGTGGCATTAGGGTTACGCTGGGGGGAGCTGTTCTCCGGATGTAGCAAACCCAGTTCAGAGCGTTCCCACCTGGAGATTTTTCTCTCTCAAACCTGGCGCCGGCCCTACACTTGTTCTTCGGGATGATTGGCGGTCCCCAGAGCCGCAGGCGTGGGACAGGACCCCGCGGCACCAGGGGCTGGGCAAACCCAGAGCCAAAACCGCCCCCATGCCAAAGAGCTGCCGATCACCGTGCGAGACACGAGGCGAGGGGGCGGCGTGGTGCCCGGCGTGCGGCCTCAGCAGCACCAGGATCTGCCGCGAACCCAACCGAGCTGCAGACGCCACCCAGGACCTGCACCCACCTGGCGAAGCAGTACTGGAGCCAGCCCCCCCTTACCATGTCCACCAGCGCCACATAGAGAAAGATGCCCGCTGTGATGGAGAAGATCCAGGGGGTGATTGGCGAGGCGCCCTGGCTGACCACCGTGCCCACCGCCATGCCCAGGTACGCCAGGAAGGCCGACACGAGGTTGGAGAGAAGCACTCTCTTGACGGGCAGGCCCGCCTGCAGCAACATGGCCAGGTCGCCTGCCAGAGCGAGGGAAGCAGCAGATGAGAGCGTGTGGGATGCCAGGCAGCTGGCGTGGCTGGGGGGGGCGGTGCCCGCCGTGCCGCGCTACTAGGGGTCTTACCGAGCTCGTGGGGCAGTTCATGGCAGAAGACGGCGACCGTGGTGCTCAAGCCGCTGGAGATGCCCTCGGAAAACGCAGCCCCTGCGGGAACGAGAAGCCGATTGGTACCAGGAAGCCGGTGCCCCAGCCCTGGGGTGGCTCCCGCCCCTGCCCCCGCCCCCTTACCGATGGCCAGCCCATCCGTCAGGTTGTGTATCCCGTCCCCCAGGATGACCATCCAGACGATGTCGGCGCTGCCGGCCACCGGGCCGTGCGAGTGTCCATGGTGGCTCAGCTCCTCCGTCTGTCCGTCCGCGCTCGGCGCTAGCTGCCTCGCCCCCTCCTCTCCCCGGCCAGGGCTGTCGCTGAGCGGCCCCGGGGCCGTCAGACGCTGCGATTCGGCTTCTGCGCCTTCGGAAGAGCAGCCGCAGGCTGGTAGCAGCCCCGAGCCGGCGGGGGAACAGTGGCTGGGGCTGGGGACCAGGCTGCAGGGAAGTGCCGGACTGGAGAGGTCGGGCGGCCCAGACAGCTGCCTCTGTGCTGGCCTCTCCCAGCAGGGGGCGCTGTGGGGAGCGGGGCAGGGGCACTGGCTGGGGGCGGGGGCAGTTTCTGGCTTCTCCAGCCTCCGTGCAGGGGGCAGGAGCGAGCGACAGCTCCAGGCTCACCTGGGGAAGGCGCCGATGCCCGCAGGGTCAAGCTGTGGTTTCCGTCTGCATCCAGTGCTGGGCTCCTTCCCGCGGCGCGGCTCTGAGGGCGGGAAAGCAACGGCGAGAGCTGAAAGCTGACCGGCGGGCCAGGGCCCGGCTGGCTCGGGGCATCGTGCCTGCTGGTGTGGGAGACACCTGGGCTGGGCCCCACCCACGTTATCCTAGACGGGCACAAACCAGGCACTTATGGGCCACGGTGCTGGATGGACCCGATGCCGGGATGGGCCCAGGGAGCCGGGACGTAGTGCTGGACGGGCCCAGAGACCTGGGACGTGGTGGTAGACGGACCCGATGCCGGTATGGGCCCAGGGAGCCGGGACGTGGTGCTGGACGGGCCCAGAGAGCCGGGACGGGCCCAGGGAGCCGGGACGTGGTGGTGGACGGGCCCAGAGAGCCGGGACGTGGTGGTGGACGGACCAGACGCCGGGACGGGCCAAGGGAGCCGGGACGTGGTGGTGGACGGACCGGACGCCGGGACGGGCCCAGGGAGCCGAGACGCAGCAGTATCAGGACCCAGAATGTGCCATCACCACGTAACTGCCCCGGACAGGCAGGGCCACCCCCTCACCCCCTCAGCAGGTGCTGACCCTGGCAGGGCCTGGGCCAGGACACCGGTGCCAACGCTCCTGCTCTCGTCAGCTCTGCAGCCCCCCGCGGCATCGGGGCCCATCTGGAAGCCGGCAGCACGGTGCCCCCGGCATTGCCCCAGGGCGCTGACGGGAAGGGCGCCCCCTGCTGTCCCACCCTCCCTCCAGCCCCCTGCCCTAGGCGGGCTCCCGGCCAGCCGGGGCGACCCACGAGCTCTTACCAGCCGGCTCCGTCTCTGCTTCAGCGTGCCCAGGAGGTGTTCGATGAGGAACAAGATGTAAATGCCCCCCAGGACCGACAGCCCCTTCAGCACCGAGTCCTGCTGCTCCCGCGGGGTCTCCTGGTGCCTCCCTTGGGCCTAAACGCAGGAGGAGGGAGGGGAGCCCGGGGTCCCTCTCGGGGGCTCCCAGAGCCGGGGGGCAGGGAAAAATCGGGGGGATTCAATGGGGGGGGTTCTGAGGGGGGGGCGGGATGGCTGGTGGTTTGGGACGCTGCCCAGGTGCCAAGCTGGGATAGGCAGGGGGCCGAGAGGATGCCCGGGCGGGGGCTGGGGGGTGTGATGGGCTCCCTGTCTGCGATGCAGACGCTCCGCTGGATGGAGCCACAGACGACCTCATCTCCCGCTGCCTCCCATGGGTGCTTCCCCGGTCCCAGGCTTTCCAGCTCGGGCCTGCCCGGCTGGGGGATCCAGCGGGGATCAGGGGGTGCTGGGGGGCCCGGCGAGCCTGTACGTACGTGCGGCCACAGGTGAAGGAGGGCGTCCCCGCACAGCGTCCCCACGGCCAGCGCCACCAGGAAGGCCAGCAGGAGGCGGCCGAAGTCGCGGCCGAGGAAAGGCACCAGCAGGAGGGCCAGCGCCGAGGGCAGGCTGATGAGCGTGATGGCCAGGAAGCCCCAGCCTAGAACTGCAAGAGGAAGTGGGGTGAGGCAAGTGGGGGGGCCTGGGCTCTATCCCCCCCCCCGACACCCTGGGGGTTTGGCAAATCCCTTGGCACAAGGAGAGGCTCCCAGTGCCTGTCCTCTCCCCGCTCTGTGCCTCGGTTTCCCCATCGGGGTGGCTGCCCCTTCCCAAGGCCCTGGCCAAGGGGAGGGTGTTACCTGGCCACAGCGCCCCCCCCAGGGGCTCTGGTGTCAGCTGGTCGTGGTGCCGGATGCAGACCCGGCTGTCGATCTGGTAGAGCAGGGCCGGGCACAGCAACGTAAACTGCTCGGGTGTGATCTGGGAGCCGGCATTCAGCCCGAAGTTCACCAGCAGCTGCGTCACGTTGAGACACTTTGGGGAGGGGGACAGTGGGGGTTAGTGAGGCCACCTGGGGAAGGGGCGTAACCACCTGCCCTCCCAAGCCCCAAATTGCTACGACGCAGGGGCTGTCTAGTGAGTAGCAGAGCCCTGTGGGGGCAGGACGCCTGGGTTCCGTTCCCGGCGCTGCGGGGCATGGGGTTAGAGCCAGGCTGGTCAGCACTGAGACCCCCACCCCTCTGGCTGAGGATGTCTGGCCCCCCCTTCAGAGCCCCTCCCCTTTAGACCCGAGAGGGTCTGAGAACCGCAGTGCAGCCCCCCCTCACATCCTCGTGCAGGTGGTCGGCGACGGAGTGGTCCAGGGCCAGCACCCGCTCCAGCAGGGTCAGGCGGGGCCGGGTTGGGGGGGGCTGGACAGGGTCTCTTCTGCTCCCAAGGTGCCCTGGGGGGCAGGTGGCGCTGGGCCCTTCTGTGTCCGAGGGCGGGAGGGTGGGCATCGGGTCAGCCTGGTGCAGCTGGACGGTCTCTGGCTGGTTCCTTCCAGGGGATCCCGGACTGAAAGAAACGAACAAAAACGAATTCCCAGTTCCCAGCTGCAGCCCGGGGCCGGGAGGGGATGACTGGGACTGATGGGCAGCGGCAGGACTGGAATATTGAGCGGCTGTGGGTCGGGGGGAGCCCAGAGCTGCGGGTCGGGAGTGAGGGGCACCAGCAGAGCTGGGTTGGGGGAGCCTAGGGCTGGACTAGCAGGGGCTGCGGGTCGGGAGTGAGGGGCACCGGCAGGGCTAGCAGGGGCTGCGGGTCGGGAGTGAGGGGCACCGGCAGGGCTGTGGGGGGAGCCCAGGGCTGGACTAGCAGGGGCTGCAGGTCGGGAGTGAGGGGCACCAGCAGAGCTGGGTTGGGGGAGCCTAGGGCTGGGCTAGCAGGGGCTGCGGGTCGGGAGTGAGGGGCACCAGCAGAGCTGGGTTGGGGGAGCCTAGGGCTGGGCTAGCAGGGGCTGCGGGTCGGGAGTGAGGGGCGCCGGCAGGGCTGTGGAGGGGAGCCCAGGGCTGGGCTAGCAGGGGGTTTCGGGTCGGGAGTGAGGGGCACCGGCTGGGCTGGGGGGGAGCCCAGGACTGGGCTAGCAGGGGGCTGCGGGTCGGGAGTGAGGGGCACCGGCTGGGCTGGGGGGGAGCCCAGGGCTGGGCTAGCAGGGGGCTGCGGGTCGGGAGTGAGGGGCACCGGCTGGGCTAGCAGGGGCTGCGGGTCGGGAGTGAGGGGCAGCGGCAGAGCTTGGGGTGGGGAGCCCAGGGCTGGGCTAGCAGGGGGTTGCGGGTCGGGAGTGAGGGGCACCGGCAGGGCTGGGCTAGCAGGGGTTGCGGGTCGGGAGTGAGGGGCACCGGCAGAGCTGGGGGGGGGAGCCCAGGGCTGGGCCAGGCTAGCAGGGGCTGCGGGTCGGGAGTGAGGGGCACCAGCTGGGGTTGCAGGTCGGGAGTGAGGGGCAGCGGCGGGTACCTGGAGGTGCCGTTCTGTCTCTGCACCTCGGGGCCCAGGCTGGGCGGCTCCGCCCCGGCGTGCTCCAGGGCCGAGTGCGAGTGCCGGTGCTTGTTGTCCTGCACCTCCAGGATGTCCAGGTGGCTGACGTGCCCGTGGCCCAGCGCCTCGTGCTCCATCTCCACCACCTGCACCTGGCCCAGGCCCAGGCTCTGCAGCAGGCGGGTGAGGCCGTGGAAGGACAAGGTGCCGTTCTCCCCGTACAGCCCGAAGAGCTGCTGTAGGTAGTAACCCTGCTCCTGCTCCGCGTCCTCCAGCGGGGCCGGCGCCCAGGCGGGGGGGCGGGGGGGCGGGGGGCACTCTCCCGGCAGCAGGAGGGCAGCGACCCAGAGTCCGGCCAGCAGCAGCCGCGGCTTCCTCCGGTCCATCGATGGGGGGAGCCTGGCGCCGAGCGGGACAGGGAGGGGCTGTCAGCTGGGGTCGCACCTGGCCAGGTGCGCTGGCTGGGGCGCCCCCTAGTGGGAGATCTGTTGGCACAGGGGGGGGCAGAGCTGAGGGGGGTGAATGGGCCTCTCCCCTGTGCCCTGTTCTACCGCACGGCTCTGGGCAGCACCCGGCCGGTGCCCCCCCCCTCCCCCCCCCGGGCCCCAGTTTGTACAGCCCAGGCCTCAGGTGGGACCTCAATACGCCAAGCTCTGGCAGAACCTCTGGAGGGAGCTGGCGGCTACCAGCTCGGACTCCTGGGTCCCATTCCCGGCTGCCCCGTGGTGTCAGAGGAACAGGTTTTCTCCAGTGGTGCGAAGGGGGGAGGGGGTCTCCCCTGTCCTGGGGGGCTGGGCGTTCTAATGGGGAACAGGGACCAAATCAAGCCAAAGAAACAGTAAAACAGGTGCCCCCCCCCCGGGCCTGTTAAATATACAGCCAAATAACGCCCGGCTCCAGCCACCGCCGCTCGGAACTGCTTCGTCCTGGGGGGCTGGGAGGGGCCGCAGGGAGAGAGACGGTGGGAGCCGGACAGTCAACGCTCTACTCTGCCGACGCCTGGTCTGCCTGAGGCAGTGGGCCCAGGCCCGGGACCCAGGGGAGTGGGGCTCTGGCCTGCTGGGTGACAGCAGGCAGGTCCTGCCCTCGTTCCATGCCTCAGTTTCCCCTCCCGCACTTTGCCTAGTGAGCAACTCGCTCTCCCCTGTGCCCGGGCTGTGGTTGGAGAAATAAGGCCTGGGGTTAGAAGTGTCCCACCGGGGGACGCTGTCGTGCAGAAGTGGTTGTACCCGTGTAAAGGGGCCTTGCACCAGTACCATGTGTTACACCCCCCAACGAGAGACCAGCAGCTGGCCCGGGAGAGTTAAAACTCCCTCGTGTGGACAAGGCCTGAGTCTTTTCAACCCCACCCAGCAAAGGCAGCTGAGAGTGAGCCCAGGATTCCAGGTGGGGAAACTGAGGCAGAGAGCAGCTCCCTCCAAGATGAGGATCCCAGTGCGCAGGGAACGGGGGAATCAGCCCTGGAAACAGCCTCAGTCAAAACCCACCTGTTGCTGCCTGTTCCTCCCCGGCCGTGTCTGTCCCGCGGCGAAGCAGGTGCAGTCGTGGGGCAGCGCAACTGGTTAGCGGCGCCGGCTCGTCCCTCGCCCGGCTCGCAGCAAGGACTGGCCGGCCGGAGGCAACGGGCAGGGAGCTGGGCTGGGATTTGAAGCGGGCGTGAGGAGCGTGCGCTGATTGAGTTAGACACCGGGTCAGAGCGCCTGGATTAAGGGGCCCGGCTCTGCGTGTCCCCTCACACTTGTGTGAACACGTACGTTCAGTCCCTCTGACACACACACCCCCCCGGCACTGGGACTCACAAGCTGGCCCCGCTGCCGTGTGCAGCTGAGACAGGGAGCTGCCCCTTGCCCCCGGGGCACGAAGGGAACCCAGCGCCAGGCCTGTGGAACTCACCGCTGTATTGTGTGTGTCCTGCCTGAGACCCCTTTGCGCTAGGGCTGTACGAACAGACCCAGAAATCCACCCTCGGAGATGTGGACACTGTGATTGTCACCTCATTGTTCCACAGGGCTTCCCCCGGCCCTGCGTTCTCTCTTTGTTCGAGGTGTACAGTGCCTAGCACGATGGGCCGGGGTCTCTCACCGCCGCCAGAGCAGGGAGACCCCCCCCCCCGAGATTGGCCAAAGGCCCTGGGCTGAGCATTCCCCGGGGGAGAACGAGGCCGGCCAGCGCTGGACACCGCGGCGAGTGCTACAAAATTAACCAGCAATGCCCCTCTGCCATGTACATTGGCCAAACCGGACAGTCTCTACGCAAAAGAATTAATGGACACAAATCTGACATCAGGAATCATAATACTCAAAAACCAGTGGGAGAACACTTTAACCTGTCTGGTCATTCAATGACAGACCTGCGGGTGGCTATATTACAACAGAACAACTTCAAAAACTGACTCCAAGGAGAGACTGCTGAGCTGGAATTGATATGCAAACTAGACACAATCAACTCCGGATTGAATAAGGACTGGGAATGGCTGAGCCATTACAAACATTGAATCTATCTCCCCTTGTAAGTATTCTCACACTTCTTATCAAACTGTCTGTACTGAGCTAGCTTGATTATCACTTCAAAAAATTTTTTTTTTCTCTCTTAATTAATTGGCCTCTCAGAGTTGGTAAGACAACTCCCACCTGTTCATGCTCTCTGTATGTGTGTATATATATCTCCTCAATATATGTTCCATTCTATATGCATCCAAAGAAGTGGGCTGTAGTCCACGAAAGCTTATGCTCTAATAAATTTGTTAGTCTCTAAGGTGCCACAAGTACTCCTGTTCTTTTTGCGGATACAGACTAACACGGCTGCTACTCTGAAAACTAACCGTGTGCGACAGCCGCTCTCCGGGGTCAGGAGGGAACTGACCGGAACGGCCCGGGACAGGGCGTCTTGCACTCACTTTGGTAGCAGCGGGCACCGGCTGCCGGGCTCGGTTCTGGTCATCGGCCTCGCGCGGGGGTGTGGAGCGATCGGCTGCGGTGCCAGGAGGTGAAGGTGCAACTTCTGCTTGGCGGCCTTGGAACTCCCCGGCCAGGAAGCCACGTCTGGCCCGCGGGCTGCTGCGGGGAGGGGCGGGGGGGCTGCCTCTGGCTGGGAGGAGGAGATGGGCCATCAGTCTGCAGCTCTTTGGCCCAGCTGGCCCCTGGGGGGGGGCAAAGCGTCCCCAGTTTCACCTGCCCGGACGTCTCTCTCCAGGTTGCTGGACAGTCCAGGAGCCGCCCAGGGATCCCAGACCCAGATTTGGCCCCCCGCCCACTATCCGGTCTGAGCAAGGTAACAAAGCTAATGACTGGGGTGTCAAATCCCCCCCATGATGACTGGGCCTGAGCCCCCCCGCGCTGCAGATCCTGTCTTGCAGACTAAGCAGGGGCACATAACCCCCCCACCCTGGGAGAAATCTGGCTTCAGGGCCTGGTGCTAATGTGGCACTGGGGTTCCCGTCCCACCCAGCGTGCTGGGGGCGCGGTGCTGCTGGAGGACACGTCTTTCGGGAGGTCTGAGTGGCTCGGGGTTATTAAAATACCCCTGGCCCTTGGCTGGCCCGTTCCCAGCTCCCGCCAGACACTCGGTTCCCCTTCCCTTCCCTAGAGTTGCCACGCTCCACCCCAGAGGTAGCTGCATTTCTGCAGCAGGTCCATTCGGCGCATCAGAGCCCCACGATGATATTGCAGACTGAGGCATGATGGGATGGGGCTTCGGGGGGGGGGGTAGGAGGGGGGAGAAGGTCCCATCCTGGGGAAGGCCCCCCCCAGTCCCTGGAGAAGGGTGGGGAGCATGTGTCCTTGACAGGCAGTTTTGCAAGCCCAGGTACTTTATTGCGAGGTGTTAATGATTCACCTGGGTGATAACTCAGACATGAAGTCAGCACCTGGTCCCCCAACCCGCCTACCAGGCCAACCCTGTGCCAAACCAGGCAGCCGCTGTGGGGCTGGGCCCAGGGGGGCAAGAACTGAGCTTGGGCCACACCGGCCGGAGGCTCCGGGCCCCAGAGGCAGAGAAGCCCGGGGCGGGGGGGGGGGGGGGCGCAGGCTGCTGCTGAGACATCTCCCTCCCCCCACTTTATTGCCCCTCCAGTGGGAGGACTCAAGGGGCAGGCGCTGAGCTGGGCCAAGTGGGGGGCGGGGGGGGAGGGCTGGTGTAGGCCACCGCATGACAGAGCCGGTGACTGGGAATCTCAAATCCTTCTCCCGCCTGTGCCCCCCCCCCCCCAAAGAGTCCGGGCCCAAGATAAATCCGCTTGGCCATGTGCACAATATCTAGGGCAGGTCCCATGGCTGCCCCCCCACCCCTCAATTCCTGCCAGCCTGGAAATCTCTCCAGTAGCCCCAGTGCGGGATGGGCAGGGCATGACCCCGGCCTGGCAGATGATGGACACCTGGGTGTCACGGGGTTAAAATCCTAGAAATGCCTGTCTCGTTTTCACGTGACTCCGGGCGCTGGGGCTTTGGGAATTGCCCCGATTAGCAGGAGAACTGGCGCTGCTCTGTCGCCTCACGTGCTCGATGGGCCGCCAGGAACCATCCCCACTACCAGCCCCAGGAATGGGTCCTCGCTTAGACGCTCCCATGGGAGTCCTACCCCAGCCGCTTCCCATCCACCCCCTGGTCTTACCAACCCGCTAGATCTGCCCCTCGAGAGCTTGAGGACACATCTGGGACCTGCCGAGTTGGTGCACTTATTAGCTGTAGCAGGGTAGAGCCGGGCCTGAGCGCGCCAGGCGCTGCACAAACAGTGCTGCGTACCCTGGGGGCGCCCTGCCGCCACCCTCAGCACTGACTTTGTGCCGTGAGGTTTCTGCCTCGCCAGCCAGGACACCAGGCAAACACGCCAGGAAGAGCCTCTGGGAAACCGCCCCAGTGCCCTTTGAAGACCCACCCGGGGGGGCTGCGTCTGGCCAGGGCAGGCACCAGACACCTCCCCCGCTCCAAAAACACCAGCTTCCAACTCTGCCCCAGGGCCAGGGCCAGCGAGGCCGGGGCCAGCCCCCCCTTCGGTTTACTTTGGGGGCGGGGAGGACAGCCTTGGAGGGGCTGATTCTTGTCTGGGAGAATCTTTGCCAGTATGGGGGCTCCCCCACCCTCCCATGGGGGATCTGGCCCCCCAGAAGCGGGGAAAGGAAATGCACTTACCTGGCGCAGCGTCTCAGTCCCTGCCCTTCACTGCACAAAATCTGGCTGCTCCAGTACCTGAGGGGCAAGGGTCAGGCAGGTCTCCCCGAAGCCCAGCCCCTTCCCCCCCCCCACCCAAGGAGGCCTGGCTGGGGCCTGAAGGGAAGGCTGGGGAGGAGACTAAAGGGGTGAGTCCCTGTAAGTTCCCTGCCCCATCTGCCTGCAGGGAGCTGGCCGAGGTACAGCCCTGCACCCACCCTGGGCACTGTCTTCTCTTGGCAGGAGCAGGGGCCGGGCTCGTGGGTCCGGATCCAGCCCAGAGCCCCCGGGGTCACCCCGCAAGTCAGGGACAGAGCTGGGGTCGCCCGCAGCCCAGTGCAGCCCCCTGGGCCCCGCTGCCCCTTCGCAGTTCGTGCCCCCTTGGGGCTCGCTGAGCGGCAGGGGCAAGCGTGCCCTGGGGACGGGCCTCGTCCCGCCCAGGGGAGAGATTTTTCCGTCTAATGCTCAGTGTGACTCAGGCAGGAGCCGTATAGGGCAGCCCCTTCGATCGAGTATAACGCCCGGCGGGGCCACGCTGCCGCCAGCATACGGGGCTGGGGGTCGTTACGGGGCTTGGGAATGGGGGGGTTTGATCTCAGCCGTGACAAGCTGCTCTGGTGCCGGACCCGGGGGCTGAGGCCCGGTGTGACTGGTACAAAGGGTCCCCCGGGCGCAAGCGAGCACACGGCAGGCGGAGGGGGAGGGCGGCACGGTCTTTATTCCAGCGCAGGCCCGGGCAGGCCAGCGACTCCGGTCGGGTGAGACAAGAAAAGGGAGTTGGGGGGGTTAAAACAGAATAAAAGGGGGTGGGGGGGCTGGGAGCATCGGGCTTGGGGGGAGGGAGAACGGCTCCGAGGTCAGCCCCAGGCCTGATCCCTCCCCGGGTGGGCAGACGTGACAGCCCTTCCCTGCGCAGCGATTCGGGGGAGCCCAAATCCTCCGTCTAGTCCCTGCCCCGGGGCAGCCCGTCCCGGGAGCTGCCCCCACCAGCTCCGGGCTGCCAGCTGCGGGGGGCGCTCGTGGTGACGGAGACGTTTGTCTCCTAGGAACCCGGCTGAGACTCGTTCCACGCAGGGGGCCCAGGCGGGGATCACGGCCGACCTGGGCTGGAGCCAGCGCCCCCCCTTCCGCTGCGTGTGCCCCGAGGGTCCCTGAGCTGGGGCTGGCCCCGGGGACGGAGGAGAGTTGGCTCCAAGCTCAGTCTTAGGTATCCTCCGCTGAGACACCACGACCCAAACGGGACCCTCCCAGGGGCAAGGAGGGGGGGGGGGCCCACTGCCGCCCCCGCCCGTCCTATGCCCCCTCGCCACTGACCCCACCTGGCGAAATCGGCTTTTTAAAGTTTGCTAAAAAGTTTCAGGATATTTGTAAAAAAGCTGCCAAAGGAACAAAATCCAATGAGATGTGGGGAGGAGGGGGACTGGCACTGCCCCCAGAGGGGCACGTGGGGATGCCGGCAGGGGCAGGGCTGTTGGCTGTGGCTCCGTGAAGATAAAGGGCTGGTTTCCAATGGGGGGGGGGGGGGCCGCCCCCTCCCTGTCTCTGCTCAGGAGAACGCCACAGTCCCGGTTAAAACGGTCACGACTGCGGCGACGAAAACGCTCTTGGTTTCACTGTCTCTGATCTAGCCTGGAGCGTCAGCCGGCCACGGTCTCTCCCCCGCTCCTCATCCGCCCTCCTGCCTGGGCAGTGGGGCCTGGGGCGAGCCGGCACAGAGCTGGGGGGGGGGCCCAACCCCACGGTGTTATCTCTTGCTGCTTCGCCGGGTCTCTTTGCCGTTGCTGATGGGGCTGGAGGACGAGCTGGACCCAGCCGAGCCCGCGCCCTGGTGATTCGGCTGGCTCCTGGTGATGCGGCCGCTGGTGGGGTGGGACGGGACGTTTGGCGGGTGGGGGGGGGCGCCGGGGCCTGGGGCACTCAGCCCGTTGCCGTTCTGGCTCTCGGCAGCTAAAAACAAAAGCGACAGATTCCACCGGGAAATGAACAGCGAAGCCAAGGCAGTGCTGGGCAGAGAACCCAGGAGTCCTGGCTCCCAGCCCCCGCTGCTCTAACCACTACATGCCACTCCCCTCCCCGAGCTGGGGATAGAACCCAGGAGTCCTGGCTCCCAGCCCCCGCTGCTCTAACCACTACACCCCAGTGCCCACCCAGAACTAGGGATAGAACCCAGGAGTCCTGGCTCCCAGCCCCCGCTGCTCTAACCACTACACCCCAGTGCCCACCCAGAACTGGGGATAGAACCCAGGAGTCCTGGCTCCCAGCCCCCGCTGCTCTAACCTGCTAGACTCCCCTCCCCGGATGACTGGACTGGAGAATTGGCTGGAGCTGTGAATGCCCCCAAGTGGCTAGTGCTGAATGGCTCCGAGGCAGGGCCACGTCCCACCCGCCTTGCTCAGGGATGGGGGGACATACGGCCTGCAGAGCTGGGGGGGGTCCCTTACCTGGGGACGAAGCGGCGGGGCCCGGGGTGGTCTGGGAAGCAGCAGGGGTCGCGTTGTCGTTCTGGGCCTGAAGGAAACGGAAATGAGAACTCGTGATCCCGGATCTCGCAGGATCCTGGCGCATTTCCCCAGTCGCCCGCGGGACAGAGATGCGTCCGCTTCTGGGCAGCAGCCAACCCAGCCGTGCGTCTGTGACGTATACAAATCCACCCCCACCCCCGTCCCATCCCAGCAGGAGCAGAGACGGGGGAGATTCCAGCGACACTCCGGTGCCCCTTGGCCCCGTGGGCATCCGCAGGTGAGCAGATCCGATTATCCCGCTTGATGGGCCCCCCCAGCCCTCTGCCCCCCCCGCTGGGACTCACGGCTTTGGTCTGGGACTGCTGGGTCACGTACTCCGGGTTGGGTTCGCTAAAGTTCGGGACCTCGGAGTAAATCATGCAGAACCTAGGGAGGGAAATGGCAGGTCAGCGAGGCCACCAGCCAACCCCTTCCTCCCCTCGCACTCAGCCTTATCCCGGGGGTGGGGATGCCCCGACTCTCCAGCGGGGAGCGTCCTGGACTGTCTCAGGCCAAGATCTTGATGCAAACTATGCTGGGAATACAGTCCCCAGGTATCCAGTCTCCCCTGCTCTACCCATCAGGTCAGGCCCCCTCCCGGGGCTGGGAACAGAACCCAGGACTCCTGGCTCCCTGCCCCCACCATGCTCTAAACACCACTCCTGAGGAGACACCCACATGGTCAGCCCCGGGGGCAAATCGCTCCAGCTTTGGGGCTGCCCCACACTTCTCCCCTCCCCAGCCTCTAAGAAGCCAGGCTCCAGTGAGCGACGTCCCCAGGGCTCCCGCAGTGAAGCCAACAGGCCTTCCTTACTCTCCGATTTTCTGCAGGTCTCCTCCGCGGCCCGTGTAGAGGGTCAGGCAGCCTTTGAAAATGGACGCGTAGCTGAAAGCAAGAGGAATGCCGAGATCTGGGGTGAACTGCACGGGGCTGCCCCAGGGGCTGCAGGCCAGAAATCGCACCCGGGACTGGGTGCAGAGCTATGGGCCCCAATTCTCACTTCCCCTGAACCTGCACTTGAGGGAGGCACCTTTGTGCTCCCAATGCTCTGGGGCTGGCCAGGGACACCCCCGATGTAATTTAGAGCAGCCCTGAGGCCGCTCTGACTTACACGCTGCTTCCCACAACTCCCTATAGAAGGAGAGAAGAACCTCCCCCCCCCCCCCCCCCCCGCCCCGGCAGCACTGTGTGCTGCTTTGGCAGTGCCACCAGGGGGCGCCCTAATTATTCTTTCAAGCGGCTCCCACAAAAGCAGTCGCAGTTTCTGGGTGCAGCGCTAGCTAGGCTGGGGGCGGCGGGGGGAAGATCCAGCCACTTAGAAGGACAAGGATTTCTCCTCGGGATACAGGGACAGTAAAATCCTGCCTTGACATCGTTTCTAAGTTAAACCGTCATGATGAATCCATTGAGATCAGTCCTACCCGCTTATGGTAACTTCCCCCCACCCCCATGTCCAGGGATAGAGAGCTGGCGTCCTATTGCTACTCTGAGATTAAGTGTGTGTGTGTGCGGGAAGGATCTTTTCCAGGGACTTAACTGGATTTTTTTTTAATTGTATCTCTATATTTAAACTCATAAAGTCTCCTACCCAAGGTGCCCTGACCCCACCATACATCCATTATGATGCACTCTCAGCGTTAAAGTCGTCAGCAGGAATTCAGCCACTGCCCTGGGCCTTCTCCCACATCCCCCTCCTCCCCCCCCACACACTTTTGCAGCCTGCCTAGAAAGTTAGGAAATTTGGAGCCTAGAGACGACCTGAGCTCGCGCGTAGCTCTGAGCAGGCAGACGCAGGCCTGTTTGCTCTGGCTTGTATCTCCCTCGGCAGAGGAAGGGGACCGGCGCTGAGAATGGGGGCCGGGGAGAGGAGCAGCCTGGCCCGTTCTCCTCCCCCTGGAAGGGCAGGCGTCGCCATTCCAGATGTGGGGCGCTCAGGTGAGCCCGCAGCCTGGTCTATCAAACGGTGAATGAGCTCGTCTCAGGAGCCCTGGGGGGCCTGAGGCTGACGGGCTGGGCGAGCAGCGGGTCCCGTGGTTCCCCCCTCCCCCAGCAGGGTCTCGCCTACCCTTTGGTCAATCGGATGATGTCTCCCGGCTGAATGAGGTTCCCTACGTCGTCCCACACCGAGATGTTGATGCTGCCGGTTTTATCGGCCACTTTGCACGTCCGCACCTCGTGGCCGTCCTTTGTCTTGGTCACCCGACCTGCAGGGGGGAGCAAACCGTCCAATTCGCGGGACGTCTCCGTGGTAACACCGAGGAGCCCCTTTGGGCTAGACAAGGCCTTGTACAGACACAGACCACAACGGTGGTCCCCCGGCCTCAAAGAATTCACAGTCTAAGGTCCCGAGCCTACAACGCCGAGCCGCGTCACGGCAGCGAACGTCAGCCCATGCACTCACCCGACGTCAATGATGGTGTCTCAGAAAAGGACACTCACATCACAAAGCAGCCGGGGACGGGGTGAAATCCAGCCACAAATATTGTTTGAGAACCGACTGCAACCGTTACATGGAATTTCAGCAAGACAGTGGCTCTCAACCTTTCCAGACGACCGTCCCCCTTTCAGGAGTCGGATCTGTCTTGCCTACCCCCAAGTTTCACCTCACTTCAAAAACGACTTGCTTACAAAATCAGTCATAAAAGTACAGCAATGTCACAGCCACACTATTATTGAAAAATGACCGACTTTCTCATTCATACCATATCATTATAAAATACATCAATTGGCATATAAATATTGTACTTACATTTCAGTGTACGGTATATAGAACGGTATAAAAAGTCATTGATGAAATTGTAGTTTGTCCTGACTTCGCTAGGGCTTTTTCTGTAGCCTGAGGTAAAACTAGGCAAATACCTAGATGAGCTGATGTACCCCCTGGAAGACCTCTGCTACCCCCAGGGGCACACGGACCCTGGTTGAGAACCACTGCAGTAAGATATTTCATATATATCTCGCACATCATTAATACCCACCTGTTTCCAGTACAATAAAAATAAGGTTCAGGTTTTTCAAGCCGGGTTTAATGTCCTTTACAAAGGTTTCAGTCGTCATATTGAGCAGCGTCTGGCTTCCACTACGTTATCTGCGCAAATAATAATACAAGAATTTGAATAACCACATTTGAAAAGAAAGCGAGAGTCAGCACCCAGAATGGAAAGGCTCCTGCAGCCAAGGTGGAGCGAATGCAGGGACATGGAGAAATGGGCAGGATCAGGGGTTGAATTGGCACAGGTCCCTCCCAAGGTTAGCCAATAGGGGAATGCCCTGTAGGACGAATGAAACATCCTGCTGTTAATTTATCCCCAAAGGAAAGAAAATACAAGATAGCAACCGCAATTGAAGATTCTTGCAAGAAAAGTGCATCTGTTTTTCATTTCTGCTCACATTTCTATCTCTGAGTCTAGACCCCCTACAATAAAATCGCATCCCTTTCTTTTTGCACAAGTTGTGGCCCTGAGTCAGACGGTGGCAAGAAAAACCCATTCCTGCGTGCATGGATTGCGACCCACCGTATTTCATCTTGCTCTTTTGCAAAAGTCACCAACCATCCTGCACATTTGTGTCCAACTTGCAAAGCGGATACCGGCTAATTCAAATAAAATACAGACCTGAAAAACCACCTGGGCCGGGAAAATGCATTTTATCTTTGGCACAAATCCCAGCCCTGATTTCACACCACCCCCGCCAGGAAAATGCCTGTTTCTCCTTTTGTATAAATTGCAACCCCATCGCCATTCTCCCTAGTGCAAGCAAAGTGCTTTTCTCCGGGGGTGGAGGAGTTGAGGCTCGTTCACCTTGGAGGATCAGTTCGCTCACGTGTTGGTGGAAATTCTTGCAGAGGAGGGGAGGGAAAGGAGACATGGTTTGGGGACTGAAAATTGCTGGGGTGGTGCACGTATCCTGCACCATGCATGCCCCATGCCCCCTGCCCTGCAATGCACCACCTGCAAGGGGGCTCAGGCCCCCTGACCAAAGCTCCTAAGATGCTGCAGAAAGGGGCTAATGGGGGGGGGGAAGATCAGGAGGTCCCCCCCCTTCCCCTGTAAAACTGACCTGATGGAACGTTGGGTTGCAGACATTCCAGGAAGTATCCAGCGGCGTTCTGAGTAGCCAATCACAGCCGCAGGACGCTCTTCGACATGTCTGAACGTTCTCCAGCTCCAGCCAATTGCATTGCGGGGGGGGGGGGGGCATTGAGGAATTAAAGGGACAGCGACATCCCCTGCACGTGTGTGAAATTTCCCAGTGGGGGGAGATGGGAACCTTTCCTATGTATACTGTACTCGGAGCAGTGGAGTCTAGATTGACTCCCCTGCTACGCCTGGGCCATACACACCCAGTGCGTGAATCACACA
Source organism: Chrysemys picta bellii (assembly GCF_011386835.1). Taxonomy (NCBI): domain Eukaryota; kingdom Metazoa; phylum Chordata; order Testudines; family Emydidae; genus Chrysemys; species Chrysemys picta. The sequence continues at coordinate 12,890,416 of NC_088812.1, read as the reverse complement.
CGTGCTGTTACCGTGACGCTGCGGCTAGACATGTGTGGGTCGCAGCCTGGCAGCATGGCGAGCCGTGCAGTGTTATTCCTGTTCAGGAGGCGTCTTGCGTAGCACCTAGTCATGGCCCAGGGCCCGTTGTACCAGGGGGTGTAGAACAGTCCCCAAGCGGGTACCCATCCATGCTGTGACGGCCCGTCGGAGAGAAAGGGGGGTTGAGGTAATAGCTTTGATTGGACCAGCCTCTGTGGGTGAGAGACATGTGTGGGCACATGTGTCATGCGTGCGGTGGTGGCATGGACCATGCATGCCACAGGTGGTCCATGCGTTCCAGCTTAGAACGGCCAGGCCTGGGAGAGGCACGTGTGGACTATAGGAGAGGTTCATCATAAATACTGATGGTTTGTAACATTTGCCACCCGCAGCAGGCCCAAGCTGGTATACAAAGGGAAGGAAAAGCCCCTTCTCCAGGGAGCGCACAGGCCAGGAGCAGCTCCAGCCTGCGGAATCATTTCCATCGGGGAAAGGAGGGGGAGGCCACACGGCCTTTGCTGTTCACTTGGCAGACAGAGGGACGGGATCCGGGCCAGACAGACTGAGGTGCAGGGACAGTCCAACACGGAGAGAAAGACTGACACGGGGTCAGGAACAGAATTACACAGGGACAGACAGACACAGGGGGACTAAGGGCAGGGACAGGCAGACACGGGGGGGGGGGCAGGGACAGACAGAGACGTGGGCAGGGACAGGCAGACACAGGGGGGGGCAGGGACGGACAGACAGACACATGGGCAGGGACAGACAGACACGGGGGGGCAGGGACAGACAGAGACGTGGGCAGGCACAGACAGACACGGGGGGGAGCAGGGACAGACAGAGACATGGGCAGGGACAGACAGACAGACACAGGGAGGACTCGGGGGGCAGGGACAGACAGAGACATGGGCAGGGACAGACCGACACAGGGAGGACTCGGGGGGCAGGGACAGACAGAGACATGGGCAGGGACAGACAGACACAGGGAGGACTGGGGGGGCAGGGACAGACAGAGACATGGGCAGGGACAGACAGACACAGGGAGGACTGGGGGGGGCAGGGACAGACAGAGACGTGGGCAGGGACAGACAGACACAGGGAGGATGGGGGGGCAGGGACAGACAGAGACATGGGCAGGGACAGACAGACACAGGGAGGACTGGGGGGGGCAGGGACAGACAGAGACGTGGGCAGGGACAGACAGACACAGGGAGGATGGGGGGGCAGGGACAGACAGAGACATGGGCAGGGACAGACAGACACAGGGAGGACTGGGGGGGGCAGGGACAGACAGAGACGTGGGCAGGGACAGACAGACACAGGGAGGATGGGGGGGCAGGGACAGACAGAGACATGGGCAGGGACAGACAGACACAGGGAGGACTCGGGGGGCAGGGACAGACGGACAGGGGCAGACCCCACCCACTCACTCACTCCCCCCTCCCAACCAGCATGGAGGGAAGCCCCGCCCCCTCCCCAAAGCCCCGCCCCTCCCGCTTTTGAGCCCGGAGCGGCGCGCCCGCCCGCCGACCATAGAGTCCCTCACCCCCCCCTGTGGCGGGGTAGAGCGGCCGGTGACCATAGAGTCCGCGTCCCCCTCCCCCCGCGGGTGGCTGGAGCGTCGCATCCGGGCGGGGCGCCCCCGTGTTTCCGGCGGGGCGGGGGGTTGCGTAGCAGCGCCGGGGCCGGGCGGGGGCCGGGGAGGCTGCGGCCGCCTCTGAGCCCTGCAGGGTCCCGGAGCAGCCCGAGGAGCCGGGGCTCGGCGCGGTACGTGCGGGGGGGGGTCTGGTTTGGGGGGGGGGTCTGGTTTGGGGGAGGGGCTGGGGGTTGGTAGGACGGGGGCTGGCGGGGGGGTCTGTGGGGGGGGGCTGGTTTGGGGGAGGGGCTGGGGGTTGGTAGGACGGGGGCTGGCGGGGGGGTCTGTGGGGGGGGGGCTGGTTTGGGGGAGGGGCTGGGGGTTGGTAGGACGGGATCTGGTGGGGGGTCTGTGGGGGAGGGGGCTGGTTTGGGGGAGGGGCTGGGGGTTGGTAGGAGGGGGCTGGCGGGGGGGTCTGTGGGGGGGGGGCTGGTTTGGGGGAGGGGCTGGGGGTTGGTAGGACGGGGATGGCGGGGGGGTCTGTGGGGGAGGGGGGCTGGTTTGGGGGCGGGGCTGGGGGTTGGTAGGACGGGGATGGCGGGGGGGTCTGTGGGGGAGGGGGGCTGGTTTGGGGGCGGGGCTGGGGGTTGGTAGGACGGGATCTGGTGGGGGGGCTGGGGGGGAGGGGCTGGGGGTTGGTAGGACAGGGGCTGGGGGGGGTCTGTGGGGGAGGGGGGGGGCTGGGGGTTTGGGGGAGGGGCTGGGGGTTGGTAGGACGGGATCTGGTGGGGGGGCTGTGGGGGAGGGGGGCTGGTTTGGGGGAGGGGCTGGGGGTTGGTAGGACAGGGGCTGGCGGGGGGGTCTGTGGGGGAGGGGGCTGGTTTGGGGGAGGGGCTGGGGGTTGGTAGGATGGGATCTGGTGGGGGGTCTGTGGGGGAGGGGGGCTGGTTTGGGGGAGGGGCTGGGGGTTGGTAGGACAGGGGCTGGGGGGGTCTGTGGGGGAGGGGGGCTGGTTTGGGGGAGGGGCTGGGGGTTGGTAGGATGGGATCTGGTGGGGGGTCTGTGGGGGAGGGGGGGCTGGTTTGGGGGAGGGGCTGGGGGTTGGTAGGACAGGGGCTGGGGGGGTCTGTGGGGGAGGGGGGCTGGTTTGGGGGAGGGGCTGGGGGTTGGTAGGATGGGATCTGGTGGGGGGTCTGTGGGGGAGGGGGGGCTGGTTTGGGGGAGGGGCTGGGGGTTGGTAGGACAGGGGCTGGGGGGGTCTGTGGGGGAGGGGGGCTGGTTTGGGGGCGGGGCTGGGGGTTGGTAGGACAGGCTGGCGGGGGGGCTGTGGGGGAGGGGGGCTGGTTTGGGGGCGGGGCTGGGGGTTGGTAGGACAGGGGCTGGTGGGGGGGTCTGTGGGGGAGGGGGGCTGGTTTGGGGGCGGGGCTGGTAGGATGGGATCTGGTGGGGGGTCTGTGGGGGAGGGGGGCTGGTTTGGGGGCGGGGCTGGGGGTTGGTAGGATGGGATCTGGTGGGGGGGTCTGTGGACAGAGGCTGAGAGGGGGCCCTTAGGGTGCTGTGTGGTTATACAGGGCCCCCCCCGGGGTATGTGGTGGTGGCCACAGGGACCTGCCTCGTTCAGGGCAGTGACTGGGACACTTGCTGCCAAAAGTGATTGTTTTGCAAGTTTAGTGACTAAGCAAATAACCCAATTTAAAAACCCCAGGATCCTTCCCCTGCCCTGGGCGTCTGCGCCAGGAAACATGTGCCCTCTGACTTCAGTGTCTGGGGATATTTCATACCATCTGCATCAACCTGGCCCAGGCTGGTGGAGTCGGAGCTGCTTGGGCTGCTGCTAAATTGTTGCTGAGAAAATGGGGCGAAATCACTGTGGTTTGGGGAATAGGGAGGTTCTGCCTCCCTGTGTTGCATCATAAATGCTCTCCTAATAGGTTACCACAGTTACTGTTTAATTGGGCAGGGAATTGTTGCTGTTATGGTGAATTATTGAAATTTGTAGCCTCTGGGTGCTACTTTAATTCAGGCAGAATCGGGGCCCCTTTTTTCCATACCCCCCATAGGAAAGCACAGTCTAGAACACGGCGGCATACAGAGACGAGACGAGAGGTGAGGGAACTGGTCAAATATATACAGTGTCTATATATGAATTATATATACACTACACTGATAAAAGGGAACATTTAGCACATTGTGGTTTTCTAAGTGCTGTATGAATCCGTTGTCTTTCAGAGCTCAGTTGTTTGCGCAGGCATTTGAGGAAGGGTCGGGGGAGTGGGGACTGAAGTGGAATGGGGTTTTATATAGTTTCAGTGATAAATGTGAAATTACTTAATGCAGTACAGTAGTGACAAATGCGCTTTGTATTCTGATAGTGAATTTTGGGTGCTAGACTTACAAAAAATACAAGGTGTGATGGTTCCCAGTTCATTGCTGCGTAAATGTCACGGGGACATCACTAGGGAGTCCTGTTCGGTGGTGGTTTGAAGAACTATATTTGACTAGTTCTGCATGTACCTACAGGGGAGTATACGCTGTCTCCCAGTGCTTCCCTTTCTGTTGTGTGAAATCATTCCAGGACAGAACGTTCCTGATCTGAAAATTCTTTGTTGCCTGAAATTGGGTTATGTCCCTACCGAGCATCAGTCACACTGAAAACTTCTCTTAGGCTTTGTCTACACGGCCACTTACAGCGCTGAAACTTTCTTCACTCAGGGGTGTGAAAAAACACCCCCGTTAGCGCAGTAAAGTGCCAGGGTAGATAGTGGTACAGCGCTGGGAGCCATTGCCCTCGCAGAGGAGGTTTTATTACACCGCTGGGAGAGCCCTTTAAATGACAAACTCCCCTGTACCCAACATATGGCTAAACACCCGACTGAATGTCTGTTCCCTAAAACACACGGTAGCATCCAGACCGGAAGCAAATATTTTGCTACTGAAATGATGTAGCAGGCAGCCTTCTAGCTGCATGGAGAACAAGGTGTAACAAAAGGCCCTGGGCACAAAGCGGTATTTTTCCAGATAGCTCACATGCTTAAAGAGGATTTGTATCTGTTCTCGTTCAAAGGAGGAATATCATTGGCTGAAAAGGCTCAGACTGTGCTGGTGCTGGTTGTATCAGCAACACAGGGTGTGCAGCCTCGTTAGGCAGGTTATAAAAATGTTACAAATGCTTTGCAGCAAGTGGCTTTTAAGAAATGAGGGTGTATCTGGTGGGGCGGGAGGGAGGCACGTGGCTGGAGGCATGTGGTCAGTGGAACAGGAGTTCCTGGATAGAAAAGGTTAGGCCGTCTTCCACGTGATCCAGGAGTTCAGGGCGGGTGTGTGGAGGGGGCGGGGAGCCGCACACCTTGCCGTATTTCTGTTTACATTACTCATTTTGTTCTCCTTGTTCCTATTCATAGATCAAGCCCGTTTGTGACCTCCTGACTATTCCTGTGGCAACAGGTCGTGGTCACCGGGAAGAATGACGTTTTAATCTGAACGAGGAGGAAGGGAAAAGATGGGCCGCTGGGAGCAGCTGCTTAAAAAGAGCAATCAAAACCCACCCCTGTGTCTTTGTCCTTTCGGGAGCAATTCTGCCACAGAAGGTAAATACTTCAGTTCAAATCTTCTTCCAGATCTCGAGCAGCACAAGCGTTTAATTAAGAGATTCAGACACAGGAGTGTTCAGAACCAAATCAACAGCTTTATTTGTAAAGAACAGTGTGTGGGGGTGGGGGGGAGGATAATCCCCCCCCCTCCTTTCTGTACAAGCTAAAGGGCTATAATTGAATTGAGATCGCACTTGTCAAAAAAATGTTGTATCTGCTCCAGTAACAAGAGATGTAGGTACAAGCTCTGATCCTGCATTGGGAATCTTATGGGCCAGCCCCCTGTGGCCATGATCAGCCCCTCTGATTTCACTGGAGCTCAGCATGAGGGTCTGTCTGCCCAGACCCCGATGCAGAACCCGGCCCTTACACAAGGCACTGTCAATTGCACAAAGTATCGTCCCATTCAGTGTTTCTTCTGTATAGTCAGTTTCTCCGGTGGTGAAATGGTTATTGTTTGGGTTAGGGTACTGCCTAGGGGTCAGGGCCCCACTGCGCCGGGCACTGTGCAAACACAGAACAAAGCCCTTTCCATATAAACAGCCACAGGGGACAGACAGCCCATTATCCAATTCCAGGGCATAACTATCTCAAGGTGGCTCTGTCAGAAACTGGATTTGAGCGGGAGGGTGGTAAATTATTTGAAAAATCCAAGTTGTGTTCCTTTAAACATTCGTTTGAATGGTTGACCTTAGGGTTCTGATTGGGTTTTAAAAAAAATACTCACCCACCCACCCCCAGCTGTTTCTGCTTGCTTTCCAGGGCGCTTTCCTTTCCTGTGATAGTCTAGAATTTGAGAATTAAAACATCCCCATAAAATTACCTGATGCCTTTCTAAGGAGGAAGATTCGACATAACATGCAGTAAAATGCATAATTTATTTTAAAAAATCCTAACAATGAAACTCGTGTTGGAATCTGGAAAGGCCTCCAGCTGGTAGGAGTGATGACTGGAGGCCATTATTTAAAAATATAAAAAATGTTAAGGTTAGTTGGGCTGCGTAGTGCATGTGAGCGTTCGCACTAAATCAATCCGCTTGGTGCACAGTCACCTTCCACCAGCTTGCCTAGGCTTCTTCACAGCAGAAAACAATCCATATTTCTCATTGAATAGAGCCTTTAGCAATTTTATGCTGTAAAGACAGATTTGTTCACCAGTACGTAGATGAAATATTTCACGGTCATCCCAATGCTTAGGATATTGTCTAAGAGGCAAAACGTGCTGGGTTCCCTTTTCTTGTGATAGGTTTTCTGTATGGTGGCCTAGCCAATGTCCCTCCCCTCAGGTGCAGCCCTGATATTCCTGAGTGAATCTGCAGTGGCCACTGAAATGTTTATCTGATCATAAGCCTGAAAAACATCACTGAACTGAAGTCTGGACCTTTGCATCTTCCCAGTGAGAAATGGCCCATGTTTTCTGTGTCTCCAGAATGGTTTGGTTTTGCATACACTCAGTTGAGACTTTCACCATTGTTTCTGGCAGTATGTCAGTTCCTGCAATTGACCAGGTGAAAAAGCAAAATAAAATTTGCTGTCAGTATTGTTATTCTGGAATACTGTGTCTAGCACCTGCTAGAAACTACACCATTAATATTTCCTTTGTGGCTAGGGACTGACTGTCGGCAAGGAGACCGTATTTTTGAAAAGCTATTTTATCCAATGTTGAATAAGAAGCAATGAGCCATTGGAGGGTTTCTTTGTAACTCCGTGTGTATTTAAATTCCACGTTGTCGGCTCTAATTTGGTAGCTACTAATAATTTGGCTGTCTTGGAGCGATAAGGGGGGAAGAATCTTGAACTTGTTTAACTTTATTTGTAAAAAATCGGCTTTCTATCAGCACGCGGCCAACTCTGCTGTTACGTAAGTGTTTCTAATGCGGCTCTTGGTGTCTCTCTCACGTTGTGAAAGCTGAATGGCTCTGCGGTAATGGAAGGGGCATTTTTAACATTGCTAGCCGTGCTGGGGAAATGGTGCCTTCTGATTATCTAATGGTATGAGACCTGATTTCCCGCTGAAGTTCTTGTCAAAACATTCATTGACTTAATTCCTGGCTCTGATGGCTTTCCCTGTTCTCCACCGGCGCATTGTGTGTCAGCGCTTTGTGGCAGGAGCGGTGTATGTTTGTCTAGACCCAGCACAAAGGGGCCTTGATTCTGATCACGGCCCGTGTGCGCTAGAAATGAACGCCTGGGGATTTCACAGAGCTACTACGCGAGGTTCCTGCCCCAATGATCCTGCAATCTGACATCTCCTTACGCTCTTCGCCTCTGCTGGTAGACGTGCCGAGGGCTGCCTTCTGTGCCCCGCTGCATTTCTCCGCCAGCCACAGGGATTACTGGTTGTTAAATGAGCACTTCCTAGCCTGGAAAGCCGTACATGCTGGGGGGGCTTGGGCAGTGTATAATGGGACCTAGTGACCCAGAGGTTAAAGGCCCCAATTCAATTTCAGCACAGATCTTTAACCCTCCTGCAATTGATCAGTGCCCCCACGTAACATGAGTGTGTCTCTTGGGACAGCTCTCTGGAGACAGCTGTGCGCCTCGCAAACACACTTGCCGCTAATCGGCCCATAACTGGAAGCGGCATCAGAGAGGCCAAAGAGTTAAATGGGACACGGAGACTGAACTATTCTCCAGACTCTGGAGGTGGGGCTCCGGGGCATGCCAGAAGCACATTCCTGGCCACTGTCCCTCCAGCATGGAAAACTGGAGTCCACGGGACTCTCAGTCAATCACCAGCACTGAATCTGTGTTTTAACAAAAGCCACTGCATAAGCCATCGAGGCTGGAGTCCGGGTTCATGTCAGAAACGTTCATTCACTTGGGTGTGATGAAGGCCGGTTTTGGGAGCACGGTGTTTTGGAAAATAATTAAGTGGTGCTTTTTCTCAGGAAGTAACCAGTAATGTGCTCGGGCTGCAGAAATGCACAGATCACGATCGCTGTCATTCACAGGAGGCAGCATGTCTGGTCTGTGTGTTCAAACATCCTGATTAAGCATATTTTCCCACTCGAGCAGAAATGCTTTATGGGTAAGTACCTTTGGGTGCCTTAAATCTTTCATATACCATCCTGAATAGTCACATACCTGATCTTTAACTCTGGTTTTCTCATGATACTGACCACCTTCTGAAAGCGCTTTGAGATCTAAGGATGAAAAGCCCTAAATAAGGGAAACCACTGGTATTTGCAAATGCATTTTTGCCTTTAACAATGCTATTGATACATACTTCATTGTGTCCTGTGGCTCTTTGGTTTCAATTGGTCTAAGAAGTGGGTATAATGGAAGCGGATTTTTAAACAATGGAGGGTGTCTGCTTTCAAGAATGGGTTTGTATAAGATCCTCATTCAATTGTGTGTTCATTTCAGTGAGAATCCCTCTCTAGAGAAGTCCGAACATTTCCCCCCAGCAGGTGGGCGGGGCGTTTCTTCCCCGTTCTGTAGCAGCTCCGCAATCGACACACCTCTAAGTTAGATTTTCTGGGAAGCTGCACGGATTGTGCTTTCACGTCTCTGCTTCACGGTCTGAGGCTTTGCGTGACTGGGTGGACGGTGAGCCAGGTTGCTTCCAACCTCCTGGAGGAGGCTTGTCAAAGTGTTTTTGCTTTAACCTTTATGTAACTTATTTTGGTGGCGAACTCTATTCCCAGTCTCCCCTGTTCTTTAGGACCCCGTCCAGCTCCCATTAAAGCCATTGCTAAGGCCTTTCGATTGCAAGCCCTTCTGGGCAGGGGCTACCCTCGTATACTCTTGTACTGTGCTGCGAATGGATGAATAATACATGGATCGTGTCATGCTAGCATGCCTCATGTTTTAGGTCCCTAAAGTGCTGTGTAAAGACTCAGGGTATGTCTTCACTGGAGAGTTACCCTGGGCTCTTACCGGGGCATTGCCCTTAACCCCCTTCCCCCCGAGTTCAGTGGTGCCTTCGGCCCCGGCTAGCGGGCTGGCTGTGGGTGCAGGCTATCGCTCAGGCTGGTAACCTGCCCACTTTGCAGTCTGAATCCTTGAGTGCTGAGAGTCCTCCAGTGCCTTCCCACAATTCCCCATACGCGCCCAGAAGGACAGACAAGTCCTTTCACAGTTCCCTGGGAAAGGATCAGAGTGGCTCAAGTTACTAGGCTACAGAGACCCAGTGAGGACGCAGTATTCTATGGCTTCGCGGTGTGGCTGCTCACGGCGGGGCTAGGTAACATGGGTGCAGGGGTAACTCTCTGCAGTGCAGACCCATCTTCCGATCCTCACGTCACGCCTGTGAGAAGTCACCTTACCGATCGGAAAGCTGAGCTGTCGAGTGGTGAAATGACTTGCCCAGGACTCTGCAGTGAGTCAATAGCAGATTCAGAACTGGTGCATTCCTGGCTCTCGGCCTTGTGTTCACTTGGTTAGACGAAAAGTTCTCGCAGTGGCTGTCGAGGACTTAGATTTCAAGGCCAGAAGAGATCGTTGTGGTCATCTAGTCTGACTTCCTGCGTGACGCAGGTCATGGGACGTCCCCAGAATAATTTCCGGAGCAGCTAATTCCTTGTCACGATTTGCTGCAGAGTGCACCTTGGGGTCTTGTGCAGCAAATACTGTGCACTGAACTCTCTGCAGATTACTGCTGGGGGTCGTTAATTTAGGAAGTCTTTGTCTGATGGGGGTAAACTGACTTAGAACGAGGGTTTTAATAGTGGAGTTGGTGCCTCAAACTACAAGGTTTCCTCATACCTGTGGGAGGGACGGCACTGATCAACAGAAACCTGATCAAATGGTTTCCTAGTCTGATGTAAACGAACAAATTCAGAGGTGGGATTAATTCCTCACCAGTGCTTCAAAGTATGTTAGGGCAACAACGGCTGGTGATGGTGGTGGCTCACTAGGGATTAGTGAGAAGAGTAAAGAAAACAGTAGATTCTTATTAAATAATTTAAACTACAGTTCCCATAATCCTGTAACTGATGTCAAATGAGATCGATCTGGTGGGTTATGGTTTGAATGCCTTCCCGAACGATTATTGCCACGAGCCACGTTACTGTCACACGTGGGGTGCACATATTGGCGTGAATGCATCAGCGCCTAAATATCGCAGTGTTGGGCTCTATAGAGAATTGCTGGCTAAACACGTGTATAAAACTACAAATGCTGTTACTGAGTTAAACCTTTTCATTCCTGAATTTTCCCTCTGAGTGGAGCCCACATTGTTTGAAATTGCTAGCGGACTTCCTGGATGCAGACGAGTGCAATCAAAGGCATTTTGTACTAATGCCGCGTGGGTGAGTTCTTTGATAACCACTCAACTCAGTGCACATTTGAGTTTCTGTTCAATTTCTTGCTCTGAAAAGACAACTGCTGCCTGTGAGTTGAAGCTTATGGTTGAACAGCTCTGTTCCTAGTCACGCTAGCGTTGGAGCAGTCAAAGGGCCAGTTGTCTTGGGCCACAGGAAGGTTAATCAGTGAAGAGCCTTGTGCTGTTGCCGTCTTTCTCTCTAAATCACTGGGGCAAATTAGTGGGAAAATCTTACTTTATAAAAAAAAAAGACTCTTGCAAAGTTTCAAGGATATAATTTCTTAAACCCTCTGAATTTCAGTCAAAAATGTGTCCCTCTCCTGTCCGTTACTGGCATGGAAATAAGCGTCTTTACCAGCTCTACCGGCCAGGTGGCATTCTTCACTGTTGGCTGCTTTCAAGCCCAGACTTTAGTTTTGTTTGGCCACTCCAGGTCATAAGAAGCAAGGAAATAAAGTACCCCAAATTATCCTTGGTTGTGGCACAGATTTCATCCCAGGTTTTAGTGAGACAGGGTGGGTGAGGTCATGTCTCTTATTAGAGCAGCCAGACTTGCAGAAGAGCTCTGTGCAAGCTCAAAAGCTTGTGTCTCATGCCAACAGAAGTTGGTCCAATCAAAGATACTTCCTCACCCACCATGTCTCTCTAAGATCCTGGGACGAACATAAGAACGGCTAGATTGGGTCAGACCAAAGGTCCATCTAGCCCAGTGTCCTGTCCTCCAACAGTGGCCAATGCCAGATGTTCCAGAGAGTATGAACAGAGCAGGAAATCATCAAGGGATCCATCCCCTGTTGCCCATTCCTAGCTCTGGCAAACAGAGGCTAGGGACACCGTCCCTGGCTAATAGCCATTGATGGACCTATCCTCTATAAACTTATCTAGGTTTTTTTTGAAAGAACTTAGTTCATTAGCAGAGATGGGGACTGAAAGAACAGGGCTAGAACAATCCTGCATATCTCAGGTTTTGTCGAAGTTGTGTTCCTGTCTCTGATCTTTCTTTACCTCTTGGAGTGGAGTTAACTAGGCTTTGTCTTCACTGCTAAAACCAACAGGTGGGTTTTTTAGCCTCAGGGTAATATGTGTGAGCTATTCTGGGGTAAAACACTGTGAAGAGAAGGCACTTCAGGTCAGCGAGGTGGGGCATAGTGCTGACCTCTGCCTGGCACTGCCCTCTCGTTCACCTCAGTAAAACGAAAGTGTCTTCTCTTCGCTGGGTGTTCCCCCTTAGGGTAGCTCTCAAACGTTAGTTACCCACTGGTAAAAAATGCACCTTTTCAGCAGTGAAGTGAAGGCCTCAGCCCCCATCTCTGCTAAGTAATTGAGTCTGTCAGTGCTTCGTCCCCCACATCCACCCTGGCTAAGTGTAGATCAGACACAACTCCTCAACAAAACTGTCTTAGTACGAGCTTTGGCCTCTTAAAAACACAACTCTGCATTCCCAGGTCTGACCGTCAAACCCACGTTCTCCGTGTGGTGGAAGCCACATTAAGCACCTACAGCCGCTAAGGGTAACGCTACACTGGAAACAGTAACCGATTGACCTGGAAAATCTGGCACATGAATAAAGGCTCCAGCTACCAACAAAACAGGCCCCATCCGCTGCCCAGGTAGGAGACTTAATAAAATCCCCAAAAGAATCGAAATAGCCTCACTCAGGAGGAAGCTGTAGGTGGGAGCGCCGTGTCCCCGGGGTGCGTGCACGCCTTAGAACCACATCGAAACCTCAGGCTTTCGTTTTAGTCCCTCCAGAACATGCTGTTGTCCACCTTCCACGCGAGGCCGGAGTAACCGTCTCCTCTCTGCAGAGCAGTTCAGCTGCACAACCGCCGTGGGAGACGTGGGGCCAAAACTCAGTCTTGCTTTGATCGTTTACCCCTCGATGTTCGTGCCTCTCACATGGGCGCCGAGGTGCGTTTTGCATAATAAATTCTCTCCCCCCTTCGTCGCGGAAGGGTTTCAGATTTTCATCTGAGCAGAGAGGTGGCAAGTGCCTGTGGTTTCCAGCTCATGGGAAACTTTGTGCTGTCGGAGTGTGTCCTTCCACCACCTCGCCACGCTCTGTCGAAACGACCTCAGCTCACATGCGGTTTCTGTCCCCTGCATTGCACTGTTCAAACGAGGTCGCTGGCCAGCTAGGTCATGCAGATGGCGTTCTAGCTGCTTTACGTTCTGCTTCAATGTCGCTGCCGTTAATCGTCCGCTTCAGAACGGGTCACGCTGCTGTCGGTGAGCAGCCGTGTCTGCTTTGTGCTGGAGAGGCGCGCTGGGAGAGCGAAAGGTCGTTGTTGGAGCCCCGCCCCAGAGCCGTGGGGTCATCCTCTCTCTCGGCTGTACCGATTCCACTGGGTGGTTTCCACTCGGCTGGGATTCGGTGAAGCGAGGCGGCAGAGAGGAAGCTGTGGCGGATGAGACTTTGTGCCCAGAGCAGCCAGGTGCCGTGAAGACAGCGGGGTTAGAGGAGCAGAAATGTTGCATGTCAGAAACTCGTGGCAGGCTGGAGCACTTGGGCTCCGTCCATGGCTAAGCAACTCATTTCTTCTCTCGCACTTGGTCTGCGCTTCATGTTTTACCAGCGTAACTATGACAATGGGGAATTGTTTTGTGTTTACTGACCTGGCTTTGCCAGTGGAACTCTTAGCGTAGGTGTCGTTATACTGGTGCGGGATAGTTCCTCGAGCTCGGCCGCACTGCTCTGCTGGTATGACCGTGTGCACCGGGGCTTCTGCTGGCCTGGATCCAAAGCTGCAAAACTTAAGTGTTCACAAGGCCTTCGATTCAGTCACTATCGGTCTCTCCCATCTTCTCCTAAACAATCTGCTCATCAGTCCAGAGCCGTGTCTGTGTGGCTGGGGCTGCCCCCTCCCCAAACCGGCTCTCCCCCTAGTCGATAAAGAGAAGACTGCAGCAGAGGCTCCCGGGGGACTGTTTCTAGCATTGCAACGCCTGTAAACGACCCCCTCTAAGCACCAGCTGGGTGATTCCCTCAGAATTCATCTGTCTTGGTCCTGGACTAGCTTAAGCAGCCGTGACACATACTCCTAGCTGCCCCAGTGCTTCTCCTCCACGTGTCGAATGCCTGTTACTTTTCTTTGCCTCTTAGGAAGAGAACTCTGGACTCCCCTTTTCTGACCATTCCCGGTCTGACCACTAGACTTTGCTTCCTCCAGCTGGCTGAAGCTACAGGGATCACACGCAGATGCAGAAGTGCAGTACTGCCACGTCCTTGCTTTCGCCTTTCATTGGAAGCTCTCAGAGAGCTCTGAACACTTCAGAATCCCCCCCCCAGAGATGTTCATGTATCGTACATACTTTAAAGATGGGGAAACCGAGGCACAAGGGTCCTGCCCAAGATCACAAGGTGAGTCAGTGGTAGAGCTGGGAATAGAGCCCTGGAGTTCTGGCCCCTGTCCTGGGCTTTAACTACAAGAGACACTCCCTCTTGTGGCCGCCTTGTTTTCCCTTTGGTTTCAAGTTACTTTTCTGGCCCCCAGGGCTTCTGAAATTGGGAAGATTATACAAATAACATTGCTTACCGAAGAGGTTTCCGCCAGGCTCACCCAGCTGCAGTGCTGTTGGCAGACCTCGTATTGGCTGTAATGAAAAGAGGGTGTCTGTTTTCTGGGAACCTAGGCAAAGCTGGAAATCCGAGACGTCCAGCACAGGCCGTAATTAAGTTTGATTTAGGAGATTGGTCCAACAAGTTCTGGCTCCCATTATCAACTCGTCTCTTGCATCTGAAACTGACTCAGTAAATCCACCAGCTGCGTGTATCTGCCGTCACAGGGGACAGGGGGAATAACTTCCTCACCAGATTCAACTTGACAGGTCCCAAAGTCGAGGTGTCAGCTAGCGTGTGGTCTTGTGCCGTTAGCGAAGTTCTGTTGTCCTCGGCCTGCTGGAGCCGCTACGTGAGGGGTTTAACTCAGGGCTCACCGGGTCTTTGCTTTCCCCACCCTGCTTTGCATTTCCCATTTGGGAGGGTTATTTCCCACACGAGGAGGATGCTGAGCTCGACCTCAGGTGGCTTCTAAAGAAGGAGCTGCCGTGACTTTGCATGTTCTGTGTTTAGCCCAAAGCGTGTTTGTAGCCTGCAGTCGTTAGTGAGCTAAATTGCTTCACTTCCAGCTCATAGCAGACCAGGACTTGTTAGGCCTTTTTTAGGTTGTCTGTTTCATCCCATCCATCGTCTCTCCCCTCTGGCTGTAAAACAAGCCGTCGAAGGCCTTCATCGGGGCACCGCATGTCTAGTGTCTCTTCTCTCTGCCTAAGGGTCTATACTCGAGCGTCACAGCTGGGATTTTCAAAGCCGCTAAAGGGGAATTAGACTGGGGGTTTTCAAAGGCAGGGGTGTGTCTCTCGGCTTTGCAGGGAATGGACCCGAATGGTTCTCTTCTACCTCTCTGATCTTCGCTTGGCCTTGATACTGCTTTGACCGAAGTTCTATTTACTCTACAGTTACTGGCTGTTGTGTGCTGCTGCTATCCCTGCTGTGCAAGGATCTAGCAAATTAAGACTGTTTATAAAAACCCAGAGTGGTAACTTGTAGAAACCGATGCTCCGTACTTAAACAGTCACTCCAGAGCAAGGCTGTCCTGCGGCGTCCCCCAGGTTTTTTCGGGTAGAATTTTACATATTCAATGCCTGGGGTCTGGTTCTGATACTCAATCAGCCAACTAATGGACAACTCTGAATGTTCCCTGTTGCCATGTTGCTCAAGCCATTGGTTATAGACTCTAGCCATACAGAGCACGGTTATTTTGGACCCCAGACATCTGGAGACTAGATGGATTTTGGTTTTTTTCCCAGCCAGAATGATTTTGCGCCGCTCAGACTCGCAATACACTTCGCTGCTCAGTCCTGCTGCTTTCTGTTCTTTCTAAAGCCCTGTTCCTCGTTTGCATGTTGTCCATATTGAATGTAATCCGGGCACGTAACTGCCTTTTAAAGCCCCATACAGATCACAAGTAAAGAATAGGAAGTGCGCTCTGAAGCGCTGAGACAGAGAAATGACGCGTCCATCCTAGCAAACGTTTCTCGTGTGAGCGTTCAGCGTGCACCTTTAATGGTGCATGGATCTAGTGCGGAAATCTCGCCTGGCGTTTCTTGGTGGGCAGCTGCACAAGGCTGGTGTGAAACCCTAGAACTGCTGTTATGAAAGTGGGGAAAATGAATTGGGTGGGACAGAAGACGTGTGGAGAGCTTTGTCCTCTGGCCTTCAAGTGACTCGGGGGTCTGCATCGGTAGAGTTGAGTGGGCCCTCCGAGCCAGTGGATATTGAGGGGACACACAGGAAATCTGTCCGTAGATAGTCCCAAAGCAATTTTAACCCGGCAGAAGGCTTAGTTCACTGGGATCCAGAGGGGAGACGTGCTGTGGCAAAGACACGTGAACGTATGCCTTGTCCACGGTTCATTTCCACACTATACCTCCATGCAACATGCCAAATGTTTTCTGGTTAAAACCCTTAAAAAGATGTTAATCTCCCTTCTGTTAATGGAAACCTCTCTCTCCGTACGTGACTTTTCCTGGGGGGTGGGGTGGAGCGCTGTCTTGCTTGGAAAACGCACCATGGTTACCACAGAGATCTTCTTTGTACTCTTGGTGTTACTGCAGACCCAAAGATGGGCAGCTTTGCTTTCCAGGGCTCTGTTTGGCTTTTGGGGGAGCTGAGACCTCTGTTGCTATCCCAGACTGTCTCTGGGGCTGACCTAGCGTTCCTGGGCCATCGCTAGTTGCTGAGTGAACGGATGCCAGGCGACTGGATTGTGATGCGTTAGTTCAGGGACTGGGACAAAACTCAAATGCGTTTAACGCTGTTAAGAGTTTTGGGGGTATTTGCACCAATAGGATGATAGCTTTCAAATGAGTGACGGGGTAGGTGGCGACTGGCTGGCTTACCTTTTTGATGTCATAATCACCCCCCCTTACTGGTTGGCTTATGGAGCGGAGAGAGGAGCAGCTCCAATCGCAGGCCATGTGCTGACTTCCTAGTTCAAGGGTTAGGAGCCTTATGTCTCCTCCATAGCAACTTTTAGTCTAGGAAGATC
This sequence comes from Chrysemys picta bellii, assembly GCF_011386835.1. Taxonomy (NCBI): domain Eukaryota; kingdom Metazoa; phylum Chordata; order Testudines; family Emydidae; genus Chrysemys; species Chrysemys picta. The sequence continues at coordinate 12,873,908 of NC_088812.1, read as the reverse complement.
CCCCGTAAGAAATGGGGGAGACCTTTTAGCCCATCATTGCCAGCGGCTCCGATACCCTGGAGATGTGAGTGGGGTTACCAGTTTCCTGCGGGATCCGTCGGCGAGGCCCGGGAAAGGACCTTGGTCCCAGTGTAGGGGCTTGTAGAAGGTTGCGGGTAAATGCAGGAACTTCATGAGGTACCTGGGTACTCCTGGCTCTTTACCTATGTGTACTGTGATAGTAACTACAGACCCAAACGAGGTCAGGGCCCCACCTCCCTGGGCACTATGCTGACACCCCAGGCCCTGATGTGAAGAGCTTAGCGGCTAAGTAGAGCGGGTTCCCCTGAGGGGTGGATGATGTCACGTGACTCAGGCCAGTCCCGCCTCTGAAACATTTTGATGTTGGTTGTGATCATGCTACATCATCTCCACAGCCTTCCTCTAATGTTCCCGCACGCCTGGCGTGTGTAGAAAAGCCCGGCCCTGGTGAATTCCGTGCGGCTCTAACAGTGCTGTGCCTTGAGGATGTGTAAGTGACTCACTGAGATGCCTGGAATTAGAGCAGCACCTGGAGTTTTACAGGACTGGGATCAATGGATCCATTTCTCAAATCCTGGCTTAGGAGCAGAGCTGTAGGACCATGGGAATAACTGTCACAGCCCACTGGCAGTGCAGTTCCTGTACCCCCGACGATACAGGGCTCCTGGGTGAACTGAATCCCCATCTCCACCCGGCTCTTCTGGGCACAGGGAGCAGCGAACCGCAGACAGGGGGTGGCATGCTCCCTGCTGAGAAGGCTTGCCAGAGGAGAAGCCGCACTTTAACCAGTGATGGAGACACGGCTCCCTGAGTGCTGGTTGCTGTCGTGTCTCTTGTGCCCTGCGTGGGAGTCCGCTGGTGGACAAAGGGAATCCGTGCGTTGCAGAGGATGATCAGGATGCAGTTCTGTGGGGGAGCAAACCTGAGAAATTAGGGCTAGGGTCAGGCCTGGAAGGGCCCCTCCTGGGTCATCCGGGCCAGTCCCCTGCGACCGCAGAGATCCCATTCAGAAAGGTACCCAGCCGGGGTCTCGCTGTGAGGATTTCCAGACGCAGTTCCTGTAGCCGGCAGTGGCCCAGGGGCATGTGCTGCAGTGGCACCGTGCTAGTCTCGAGACCCCGCCTGAGTTTGCCGGCTCATTGTGCCAGGCACGGTTCAGAGACCTTCCCAGGGACTGACAGAGCCTACAGAGGCAGAGAGAGGCAAAGTGACTTGCCCAAGATCACCCTGTGTCAGTGGCAGAGCCCGGAGCTAGACTCCCAGTGGTCTGAGCATGTCTGATGCTTGCTCCAGTGGGCCAATGTTCCCTCTATGTGTCCATCGTGTCCTGGGCGCTCGGCACCCCCTCTGCCTTGTCACACATCCTTCTGTCGCGAGCACAAAAGCAGCAAGATAGGCAAACGGCAAGTGCCGAGGGATGAGTAATGCCTGGGGGGGGAGGGAAGTGTGCAGTTGGTGCTAGCAGGAGAGCAGAACTGAGGAGCGACTCAATGCATGGAAGTGGGGCTGAGAACACTGCACCACACCCTGTTGTGTAAGGGCTTGGAGCGGGTCTGCGAGCCCCTGGCTTAGCATGCCGCAGGCTCAGGTCTGTTTCCAACTCTCAGCATTGCAAAGAGGGACTTTAAACTCCCAAATCAGGCTCTGCCTTCAGAGTCTGCCCGGCTTTCCTCCGGTGTGATCCCCGCCGTTCTCTGCCTGCCCCTGATCTCCTGCCTTCTCTCTTTCCAGGGTTCTGGCGACGGTGATGAGCAATGGGGTATGATGTAGCCCGCTTTCAGGGGGATGTGGACGAAGACCTTATATGCCCCATCTGCAGCGGAGTCCTGGAGGAGCCGGTGCAGGTAGGTGCTGAAAAGAGCAGCGGCCACTTCCTTTCCGCTCTCGTGCTCGGAGAGGTTTCCGGGGGAGATTCCGGACTACGGTTTATCTCCGCTGTAGTGAGGGCGAGTGGATGTTAAATGCCCAGCCCTGCGTGTGTGAAAAGAGCCGTTTACTGTCCACGTCCAGCTCCGACCCTTCAGATCGCTGCCCAAATCCGCCAAGCCAGGGGTAAATTGCTGGGATCTAACAAGTACTGGTGGGAACCTGCTGGAAGCTGCTAGTATATGACCATACCGGCTATTTCAAGCATCGCTTTTAAAATGCGACTGCCCGACCTCCGCAGGTGTCTGAGACCTACCAGATGCTCCGGAGCTGACGTGCGCGTTGGCATTTGATGGCTTCTCCGGGCGATTTTGCATGCAGTGTGTTCTTAGGGCTCGGGTTCACCCCGGCTTCTCAGAACTCCCCCTGAACCAACTGGTCACCAAACCAGCCTTCTTCCCGAAGTCTTGCTCCGTGCCAGCGGAAGAGAAGCTGCGTGCTCCCGGTCCTTGCTCGAATGCCTCCACAGGACTGAGCTGATCGCCTTTCCCCCAGCTCTTCGGGGCGTATCCTGCGCAGAGACTCGCTGAGTGGATCTCCTTGTATTTCCACTTACTATCAGCAGGCTGGGAGGTCTCTCCCGCCGCACTTTGAAGCGTGCTCCCCCGGGGCACAGGCACCATCTTCCGCCTGCTTTGGGAACGTGCCAGCCTGAAGGCTGCCAGGCAGCCACCAACGTTCATTAAACATTCTGCCTTGACCTGGCTGCCAGGTGTGATGATCCATTGGGGAGAGCCGGGCTCCACTCCCTCTTTGACTGATGCAGCTGAAACTCTCCCCCCCGCTGTCCCAGGAGGATACGGCCCACCAGGCACCTAGTGTGGGCTCCAGACTGACCCATACTCGAAGAGGGGAGAGAACATTTACATTCCTGGCAGGAACTGTGGCTCTTGGAGATGCTGGAGCCCGTGTGGATCCCATCACCTGCCCTCCACCCTGGCTCTTCGGTGCCCTTAGCACTCGGGGCTTTGAATCGTGAGGGACTTTTCTCCTTTCTGCCTGGCTATGGGCGCACGCGGAGGTCTGGGTGCATGCACTGCCCCAAGCGACGCTCCTGTTAAAAAACAACTCTGACCTCGCATGCGTGAGGTGCTTGTGCGTCTCCAGTGGGACCCACGACATCTGGGGAATTGCCATTCCTGGAGGGTATCTGACGCCCGTTCTTTTCTAGCAGCAGCAAGATTTCAGGCTTGCTGATTCTCCTTTCCCCCTGCCCTCCTCCCTGCCACCTGTTAGGCGCAAGTGTTCAACCCAGGAAAGCGGAGGGGATCCAAATTGTGAACATTGCGATCCTTTGGCACGTTGTTAATAGCTCAGTATGTTCAGAGCTGTCTTCTCCCACCACCCCCACACACGCGCACAATCCAGACGCGGGAGTCGCTCGCACCGAGCCAGACCGGCAGCAGAAGCAATAGGTAGTCTAGTCAGCCGGAGCGCCTCTTTCAGACTTTAGCTGTGGGTAGCGGTGATTTTTGGCTCCCCCGCCCGTCTTGGGAGCGTTCCTCTGAAATGCCGGTGAAGCTGCATTGCTCGCCAGTGGACAGAGCGGTCCAGCGGGTGGGCTGCTCTGGGTTCGGTCCGGCGGGTGGCGCGCTGGGGGCTGCCGTTACTGTGTGGAGCCCGAGGCCCAGCAGAGGTGATATTTACAGACCTGCTCTTGCTGCGAGCTGTCGCTCTGCGTTTGGAGAAGATTGCTGGGTCCGGGAAGGGGGGAATCATTCAAGGAGGGAGGCTGGGAATACTGTGACCCTGACTGCTCCTTGCGTAACATGCGCCGCGGGAAATCCCGACTGGGAAGAGCTTTAGTGTTCGCGGGGGTGGTCTAACTGTGGGCACGAAGGCTGAGACTTGTCCCCAGGGCTGGGATAGATTTCATTAGAGCTCTTAGCAGCTGTCTCTTACGGGTGGGGGGGGGGGCGCTACCCGTTCCCCAGCTTGTTAAAGCCGGTTCAGAGTCAGTCTGTGCCTAAGCAGGATCCCGGCAGTACTGACGGTGTGTTATCACACAGTCCCTGTGCACAAAGATTTTCAGACCCCAGGCCCTTCCTGAGGTCCCCGTGTCCTTACGCCCGACTGTGGCAGACGTGCTGTTCCCTTTCGGAAGTGGATTCTTTCCCTGCCCTTTATTTGCATTGTCACCCGTGCAGGGACACAAGAGGATTTAGGGTTTGATCTGTGACCCCCCCTTGAGCATTTTTGGGGCTGGTGAAAAATTCCTGAAATTGCCAGATAACCACCGTAGGGTCTGAGGGATCGCAGGGACTCTGGCAAAGAACTGCACGGCTGGGGCCTGCTCTGAGCAACTTGAGTGATGGAACGATTTATTTTACAAGGCCCGTTAGAGCGTGAGTGACAGTAACACACAACTTTGCCGCGAACAAACGCACGGCAGTGCGGCTAATGGAAAGTTGAGCGACAAGGGGACATTCAGCTGGGACTCGTGGTCCACAGTGACTGCGGTGCCAGTAAGTTGTGGGCAAAGTGTAAAGCACGACGCTTTGCTGGCTGAAGTGTTTTGCGGCTTGCTAAGCTGTCTGTGCTCGGCAAAAATGAAATCTGAAGCTCGCCTCACTAGTAAACAATTTACTGTGACCGTGGGAGGGTGGTGTCGTTTGTTCTCGACAGATCTTGCATCAGTGACAGACACAGTCACTGCATTTTTCTCCAAATTGGTGTTGTGCAATTAAGAGGAAGGACGAGAGGATACAGGGGATAACCACGTGGTAAGGCAGTAAACGTTGCACTTCTAACAACTTCCATTTGCTCAGAAGCTCCCTGAACACGAGTTAGTGGGTTTCTCGATGGGCTGGAGTGATGTAAATCCAGGCAAGTTTAAACCACTGACGTAAATTCCCAATTTAAAATAAAACGTGGTGATTTAAATCCGGTTGATGCTAACTTAAAAACGTGCACCCGTTGTACGTTTAGCGTAACGCTTTATAATGAACTAAATTATAAAGGCTGGATTTTAAATGTCACAACTAGGAGGCTATTGAATTTTACAAAACTACTACAAGCAAAACAACAAAATACTGGAAATGTGAGTCTCTGACCCTGCAAACATTGTGTGCCTCAGTGTTTGTCGCAACAGATGCAAAAACTGTTAACAACTGTTCCCTTAATGGCATGACGTCTGTCCCTTCAAAACGATTTTCAGTGTTAACAGTGAAAAGTTATTTAACCTTTCAATATATTCTTGACGTTATGAATGTTCATACACAGCAAAATGTTCAAAAATAGCCTGAAGTTAACGTCCAAAGGGTGAGATTTTCAAAGCGTAAAGGCCAGATGTTTAAAGGTATTTAGGCTCCGAAGTGACCTAAGCGTTCAAGTCCCATTGACTTCAAGCTGCATTCCCTGGTGGAGGAGCGTAGTCTAGCAGAAGCATTCACCTTTCTTGGCATGTGGAAGTTTGATCTGTGGGAAGGTGCTGTTGTTGCAGACCCAGCACCAGCTGTTCACGTATCTGTGCCCGAGTTTGGGGTGTTCATGAAGCTCCCGAATGATCTCTTGCTGCAGAGAGGGGCCTAAAAATGTGAACTTCTTGGCAGAAAATAAATGGAGGTGAAATCTGCAAGTCAGGTAACAGCTCTGACCCTCATTCACACCTCCGCGTTGGCAATTTCAGACTGCCCAGTGGGGAGAAAGTAAAGAACTAGCAACACGTTAAAACTGGATTGGAATTTGGTAAATGTTCGACATAAAAGCCGTTTTTAACAATCCGAACTTGATCCAGCTTGGCCCCTGATTTCCTTTCCAAGAGCCGCCCGCCGCTCCCGTGGACGTCAGTGGGCTCTGTGATTTCTCAATCCGTCCTGAAGACGAGACTTCTAATCTTCCGGACCCCTCTCGTGTGGTGGCCAAGTACAGCACTAGACCGGCTCTACAGCTGGGGATGCCTTATGGCACCGAAATGAACCGTCTTGTCCAAGGCCACCCAGCAAGTCTGCACTGCACAGAGTCAATTCAGGAATCTGGACTTGTCGTGCCCTGCCGCTCAGGGAGCGTCCCGGTCGTGTTATCTGGCACCTCCGTGTTCGCATCCTTGCCCTTGCTGGCAAGGGGCCATTCGTATGCTTGGAGGAGGAGCGCAGTATGGCACAGCTTGGCTAGCGCCATTTCCAGGGGGGAAAGAAATCGGTTTGCTGTGGTTGGAGAAGCCCTCCTGGAAAGCTCCTAGCGACACGAGTGTGTAAACGGGATCCTGGCCAGCCCGGTGTCGCCCTGGAACAGGGGCTCCCTGGTAACGGCTCCAACCCTGGCAACCAAACGTTCCGGTGCAGAGCGCCGGGAGCCGACTCCCCAGTGTGCTTTGGGTTCTGCTCTGGCTCGTGTCCATCTATTTCCCGGTGGTGGGAGGAGTTAGCAGAGTTGATGGGAAATATTTCAGCCGGGGGGGCGCTGGCCCGGAGAGCTGGTTCTCTCTCGTGCGCTGCAGCGAGACCCGGTGTTGACCCAGGGCGAGAGCAGGGACTCGGGAAGGGGGCAGTGACCTAGGCGGGTGTGAAGACCAACAGAGCAAATAGATCATGAAGAGGAACCAAAGCCACCAGGCCACCCAGAGTAAAATCTGGAACCCCTCTCCCTTCCCCCCCAAAAACTACTACTGAGGGGAGAGGGGCTGGGGCCAGCTCCCCTCCCTGGGGGGGGCCAGCTCCCCTCCCTGGGGGGGGGGCCAGGCCAAACCTGCGTGGGGCTGCGAGCCCACAAAACCACTCGATTCAGGGGCAAACCGCCCCTTCCTCCTGCCCTGGGCCGCCCTGGCGAGCCCCATGAGACAGTGCTGGAAAGTAGTCGGTTCTACCCTGCACTCGCTTTGTTGTCTTCTAGCTGCCTTCGGTTCAAAGGTGGCGAGGCCAGTGGGTCGGGGCGTCTAACGGATCTAGAGCCGTCACTGAAGGGCACTTATGGAAATGTTACTAACGATGCTGTCAAATGGGCCCCAAGCGTTCTGCCCACTGGTACTTCAGGGCTTGCTGGACTCTTCCCCCCTCCCCCCGCGCCCAGTGTCTTGCAGCTTTTGGACAGGTTTAACCCTTGAGTGTCTGACCCACCCTTGTGTGGACTTGTAGCTCTGGAGTTCTGCTTTCCCAAAGGAGATCGGCCGGATCGCTGAGGAAGAGCTGATGTGTTGCTCGCCCTCAAACGTAACGCTTTTATAACTGTAACGTCAGCCCAGTTGCAGCCTTCGCCTTCCTGCTGCAGTCCTTGTAATGCCCAGCTGGGTAAAGACAGTGAAGTACCATTCAAATCTGCTCCGGAAAAGGCTCCGTTTAGCACGCCAACCCTTCGTGGCCAGTCAACCCTGCGTTTAAAGAGGCGGCAGCATCTAGTGGGGAGGGCAGAGGAATGCGTGACGCCCTCGTGCTGTGTTCGGGGCTTTGCCAGCACTGGGTATGGATGGGGGGTGAGAGGCGGGATGAGCTATGTTTGCAGGCCAGGTGAAAGGTGCTGGCTTTGCCCATCTGCCCTGGGCTTTGCGGGATGAGCATGAGGCTGGGGGTCGGGGGGAGTCACTGCGTCCTGCGTTTCGTTCCCTCTGCAGGCCCCTCACTGTGAACACGCCTTCTGCAATGCCTGCATCACCCAGTGGTTCTCCCAGCAGCAGACCTGCCCCGTGGACCGCAGCGTAGTCACTGTGGCCCACCTCCGCCCCGTGCCCCGGATCATGCGGAACATGCTCTCCAAGCTGCAGATCACCTGCGACAACGCGGTTTTCGGCTGCACGGCGGTCGTGCGACTCGACAACCTGATGTCTCACCTCAATGACTGTGAGCATAATCCAAAGCGGCCGGTGACGTGCGAGCAAGGATGCGGGTGAGGATTGTTCTTGCCGGATTGTTTCCTGGGGCTGAAGGGGAGCGGAGAGAAGGGGGGGGCCCTGCTGCTGGGGGTGAGGCCAGGAGTTGTAGCCTCCCGCGAGGCAGCGACAGAGCTGGGCTGCTGGGAGCTGGGGAGAAGGCTGATCTGCGCACAGGGCTGGGTAAATGCCAACGGTGCTGCACAGGGGCAAGTCACAGCTCAGCCTCTGAGCCCGCTGGTGTCTTGCTCTCCTTCCAACTTCGCTTTATGTGCCCTGGATTTCCAGGCCTGGAGACCGGGGGAGACGTTCCTTCGGTCCAGGTGGCAGTTAGGAACCGAAGTCAGTGAGACATGGAAGCTCTTATCCACGGAACAAGGCGTAGCAAGAGCAGCGCCTCCTACCCACGCCCACTTCCCCCGGGTCGGCTGGAGCTGGGCGTCCGGTCTCCGGCCTTGGTGTCTCTGTGAGGCCGCTGCCCAGGCAGCCCAGCTGTTGGCTGGGTATTATGATGCATGAGCTGTGCTCAGACCACTGGCTGGCCAGTCAGGTGGGGCTAGTGATCCCGGCTGACCTGGAGGTGAGTCGGGTCCAGCTACTCCAGGGCCTTGTCTCCAGCGGTGGCCAGCACCAGACGTTCAGAGGAGAGTGAAAGAACCCTGCAGTGGGCAGATGTGGGACCCCCCCTCCCCCTGACCTCATCCTGATCCCCAATGGTTAGATCATCTTAAGATCCCATCCCAAACGTCTGTGGTTAATTAGAAGTGGGGCTACTCTTACCTCGCGCTGCGAGTCCCCCAAACTTCTGAGTTTGTGGTGGGAGCCGGGTGGGTGCTGCCGCTCCTCGCTAATCCCGAACCCTGGCCTGCTCTGTCTCCCCCGCCGTCCGTTCTCTCTCCCCCTGCAGCTTGGAAATGCCCAAAGACGAGCTGCCAACTCACAACTGCATCAAGCACTTAAGGTCGGTGGTGCAGCAGCAGCAGACGAGAATTGCTGAGCTGGAGAAGACTTCAGCGGAGCACAAGCATCAGCTAGCCGAGCAGGTGGGTGTCCAGGGATGGGGTTCTGGTTCGCTCTGGCCTTCTAGGCTAACAGCTTCTCTTGGTGGGTGGACTCTTCCCTGGCACAAATACGGGACACCTGAATCTGCTGGTTAAAAGCCAAAGGCGGCTTGGTAGGCTACTACGTTGTAGCATTCCCTTCGTTATGTGCAGGGTCTGTTTGAGTGGGAGCTTCCTCTCCCAGCTCCAGGCTGTTGTCCTGCATCGGAATCCTTGTCCCATGCGGTCCCCCCCTAGCCCAGTGGGAGCGTCACGCTCTGCGCTCTGATCTCACAAGGTTCGGACGCAGGGGAGGACGGCTCGTGCTCCAGCCACTCTGACCTCAGTCTGTTCCATGAGCTTTGAGGATCCCCAAGCAGCCCCGCTGGGAAGCAGAGAGTGAGCAGGAAAAATAGCGAAGGGTTAGTGAGACGGCCAGGTCCCCCGCTGCCGTCCCGTGTGGGGCTGAACATAAACCCTTCCAGCCCTAGATCCCTGCGAGAAGGGGGCAGGGCCGGTCTGTGCGTGTGAGGGCCTCCCGCCTGTGGCAGACATCTCTCCATTTGCCCTGCCTCTTGCAGAAACGGGACATCCAGCTGCTGAAGGCCTACATGCGAGCCATCCGCAGCGTCAACCCCAACCTGCAGAACCTGGAAGAGACCATTGAATACAACGAAATCCTAGAGTAAGTGCCGCGGCTAATGCACGATCCCAGTTACAATGGGTGAGTAGGTGTTCGGGAGGCAGACACAGGGGACCGGGGCGTCGGCTCAGCTGGCGAGATTTGGGAACGGTCATTAAATCCCCCCAGCAGATTAAGGCCCGAGCGAAGGGAGCCACAAGAAAACCCATCATCTTAAAGCAAGCAGGACATTGCTAAGGCCGTTGCGAGAGAGAACGAAGTCGGGCGACTCAGCCCTGTTAACGTTACGGGTCCCACCAGCTGTAAAATTCTATACCTGCAGCCAGTTCGAAACCAGTGACCCGCCGGAAAACGGGGCGGGAAGAAATGGCTTCGGAGCTGATCCTTGCACCCTACTGGCACAGATGGGAACTGGTGGAAGGGTGGTTTCAGCCCGGCTCAGGAAAACCGAATTCCACCGGAGTTAATCAAACGGCATCGAAAGCACAGGGAGAGGCTTTACTCTGGGGTTCTCAGACACGGGGGTTCACTGGAGTTCTGGTGCATGGAAGCGTCCTCAGGTGCCTGGAAAGCTGGAAAATGGCAGCTTCTCTCCCCGCTGCATCTGCTGCAGTGGGAGCTCAACGTTGTCCTGGGCAGGGACGAGACGCTAAATGGTCGTAGTTGGGGGAGCTGAGAGGCTGGAGGGAAGCAAGCCCATGAAGAACTTTGAAGGCCATCTTGGGTAGCTGTGGAGGTAGCCGGGAAGCCAGGGATGGGGCCTCACTTTCTGGAGCAAGACCTTCAGAACACGTTTGGCTGGCTCACATAGGGAGGACCAGAGAGAGGACTTTCAGTCGTCGCCACATTGCAGTTACGGCCTGGCAAAGGATTTCGATAGGAGGGGGTGAGGGAGGGGGCCGTGATTAAGCTCCTGAAGAACTCTGAGGCTTCTGACTTAAGGAGAAAGGAGGAGAACAGGGACGTGGGGCAAAGGGCTCTGTATCGACAGACTTCAGCCTCTGAAGCCGTTAGTACGAGGAAGTTGTGGGGTAGCCCGATGTCCCTCCAGCATTGCTTTTAGCTACTTGAGTCTGGCAGATTTTCTGTCATGGGCATCATCTCTAACTGCATCGGTCTCCTCCCGGCCTCATCCCTTCTCTCCACCAGAAGAGGGCACAACCCCAGCGGCCCCGAGGGAGCAGCTGGCTCTAACATCCGTTCTCACTAGGTTTTACGACGGAAACCTGGTGAGTTTTCTGGATCCATCCCAATTTCGCCCAGAGGGGGCACCTGAGTTATTTGGCGCTGCCCTTTCGGAGACCATTATAAGCTGGCTCTATATTCTGTAGACCCCGCAGAACCTCTGACAGTCCTTGATTTGGCCGTCTTGCCCGTCTCGTTCTCTGGCAGAGCAGTCCCTGCGTGCCTGTTAGGACTTGCTGTCTCTTGGGTGCCCCTGTATTTTACTCATGGTGTCTTGGTGTCTTACAGGTGGGTGAACTCCTTGCAGCCTGCCCGGGTGACGCGATGGGGCGGGATGATCTCCACACCGGACGCCGTCCTCCAGGCGGTCATCAAGCGCTCACTGATGGAAAGCGGGTGCCCCACGTCCATCATCAACGAGCTGATCGAGAACGCCCATGAGCGGAACTGGCCGCAGGGCCTGGCCACCCTGGAAACCCGCCAGATGAACCGGCGCTATTATGAGAACTACGTGGCCAAGCGCATCCCCGGCAAGCAGGCCGTGGTGGTGATGGCCTGCGAGAACCAGCACATGGGGGAGGACATGGTGCTCGAGCCGGGACTGGTGATGATATTTGCACACGGAGTGGAGGAGATCTAAAGACTTTTAAAGAGAGAGAAACATTTTGTGCTTGAAAAAAAAATAACTAACTTGTCTAAAACCGCTGACATCTTCCCCCCCCGCCCCCGTCAGTCACAGCATTATATCAGGGCATTATTCCTCCAAGCGTGTGGCTCGTAATTTAAAGAGTGATTAAAGGCCTCTGGCAAACACTCCCTTGTAGCGCTGGGCAGTCGCCCAGCATCATATGCAAAATGCGGTTTGCCTCTTGCAGCAGATCCGCCTCCCAGTCCGGTGTCCGTGTGGCTTCTAACTGGCTTTGAAAAGCACACAGCCCCTTGAAACCGCTGTGGGCTTTGGAGCGGGCCTGACTGCCGACACCTCTGCCATTGTCCTGACCTCTTGGCGCAGTCCAAACCAAAGGGGCCAGCGGATCTCGGCATGGTGCTGCCCTGGGGTGACCCGACCACACGGTGTTCACGTCTGCGCCGAAGCTTTATTCTCCCCACTCCCGGTTTCTTTCCTCCCTCTGAGGCACCTGTGTGAAAGCCACAGCTCTCCAGCCGGGCTCACACGCCTGCAGGCTGCAAAGCGGGACCACAAAGGCAGGTCTCGCTTTGCAGCCTTTGGTGGGAGGTGGGACCCTGCTCAGACATGCCTACGGTTTGGCCGGGGGGCTAAGCTGCAGACACGAGCGATGCCAAATAACCGCTCCCCACAAACGAGGCGTGATTTCACCATAACGGCGTTTTGCAGCCAAACAGCTGAGCTGTGGCGCAACCACGCTCTGGAACTTGACCGTGTGGCCTTGTGCTGCTCTGGGGAGAAACCAGACTTCAAGGGGGAATTCGAAGTGGAACTAAAGTCTCATTGGACGGCCCTTTCGCCTCCTTCCTTTCTCCCTCCCGCTTGGAGCCGACCGGACGCTCTGGTGGCTCGGACACCCGAGGGAGGCAACGGACTCCAGGAGCCTGTAATGTGGACAGCCTCTCTGCCTGCCAGTCTTGCCCGGAACCTAGATTCAGCTGTCCTGTCTGTGTGTGCGTTGAACGGTCAACAAAGAGCTTTATGTCTTTTTTTCAGACACTTGTGATTGTGGTTTGTTTTTTTTGTACCTTTTTTTGCCTTGTTTGTTTGTATTTTCCCTTTATTTTATTTTTTAAATACAGTGGCCAGAAATGCTGCCAGGCCCAATTAAGTTTACTTGTTGGGAATTTAATTTATTTGCATTTGTGGGATTTTTTTGGGGGGAGGGTGTGGATTTTTGGTTTTGTTCCTTTCTTTCGGTCTTTGTCTTACCTGGAGACTTTGTTTCCTCCTTAGCTGGTGGTTTTGTGCCCAGGGTGGCTGCGTGTGGGACAGGGAGTGAATTGTCAATAAATAAGAGGTTCTGATTGCTCTAATCCAGACCTTGACACGACCATCCTTTGGGAGACTGCTTGCATCTCTTTGGCCCTCTGAATAGCTTGAGCCCTCCCCAGCTGCTAGCCGGAAGCTGCAAATAGGGTGACGTAAGAGTTTGAATTCCCAGTTAACTGCCCCACAGCCAAGCAGCTCCCCTGGGTTCCCACTCAGTCGGGCGATAGCGGAGCTGCCTTCGCCCATGGAAAGGAGTCTGATCTCCCTACGACACCCACCCCTCTGCCCCAGCTGGCAGAGCAGCCCTGCAAAAGGGAGGGTTCTTGGAGCCCATCTTCGGGGCAGCAGCTGTCCAGTGGGTGATGACCCCGCGGACCATCTCCATTGCTAGGCTCTGTAAGAACAACATTTCCCATCACGCCTCACACTGATTGGCCTAGTTCTGCCCAGCCGTATGACACTAGCGAGAGCTTCTTCCAGGAGCTGAATCCGCTTGCGTCGGCCCAGACTGCAGACGGAGCCAAACGTGCTTCCTGGCGCTCTAAGCAGAGGAGGACGCCCCTCGCCCAGCTGCCTGTCTCAAAGGGTCTGTCCCCTTTTCTTCGGGTCCCGGAGCTCCACCACGGGCAGGGCTCCCAGGGAGATGCTGCCTGAGAACTATCGCTCGAGCCCCGGCGGTGGGTTTTGTTACACACTGTCCAGATACTGTTCCCAATTTCCCGCCACTCTTCGGTGGACATCCAGGGAAACCTTTGCGTCCTGCTTCAGAGGCTCTGTAAACTGCCACAGGATTTCAGTTTGGCATTCACCTTTACCGCCCGGCCCGCCTGGGTGGAGTTTTTAGGGTCCTTCTCTTCCTGCATTTTTTTTCTCTTTCAACTGGCAAATTTGCTCGTGCAGGTTGGTTTGTTTTTGTTTTAATGCAGCATTGAGGAAATCCAGCCAGTTCTCTGTTTCAGGACCTGGTTGGCTTTCCCCTCTTTGTTGGGTAACGTCAGAGTTTTCCGTGTGTCTCGTATCCTACGTTACAAGCGCCTGGCGCGTTCTTCAGAAGTCAGATCAGTTTGAGGTATGGAGCGGGTTGTATTTGAATTCATGTCTCGATGATGAGGTGTGTGGAAGGGGAATTATTGGGTGGGAGCTCTGTCCAACCCAGACCCTTATGCTCAGGAATTAGAAAAAGCTGCTAAATCCAACCTGGTAACTGCATCTGTCTAGCTGGACTTTTTTTAAAAACTGATTCCCCCTCCTCCACTGGGCCTTTGCTTCCAGAGATGGCTTCCGTCTCCTTTCCACTGGAGGAACCGGGCGCTCGGAAATCAGACTAGACTTGCAATGGTGTCTTTGCTGGTCCATAAAAGTTGCTGGTTGTGTCTTGTGTGCGCTGTTTCATTGTGTCGACTGCACTAATAAACTGCCTTTTCTTGACTCTCCAATCCTTCATTCCGCTCCCCGGGCGCTCTCTCCTGCATGGACACGCTGCAAAAACCGCTTCTGCTTTTCCGTGACCTTTCCTTGCCCACTGCCTGCAGTTCGCACCTTGCTATGTCCTCTCTACCGCTGGGAATGCCCCATATCAATGAGCCGAAGAGCTAGTTCTCTATGCAAGTCCCTTGTTCGGCTGCTGACTAGAAACCGGTAACTGCTGGAGCTCTCCCAGCGCGAGAGAGAATCCCAGAAACTACCCTGGGGTGCGGGGGGAGCGTAACAGGGTGGGCCTGGCCAGCGCCTGCACGGAATGGTAAAGATGGTCAAGTCGCTGAGGCTGGGTCGGAGCAGACTCCGGGTTGCTGGCAGGGCTGCGTTCCAGCCTGAGCGCTTGACGAGCCTGGCACTTCGTTGCGGTTTTGCAAGACGCTGATGCGGGGACAGCTGGGCTGCTGCTCCAACCAGGCCACTCACGCCCGGCTGCAGCAGGGCCACCGCGGTAGCTGGCAAAGCCCTGGGCGGTTCCCGTCGGATAAGCCAGGAGGTTAACGCTGTATGGAAGGGGCTGGGGCAAGCTTGCCGATGGCTCGAAATTATGATGGGCTCCGCGAGATGTCCCCCACCACCTCGTGCCAGCACACGGCGTTGGGGGCGGCAGAGACGAGTGTATTTGGGGAAGAGAACATCAGACTGTTGTGCTCACGGAGTCCCCGGTCCTGCCAGACCTGAGCTCGGGTTAGTCACGAAACTGGCTTCTCTGTAATCTGTCCGCTTCACCAGTGAACGGTCCCCGCAGCTCTCCTGCCCCGGGTTTGGGCTCTGGCCCCAGGGGTGTTGTGACAGGGCTGCTGCACGCCCTGGGGTCTCCTAGGCCCGGCTTAGCTCAGCTCTGGCTCGGCGGGTGAGCTGCCAATCTTTATTTTGGGAGAGAAGCGGCTCTGCTTCCTTTACCCACTCCTAGCATTTCCCAGAGCGGGGCGTGCACGCCCACCAGTGGACCGGGACGGGTTCAATCGGGGGAGGGGGGGCTCAGTTCACCCTGCCCAATTTTTTTATTTTTATTTTTTTTAAAGTCCCTAGATGTTTGCCAAGAGAACTTTGAGCCGGTGCCTGGAAGTGCCTCCAGTTGCTGCCTGGGTTTGCAGAGAGCCTGAAACAATGGCTCTGAGGTGGAATTGCCCCCAATCAGCCCAGCAGTGCTAATTCAGAGGCCAGTAAGGATACTTTAAATGTCCTCATTCTTGCAGGCAGTGAAAGTGTTTGACGGGGGGGAGGAAAGATCCGTCAGGAGCCCCTGGCTGCCAGCCCTTCTCTGGGTTGGGTTGGAGGCTACACTGCTCCAGCCATTGCAAAGTTAGCAGCAGGAGTGTCCTAGAGAGGGGGAGGAGAGGGACGGGGGCATGGCGGGCTGGGACTGGACCTTTTGCTTATACTGCAGGAAAGCCTAGGTGTGAATTCTCCCACTTATTCTTAAGCCTCAAGTATCAGGAAGGCTGAGGGCCTGGCTCTGATGAATGGTTTGCTGGATGTGGATTTGGGAGCCCTTTTCTGGAGGGAGGGGGGAATCTTTGACCAGCCCCCCCCCCCTTTCTCCAAGTGTTTGATGGGTTTCTGAGGCAAAAGCAGCATTTTGAAATAGTCTGAATAAAACTTGTTCTCCCCTCCCTTGCGGGCGGCTCCCCGCAGCTGCAGGGGCTCAGGGGCAAACAGGTGGCGTGTTTAACACAACCTCTCCGCAAATCAGGAGCCCTTACAGGCTTCTCACCCCAAAAAGATGGGGGGGGGGTTGTCAAATACAAACTCCCTTCACCCCCCGTCTGTCCCCTTTCATGGGTGATGCAGTCTCTGGGAACCTGGTTCCTTCCCAGGGCCCTTCTATGAGCGAATCTGTGTCCAAGATGTTGGAATTTGCTGGGAACTGACAGCAGGGAGAGGTCCGGACCTAATGATTGAAGGAGGTTCAAAAAGCTTCGGAATATCACACCTAAACCCCCCTGGAAATCACCCGGCTACCTTCTCAAGCAGCGGTTTCCTCGCTTTGCTGCGGTGTGAACTGGTTTGGGGGTTTTGTGTGCTCGGAAACTGACGGACCTGCTCTTACCAATCCAAATCTACCCGCAGTCACCGTGATGCGCGCACAGCCTGGGTGTAATTGGCCGTCAGCCAGGCCAGCGGGTCACCACGTGCCTTCCGTGGAGAGCTGCTGGCATTTTATGGTTACAAGGGGAACCAGTGTCCCCTATGGCTCCCCCTTCTTGCACCGCTCGTGGGCGTCCACGTTCTCCCCGTTTTGATCTCTGCTAATGATCCACCGGGGCCTGGCAGGGTGCCCCAGCGAGCAGGGGCAGCGGGTGCGTTTCCTTCCCATCTTCTAGCTCCAGAAGAAGACAGGCGAGGCCGAATCTAGCTTCAAGAGACCGGGCTCTGCTGCTGCCCTGTGACCCTGGGCACCTTGCTGATGCTCTCTGTGCCTCTGTTTCCCCTCCCACTCTGGGGCCTGGTTGCTGTATCTGGCAAGCGGCCTGGGGCAGGGGCGTGCTCAGGGGTAGGTACAGCACCTTGCACCTCTGATGGCTGTCGGGGCTTCTAGCCACTGTTGTGATGCTGTTCGGGGAGGGGGGGGGCATGCACCAGCAGCTTGTACCCCCATCCCACCCCCCCTTTGCTGTCTGCTCATGGGGCTGGGGGGCAGGGAGTGCTAATTGCCACGTGCCCCATGGCTGAATCCACCTCTTGTCTCATCCCAGGCTGTTGGCTCCTGGGTGTAGGGCCTGGCTTTGTTATGGGGGGTGGGGCAGTGCTTAATTTGTGCCCCGGCCCCTCTGGGCCCGGCAGCTCGGAGCCCCGGCCCCTCTGGGCCCGGCAGTTCATAGCCCGAGCCCCGGCCCCTCTGGACGTGCTGTATCAGTTATGGATGTAAAAAATCATCCTTGAGCCCTACCTGCTCTTTCATTACAAATTAAGCAGTGGGGGCCCTGATCCCTTCCTGGAGCTTGCCCGTGCTGCTGCGGTGCCCACCTGACTGTCGGCTCACCTGGCCCCAGCAGGCTGATGTCTTCCGCTGCCCCCTCCTGGGGGGAATAAACCATGCGACCCTCTGCTGCTCCCCGGAGATTCTCCCTGGGCTCGAGGGGCAGGCGGGGCGGCGGTGAGGGGTGAGGTGGGGTGAGGCGCGGGTCTGCAGCCCGTGATGCTGAACTGGGTCAGAGCTGTGGCCCCGGGGACCGGGTCGCGGCGACTGGGCGGAGAGTCAAGCCCCTATGGCCACCGGGATCCCCACCCTGCAATCGTGTCATTTAACCTCCCCCCAAATGCTGCTTGAACTCGGTTGAGTGGAGAATCCAAAGTGGGGGCTTGTCAGCTCTTGGGGGGGCGGGGGCGGGGTCCGTGTTCTGGGCTGTACAGCGCCTGGCACACTGGGCTCTGGGGCGGCTCTTGGGGGGGCGGGGACGGGGTCCGTGTTCTGGGCTGTACAGCGCCTGGCACACTGGGCTCTGGGGCGGCTCTTGGGGGGGCGGGGACGGGGTCCGTGTTCTGGGCTGTACAGCGCCTGGCACACTGGGCTCTGGGGCGGCTCTTGGGGGGGCAGGGTCAGGGTCCGTGGTCTGGGCTGTACAGCGCCTGGCACACTGGGCTCCGGGGCGGCTCTTGAGGGGGCAGGGACGGGGTCCGTGGTCTGGGCTGTACAGCGCCTGGCACACTGGGCTCCGGGGCGGCTCTTGGCGGGGCAGGGGCAGGGTCCGTGGTCTGGGCTGTACAGCGCCTGGCACACTGGGCTCCGGGGCGGCTCTTGGGGGGGCAGGGACGGGGTCCGTGTTCTGGGCTGTACAGCGCCTGGCACACTGGGCTCCGGGGCGGCTCTTGGCGGGGCGGGGGCGGGGTCCGTGTTCTGGGCTGTACAGCGCCTGGCACACTGGGCTCCGGGGCGGCTCCTGGTAGCGTCTCGCAGCCCCAGTCAATGAGTGAGGCGGAACAGCTGCTCCACCCGACATCCCACCCCCCAGCCAAGTGCAACTGGCCCCTTGCCCCGTTGGGCTGCCTCAGGGGCCCTCTGCTGCCAGGACGCCGCCCCCCGTTTGCTGTGGGGCCCGGTGACGCATGGCCAGCCCGAGCTGGACAGCTGTGAATGAGGCGGCGACGTCGGGCAGCGGGTGCCCTGCTCCACGCCCAGGAGCCCCGTGCCCGGCTGCTTCCGTCTCAATGGCCTGGGACAGGATTTAAATACCCCACCGGTCTCCCGGGCGCCTTCTCATGCCCACGCGCTGTGGCAGGCTCAGGCCAGAGCGCGCAGCCCTGCTGCGTCCTCCTTTTCCAGTCCCGCCCGCAATCAGGGCCCCGTTGGGCCAGGCGCCCCACGTCCACGTAGGAAGGGGCCCGGCCTGGCCTGGCGAGCTCACGCTGAGGCAGACAGGCCAGAGTGGGGGATAGGGAGCAGGGAGGGGGAATGACTCACATTTTACTGATGGGGAAGCTGATCCCTGGAGCGATGAAGGGCCAGACCTTCCCACGAGTCCAGGAGCTGGGTGCCAGGGCTGAAAGGCAGCCCCCGGCTGCGGGTCCGAGCACTTGGGAAACCGGCTATAAGCAGCTAGCCCCACGGGCGTCTTTGCTCAAGCCAGGGCTCTACCCGCAAGGCCCCCCGCAGCAGGCGCAAGATCTCGGCTGCAGGGGAAAGGCCCACTAACCTCAGGATCTCTGCGGGTGGAGGGAGGTTTGCCCAATTCATGCTTCAGGATTTCAGCCAATCTCCGGTAGGGGTTCAGAGCAGACCAGCGTTCCCCTATGTCTGCGCCTGGGAGGATTTTTTTTCTGCCTCTTCCCCTGGTATCTGGCACTGGCCCTGGCTGGAGACAGGAGGCGGGTCTGGGTGGCACCAGAGAATGGGACTACGCATGTGCTTAAAATTCAGCGGGAGTTTAAGTGTTGAATCAGACACCGCGAGGGGAAAGCTAAACCTGTCCTGGGCATGACTACAGCCCTCGTTATGGACCCAGACCCCGCTGCGCTAGGTGCTGCACAAAAACCGGGCTAACAAGCTAAGCATCAGACAAGCGCCGTCGGCTGGACGCAGATGGTCGGGGCAGCCCAGGGAACCACTGGGCGAGGGCCCAGAAGCTGCCTGCCCAGGGTCAAGGTTTCTTAGGCATCCTGGCAAAGCGGGTTTTAAACGGGACCGGAAGGAGGCCGCTTTGGGGGTGTGCGTCGGGTGGCTCCTCCCGTGCCCAGCCAGTTCAGACTCAACTCCCGTTCCAGAACCCCCACGCTCTGGGAGGACGGGCTGGCGACTGAGCTAAAGGCCAGGATGGGGCTGCGGGAGCTCCAGGTTCATGTTTCTGGCTGCCAGTGAGGCTAGAATGGGACCATTTCTTCCCAGTTGTTGTCTTTGTGTTCTGTGTCGGCACGGCACGGGGCCGGCGGCGTGGTGGGCTCCTGCCCACTGCTGAAAGACCCTTAATGATTCGTGTTTCAGTAGCACCTGGGAGTCCCTGTCACGGATCAGGACCCCCGCGCTAGGCGCTGGACAAACACAACAGAACGACGGCCCAGACTCTAAGCACAGGCCAAACGATAATGGCTGGAACCAGCCGGGGGAGAACCAAGATTTCTTGCCATTAGCTGAGGTTTGCTGCCCCGCTGCACTTCCAGAACGGCCTAGCCGCGGAAGATGGCACAGACCCCAGAACGGGGGAGGGAGATGGCTCTGGGCTAGATAGAAACCAGCCCCCAGGCCGGGGAAAGACCCCAGGCAGCAATCCACAAACCCATTAAGTAGCATTGCCCCCGCTGAATCCTTCCCCAAAGCCCTGTGACCCGCTGGGACCCACTGACCAGGTCGGCCGGGCTCTCCCGTTCCTGGCCATGGGGCTGCGTGCCCCCTCCTGCGGGCAACGCAGGTTTGGGGTCGGGTCAGAAAATGACTTGACCCACTCGGGCCCAGGATGGACCTAAAACATAGGCCACAGCCGATCTCGAATGCTTCTCCTCCTGCCAGCAAGCTGGGGGGGCTTTTCTTGTGAATGCCTTTGCGACGCTGCTTGGCCCTGCCGTGGGGCCAGGAAAGGGGTGACGCTGATCAGAGTCAGCCAAAACGAACCATCGCTCGCCCCAGCGTGAAGTGCAAAGTTTAGAGCCAGCCCAGTCCTTACGCACAGGCTTCAAAAGGCGCGGAAGTGGGCCGCTGGCAGGGCGTCCTGGCCTCCCTTTGCTGCTCCTTCACCGTCATTTTCACGAGATGAGTTTGTTGGGGGGGTGAGGAAGGGATTTTATTTGTGCTAATGAAACCCGCCGGCCTGGTTTATCTCCTGCCAGCGGTGCCGCCTGCAAGCAGGCGCTGGAGCAAGGAGCAAAGCGAGATTGTTGCTTTACAGGCCCGGGGCTGAAACTGTTCTGGGTTTGGTCAGGGTGGGCTCGGTACAAGCTGCAATGGGCCCCGCTCCCGTTTGGCGGGGGGCAGCCCCGGCTCTGCCATGCGCTGAGACTGGAGAACAGAGCCCCCCGTTAGTAACAGGCGCGAGAACCGAGCTGCTCTGGGGGATTGCTCCCCCCCCCCGCAAAGAGGGGATTGCTTCCCCCCCCCCGCAAAGAGGGGATTGCTTCACCACTGCAGGGGAACCCCACACTCTGCCAGCCCCTGCCCCCCCCGCAAAGCATATACAGCATTCTAGCACCCCCCCTACACATTCAGAGATCTCCGCCCCCCTGCACTACACTCAGCAAATCAAGATATGACCCCCCCCCGAGCCAGTTCTGCAACTGCCCCCCCCACTCAAAAAACGGCATGTGTCCCCCACCCCAGCAAATAGTACAGCTGTGCACCCCCCAGGACCAGTTCTGCAACCCCAGATCACCTCACCCCTACACATCCAGATGTATCCCTGCCCTCCTCTGGGACCCCCCATCCAGATGTGCCCCCCACCCAGCTCTGCAGCCTCCCACCCAGCTCTGGGATCCCCTAGTTTAGATGTGACCCCAACTCTGCAGCCCCCCCACCCCGTGTACATGTGCCCCCCCTGGTTTCCAGCCCTCCCATCTCCCAGTAAATGCAGACAGCCCCTCCCCCGCCATTTGCGGCGCTGCCGGTGTGTTTGGGTGCAGCTGTCGCTCCCGGCCCCCTCCCCGCTGGAAAGGGGGTTTATTAAAAGGGGGGTGAACGCTCAGGCCCCCCCGCCCACAAAAGCGCGGCGCCGTCACGAACAGGATTCGAACCTGTGCGGGGAAACCCCATTGGATTTCGAGTCCAACGCCTTAACCACTCGGCCACCGTGACACCCGGCCGGGGCTGCGCCGAGCGCCGCCTAGACAGGCCGGGCGGCGGGGGGAGCGGCTGAGCCCGCCCCCCAGCACCCCCGGGATTGCCCCCCCGGGCCCCATAGCCCCCCCCAGCACCCCCGGGATTGCCCCCCCGGGCCCCATAGCCCCCCCAGCACCCCCGGGATTGCCCCCCCCCGGCCCCTCTGCCCCCCCCGGGCCCCATAGCCCCCCCCATACACCCCCGGGATTGCCCCCCCGGGCCCCTCTGCCCCCCCGGGCCCCATAGCCCCCCCATACACCCCCGGGATTCCCCCCCCGGGCCCCATAGCCCCCCCATGCACCCCCTGGCCCCCAGGATTACCCCCCCCCCGCCCGCAGGGCCTCCCCCGCGGGCCCCTCTGCCCGCCCCCCCCGGGCCCCATAGCTCCCCCTACACCCCCGTAACCCCGGGATTCCCCCCACGCCCGCAGGGCCTCCCCCCGGGCCCCTCTGCCCCCCCCGGGCCCCATAGCCCCCCCATACACCCCCGGGATTCCCCCCCCGGGCCCCTCCGCCCCCCCGGGCCCCATAGCTCCCCCTACACCCCCGGGATCCCCCCCCCGCCCGCAGGGCCTCCCCCCCGGGCCCCATAGCTCCCCCTACACCCCCGTGCCCCATAGCCCCCTCTGCCCCCCACAGACTCTCTCGTCCCCTGGACCCCACATGCCCCCCCCCGTGCCCCATAGCTCCCCCTACACCCCCGGGATTTCCGCCCCGGGCCCCTCTGCCCCCCCCGGGCCCCATAGCCCCCCCATACACCCCCGGGCCCCCGGGAATCCCCCCATCCGCCGGCAGAGCCCCCCCCACGGCCCCTCCTGGGCCCCACATAGCCCCGTGCCCCATAGCTCCCTCTGCCCCTCACAGCCTCTCCCGTCCCCTGGACCCCACAGAGCCCCCCCCGTGCCCCATAGCTCCCCCTACACCCCCCTGCCCCATAGCCCCCTCTGCCCCCTGGGCCCCACATAGCCCCGGGCCTCACATAGCCCCCTCTGCCCCCCACAGAGCTCTCCCCCCGTGCCCCATAGCTCCCCCTACACTCCAGCCCCCCTGACCCCCCCCCCCCCCCCACAGGGCGGCGGCCGGCAGGGGGCGCGGCGCGCGGGAAGATGGCGGCCGGCAGGGGGCGCGGCGCGCGGGAAGATGGCGCCCGGCGGCCGGCAGGGGGCGCGGCGCGCGGGAAGATGGCGCCCGGCGGCCGGCAGGGGGCGCGGCGCGCGGGAAGATGGCGGGCGGCGGCCGGCAGGGGGCGCGGCGCGCGGGAAGATGGCGGGCGGCGGCCGGCAGGGGGCGCGAGGCGCGGGAAGATGGCGGGCGGCGGCCGGCAGGGGGCGCGGCGCGCGGGAAGATGGCGCCCGGCGGCCGGCAGGGGGCGCGGCGCGCGGGAAGATGGCGGGCGGCGGCCGGCAGGGGGCGCGGCGCGCGGGAAGATGGCGCCCGGCGGCCGGCAGGGGGCGCGGCGCGCGGGAAGATGGCGCCCGGCGGCCGGCAGGGGGCGCGGCGCGCGGGAAGATGGCGGGCGGCGGCCGGCAGGGGGCGCGGCGCGCGGGAAGATGGCGGGCGGCGGCCGGCAGGGGGCGCGGCGCGCGGGAAGATGGCGGGCGGCGGCCGGCAGGGGGCGCGGCGCGCGGGAAGATGGCGCCCGGCGGCCGGCAGGGGGCGCGGCGCGCGGGAAGATGGCGCCCGGCGGCCGGCAGGGGGCGCGGCGCGCGGGAAGATGGCGCCCGGCGGCCGGCAGGGGGCGCGGCGCGCGGGAAGATGGCGCCCGGCGGCCGGCAGGGGGCGCGGCGCGCGGGAAGATGGCGGGCGGCGGCCGGCAGGGGGCGCGGCGCGCGGGAAGATGGCGGGCGGCGGCCGGCAGGGGGCGCGAGGCGCGGGAAGATGGCGGGCGGCGGCCGGCAGGGGGCGCGGCGCGCGGGAAGATGGCGCCCGGCGGCCGGCAGGGGGCGCGGCGCGCGGGAAGATGGCGGGCGGCGGCCGGCAGGGGGCGCGGCGCGCGGGAAGATGGCGCCCGGCGGCCGGCAGGGGGCGCGGCGCGCGGGAAGATGGCGCCCGGCGGCCGGCAGGGGGCGCGGCGCGCGGGAAGATGGCGGGCGGCGGCCGGCAGGGGGCGCGGCGCGCGGGAAGATGGCGGGCGGCGGCCGGCAGGGGGCGCGGCGCGCGGGAAGATGGCGGGCGGCGGCCGGCAGGGGGCGCGGCGCGCGGGAAGATGGCGCCCGGCGGCCGGCAGGGGGCGCGGCGCGCGGGAAGATGGCGGGCGGCGGCCGGCAGGGGGCGCGGCGCGCGGGAAGATGGCGGGCGGCGGCCGGCAGGGGGCGCGGCGCGCGGGAAGATGGCGGGCGGCGGCCGGCAGGGGGCGCGGCGCGCGGGAAGATGGCGCCCGGCGGCCGGCAGGGGGCGCGGCGCGCGGGAAGATGGCGCCCGGCGGCCGGCAGGGGGCGCGGCGCGCGGGAAGATGGCGCCCGGCGGCCGGCAGGGGGCGCGGCGCGCGGGAAGATGGCGCCCGGCGGCCGGCAGGGGGCGCGGCGCGCGGGAAGATGGCGGGCGGCGGCCGGCAGGGGGCGCGGCGCGCGGGAAGATGGCGGGGCGGCGGCCGGCAGGGGGGCGCGAGGCGCGGGGAAGATGGCGGGCGGCGGCCGGCAGGGGGCGCGGCGCGCGGGAAGATGGCGCCCGGCGGCCGGCAGGGGGCGCGGCGCGCGGGAAGATGGCGGGCGGCGGCCGGCAGGGGGCGCGGCGCGCGGGAAGATGGCGCCCGGCGGCCGGCAGGGGGCGCGGCGCGCGGGAAGATGGCGCCCGGCGGCCGGCAGGGGGCGCGGCGCGCGGGAAGATGGCGGGCGGCGGCCGGCAGGGGGGCGCGGCGCGCGGGAAGATGGCGGGCGGCGGCCGGCAGGGGGGCGCGGCGCGCGGGAAGATGGCGGGCGGCGGCCGGCAGGGGGCGCGGCGCGCGGGAAGATGGCGCCCGGCGGCCGGCAGGGGGGCGCGGCGCGCGGGAAGATGGCGCCCGGCGGCCGGCAGGGGGCGCGGCGCGCGGGAAGATGGCGCCCGGCGGCCGGCAGGGGGCGCGGCGCGCGGGAAGATGGCGCCCGGCGGCCGGCAGGGGGCGCGGCGCGCGGGAAGATGGCGCCCGGCGGCCGGCAGGGGGCGCGGCGCGCGGGAAGATGGCGCCCGGCGGCCGGCAGGGGGCGCGGCGCGCGGGAAGATGGCGGTGCGGAAGAAGGACGGCGGCCCCAACGTCAAGTACTACGAGGCCGCGGGACACCGTCAGCCAGTTCGACAGCGCGCGGCTCTGGCTGGGCAAGAACTACAAGAAGGTACCGGCCCCCCCGGACCCCCCCGGCCAGGCCCCGGCTCGGCCCCCCCCCCCGCCCGCCGCCGGCCCCCCCATTCCCGGCCCCTGCCCCCGCGCCCCCGGCCCCACATCCCCGGCTCGGCTCCCCCCGCCGGGTCTCCCCCGCGCCCTCCCATCCCCGGCCCCCCCCGGCTCGGCTCGCCCCCCCCCCCCCGCCATTGACACCCAACCCCGCCCCCATCTCCCCCCCCGCATCCCCTGGGGCCCCGCCCACTGCCCCCCTGACAGCCCCCTCCCATAGCCCCCCAGCCCCCACTGACATTCCCCTCAAAGCCGCCCCCTCTCCGCCCACAGCCCCACTGGCACCCCCTGGCCCAGTCCTTGGCCCCTGCACCCCCTCAGCTCCCCCCTCCCCATCCCCCACTGACCCCCCCCAATCCCACTGACAGCTGTCAGCCCCCCACTGAACCCCACTCAGTGCCCACCTCTCGCCGACCCCTGGACCCCACCGACACCTGTCCTCCCTACTGACAGCTGTCAGCCCCCCAGATCCCATGGAATCCCTCCTGGGCCCCGATAATCTCCAAGGCTCCAGTCACCCCTTCCTGCCCCCTCTGTTCCCCCATTCGGTCCCTTCCCCTCTCATCCATTGCAGCCCCCTTCCCAGGGCTTGGGTCCCCCCTTCCTGGCCCTGCCTCCCCCTCGTTCACCCCCTTCAGCCCCACTGACCCCTCCCCCTCCTTCCTCCATCACCCTTAATTCCCTTCCAGTCCCCCCACCCCCACCACCTACCCCCATCCCAGCTTCTCATTTTAATCCCCCTCCACTCCCCACCCCACCCCCCAGCTCAGCAAAGGCCTTGTAAGCGCTTGGGGGCCGATCTGCTTTGCACACAGCCCATTCTCTGCCTGAAGGGGGTTTGTTCCCCACCCAACCGCAGCTGTCCTGGGAAGGGGCTCCGGGTCCCCCTAAACCTCCTGCCCCGTCCCCTGCTCTTAGGGGCACAATAGATGCTCTTTCATTCACTCTGGCTGTCAACCTTGTCCCTTCCCTCCGACGGGGGACCCTGCCCAGCAGCTGATGACGTCCCGTCTCCCCTCGGATCCGTCCCCATCTTTCACCCAAGACAAAGGCCAGCCTGTCTCCCGAAAATGGAGCGAAAGTTACCGAGAGAACAGGCCCCCTATGGCTTGGGATGGCTCTTCCCTGATGAAACCACCAGATCCTCTGCCCAGGAGCTGCGAGGAGCCTTCTCTTTGTAGGGGCAGCGTTCGTGTTATGATACATCAGCCACCTGCCCTGCTGTCTCAGCGTAGGGCCCGTGGGCTGGGTCCTGCCGGCCCCACCTGTGTCCCGTCCCCCCGCTGTCACGCAAAGAGCATGGGGCTGTGGTTCCCAGGCTGTTACCTTTGACCTTCTGAGTGTAGCCAGTGGCTGAGTCACCAGACAGCTCCTGGGTCTGGAGTGACAGGCTGTGACCTGACCCTCACCCGCTCCCTGGGAATTTGCCTTTTCCCACCCCCACAGGCCGACAGGATCACTGGCTAATTGCCCTGTTCTATTCATTCCCTCAAGCACCTGGCACCGGCCGCTGTCAAAGAGAGGAGACTGGGCTGGGTAGACCATTGGTCTGGCCGTTCCTATGTCCTTCGCTGCTCCCCTCCCTAGCTACCTTCCGCTAAAAGCTCCGTCCTCTGAGCTGCGATGAATATGGCTGCATGATAGCGTCTCTCCTCTCCTGGCTTGTGGAGGATGCCATTTGGGTGAATGCCCGTCTCCTCGGGCTTGTCCCAATCGCTACCGCCCCATGGGGGCTTTGGGTCACCCCAGAGTTTGAGACAAACGCAGTGTATTGGTCTGGATTATTGCTGTGGGAACTCAAACGACATCAGGGCACCGTCGGGCTGGGGGACAGACACGTGGTGAGAGACCGTCGCTGTCCCGAGGAGCTTACAGTCGTCACAGGCAGAGTGGGAGGAGAAAGAGGCCCAGGGAAAGGTGAAGAAAAGGCCATTCCTCAGGCCAGGGGCAGAAGCCAATTCCTGTCCTCTGTCCTGTGTCGTCGTCAGGGAACGAACCTTTGCAGAGTGCTTTGAAGATGGAAGGGCCAATATGATCGGCTTGTTTCTTTCTTGGGAGTCTGGGTTCCCGTACAGACACGGGGACTATGCACCCACTGCTGCCTGTGTTAAAAACAGAAATGTGCACAGGCTAACAAAAGTCACCTCCGAGGAGAGGACAGATCACAGCGAGCGCCCCCCTCAGGTTCTCCCCACCTGCTGGGGCTGTGCTGGGGGGCCCGGGGACCAGCGGTGAGGGTTTCATAGGACACACCTCTTCTCCCTAGGGCCTTGTGTTTGTCCAAACTGAATCAAAGGAAGCTGCTGCTGGTCAGGGCTTGAGATAGGATACAGGACTAGAAGGATGGTAGACCAGTCCAATATAGGGATTACGGCCCAGGTCCTCAAGGGTATTTAGGTGCCAAACTGAGATGTTGGCAGCCCTGCAAAACCCAGCGCATCTGGTACCTGTAAACCTAGGCAGAGCACAGGCCGTGAGAGAGCGGAAAGAATGGAGCGGTTCGTCCTTGTGCCGGGATGTGGTAGACGAATGACGTGACGAATGGGCTAGACAAGGTCGAGTGGATGCCTCCCTCTCGTGTTTGGACAAGAGCAGGGGGAGGGGGACTCATCCAGTGAAACAAAAGCAACGCATTTGAAAGCGATGGAAGGAAATATTTTGGCTCGCAAGGCAGGATTAGCCTGGGGAACTCCACGCCACAAGGTCTCGTGGAGGCCAAAAGCTTGTCCTGTTTCTCTGGCTATTGAGCGTGTCCACAGCTCTATTAGTAGGACAAAAGGGGCCACAAACCTTCCTACTTCAAGGATAACCAGCCTTGGACTGGCAGGGGCTGGGAGAAAACGTCCCCCATGGGCCGTATTCCATGGCTGGCCGCAAAAAGTCTCTCTCGTCTGTTTTCTGGAGCGCTTTGTACTGACCGCTGCTGGAGAGGGGATACTGGCGGGACTGGCCCGCTCTGGCAGGGCCAGTGTTCCCAAGAGCTGTTCATTGCCAATGTGAGAGCGGCTGCCCAGCACGTTAATGGGCTGAGGGAGATCGGTTCTCGTGTGCCTGGTGGGTGAGACTCGGGAGACCTACCCTCTAGTCCTAGCTCTGCCACTGACCAGCTGTGGGACCTTGGGCAAGTCACTTTCCCCCTCGGGGCTTCGGTTTCCCTTCTCACCTTTGTCTATTTTGATGGGGCATTCTAGGGTCTGTAGGCAAATAACATACGAATGCAGGCTGCCAGCTGCGAGAAAGGAGAGAGACAACCCGAGCACCGGGCACAGTTTTGCCGGGCTCACGCTCAAGTCCTCTGCTGCTGACCCACCTCCTTCTTCTAAGGGAACAGCCTGTGTGTCCAGGCCAGCCAGGACTCTTGGGTCCCGTTCTGTTGTTGAAATCGCCCTCGAGCGCAGCGTGTTACAGCCCCGCGCCGTCCTCTCTTGCTCTTCCCACAGTACATCCAGGCAGAGCCTCCCACCAACAAGTCCCTTTCCAGCCTGGTGGTGCAGCTGCTGCAGTTCCAGGAGGAGGTTTTCGGCAAACATGTCAGCAACGCCCCGCTCACCAAGCTGCCGGTGAGTGCCGCGACCCGGCCGAGCCGTACTGGGCAGAGAGGGACGGCCCTTAACGGAGCAACCCGTCCGCTCGCACACCCAGAGGGGAGCAGCCTGGGCAAGAGACCACACGGGGTGGTGATGGGGCAGGTCCCAGGGAGGTGCTGCCTTTCCTGTTACCCAGCAGGAGGTGCTGGGATGGGGGCTGGATTGTCAGCGGGCCTCGGAAGTGCCACCTGTGGCTCCAAGAGAGACAGCCTGTGCCCTTTAACCCCTCGCCAGCCGGCCGCCATCTTCTCCATCGGCTCAGCCTCTCTCCCGTCCTCCCCTGTCCTTCTATTGCAGATAAAATGCTTCTTGGATTTCAAAGCAGGAGGATCCCTGTGCCACATCCTCGCTGCAGCCTATAAATTCAAGAGCGACCAAGGATGGTGAGCTGTCCTCTTCCCTTCCCGCTTGTCTCCCGGCTCGCTCGGGGTGGGGGGCGGGCAGGTTCCCCCCAGGCTCCCCGCGCACCAGCAGATGCACTTTGCTGGGGGCAGTGCTGCCCATGGCTCGCAGACCTGCATTGTGGACCTTCAAGGGCCGTAGAGGGGCCAGACTTTGTTCTTGTGAACCTGGGGTTCAAACCAGCCTGGACGGGGTCTATGGGAGGGGATGCAGCTCTTGGCTCCCAGCGCCGATCCTGGCGGGGGGCATGGATTTGGGGAGGGGATTCAGTAACGAGCCGTGATGCATGGTGCCCCCCCAGCGTCTGACTGAATGAACGATTCTCCACGGAGGGGGCGGTTTGGCTGGCCGGCCCCTAGCAGTGGGCTGGGTGCGATAGGACCCAGTCCACTGCCCACTCACAGGAAGCAGGGGCCAGGCTGTGCTCGCAGACAAGGGCCCCTGTGGGTCCAGCACCCGCAGCCAGCGGGCAGTGCCCTGCCCCCTTCCAGGGAGCGAAGAGCCCTCCCACGGCACCGCCACGTGGCTTGGGCTCAGGTGTTGCATCCAGGTAGGGTGTCGTCGCTCTGGGCCAAGGCAGGGTTGGAAGGGTGGCTGATCCAGGAGGCGTGAGCTGTGGCTTTCATGAGAGTCGCTCTTTTCTTCCAATAAGGCGGCGTTTCGATTTCCAGAACCCTTCGCGGATGGATCGCAACGTGGAGATGTTCATGACCATCGAGAAATCCTTGGTGCAGGTAACCGGCTTGGTCGCCCCCCTCCCCTCCATTCGAGTTGCTCCTTGTCCCCCAGCCCCGCCTGGCCCTCACTGCTCCGCTTCCCTCTTCCTTCTCTAGAACAACTGCCTGGCCCGGCCTAACATCTTTCTGCACCAGGAGATCGAACCCAAGCTGCTGGGCAAGCTAAAGGACATTATCAAGCGGCACCAGGTAGGTGGGAGCCTGTGGGGTTAGTTCCATGCCAGCTGGCATGTCGCGGGCGCGCCTGCCTCGTCCGCCCGGGGATGGGCGTCTCCCGGCTCCAGGGTGCCAGGCCCAGCTTCCGCCGTTTCCCCGTGCCTCTGACGCGCTCCTTTGATCTCCTTGCAGGGGACGGTCACCGAGGATCGGAACAACGCCTCCCATGTTGTCTGCCCGGTCCCCGGCAACCTGGAGGAAGGTGAGGCGGCAGCACGTGCGCTCTGTGACCAGGCTGGGGGAGTCTGGGTCTAATCCGGCTCCCGTTGGCTTCTTTGGGGCCTGGCTCGGGCCGTGTGGGTGTCAGAGACTAGCACCGATAACTGAGTGTGAACCTGCGTTCCGGGTTGGAGGGGCTCCGTCTGCAGGGGGCAGCTGCCTAACTCTGGGGCACAAAGCAGAGTTGGACCCACTGCCAGGCTGCATGCGGGGAACGGCCCCTACGGGGCGGGGAACGACCTAGAGACCTGCAGGAAAAGGGCTGGTGAACCGCGAAGCCAGTAGCTTGTGCTCGCAAGGGAAGAGTAGCTGGGCTGATCCGGTGAGTGGGAGCAGATGGTTCTTTAATGGCAGCTCTCTCCCCTCAGTGTTGGCACTGAACGAAGTGCCCTAGCAGGGTGCCAGGGGGTCCGTGCTGCTAGAGACGCCATCTCCCAGAGGAGACGACAGACGCGGGCTGAGCACGCCTGGTCCCTGAGGAGCTGAGGTGTAGGGTCTGGCTGGGCGATTCAGTTCTGCCTCCATGAATTGCCCCGGCACTTTCCATTGGCTACAGGACCCTGCTTTTCACTTCCTGTCCTAAAGAGTGCCTGGCACCGCTGTCCGGAGCTGGCGGTGGTGGGGAAGGTGGCTGCTGTGGGCTGGCGGGCAGGTGTGTCTAGATGAACGAGAGAAGACTGAAGTCTTAGAATGATTATACAGGAGTTGGTAGCATCCAGGAGGTGTTGATTATGGAGCCGGAGCTGCGCCCCCGGGCTGCCCCTGGGACCCCAGAGGTCCCTCTGTGTCTCACCCTGCCACTCACTCCCCTCTGTGTCTCTCATAGAAGAATGGGTTCGACCTGTCATGAAGAGAGACAAGCAGGTCCTTCTGCACTGGGGCTACTTCCCGGACAGGTGAGTGGGAGACGAAGGGGAGCGGGCCCCAGGCCTTGAGGCGCTGGGTCCACCTTCAAGAAACCCCGTCAGCCTGGCTGCAGCCCCAGGATGCAGAACTGGGTTCGCCCGTTCATTTCAAGCCCTTCAATCTTTTTGTGGCCCCCTTCCTCGCCCCTGCGGTCGGCCACGGGAGCCCCCCGAGGTGCTGATCAGCTGCCCTGCGCCATCGTGCGGGGGGGCAGCGTGGGCAGCTGCCTGTGAACCCCTCCAGCGCTTGGGCCAGGCCTGCCAAGGGGATGTGCGTGGGCTGGGGGTGACACGCAGCCTCCCCCCCACTCCCTGTGTTCCTCTCCCACAGCTACGACACCTGGATCCCCGCGAGTGAAATCGAAGCTTCTGTCGAGGACGCGCCCACCCCGGAGAAGCCCCGGAAGGTAACGGGGCTCCCTGGGCTGGGACTTGTGTAAACGGAGCTGGGGCTGGCTCGGGGCTGGCCTCAGGGGGCCAGTGGGCTCTGAGTTCTCACTGTTGACATCAGCAGATTCCCGCACACACCTGTGCTCTTAGCGTGTTCGGGCTGGTTGCTCTGCCTTGGCCTCCTGACGGAACCTCGTTAACACTCCCCCAATTCATGTGCAGTCGATTCGTGGTGTCTTAATCGCCCCATCCCCCGAATGCATGGGATCTCCACCAAGCTTCCCCATGGCACCATTCAGTGCCCCCCAGAACCAGGCCCTTTCTGCCCCTGCAGGTCCACGCCAAGTGGATCCTCGACACGGACACCTTCAACGAGTGGATGAATGAGGAAGACTACGAGGTGACCGATGAGAAGAGCCCCGTCTCCCGCAGGAAGAAAATCTCCGCCAAAACGCTCACTGACGAAGTAAGATCCTAGCTGGGTTCTGTTCCCAGCTCTGGGAGGGGAGAGGGGGCTAGTGCAGTGGCTCTCAACCTTTTCAGTCGACTGTCCCCCTTTCAGAGTCTGATTTGTCTTGCAGTTTCGCCTCCCTTAAAGACGACTTGCTTACAAA
This sequence comes from Chrysemys picta bellii, assembly GCF_011386835.1. Taxonomy (NCBI): domain Eukaryota; kingdom Metazoa; phylum Chordata; order Testudines; family Emydidae; genus Chrysemys; species Chrysemys picta. The sequence goes on along the minus strand of NC_088812.1, from coordinate 12,842,178 downwards.
ATCAGACAAAAACTACAAAAGTGTGTCAGCCGCACTGTTACTGAACAATGCCATATACTTCTAAAATAAATCGACTGGAATCTAAATCTTGTACTGACATTTCAGTGTGCAGTATACAGAGCAGTCTAAACAACTCGTTGTCTGTATGGAACTGTAGCTTGTTCTGACTTCGCTAGGGCTTTTTCTGTCGCCTGTTGTAAAACAAGGCAAATATCTAGATGAGTTGCCGTCCCCCCTGGAAGACCTCTCGTACCCCCAGGGGTACACGTACCCTGGTTGAGAACCACTGCTCTATTGGAAAGAGTAGACAACTGGGTGTCAGGACTCCTGGGTTCTGTGCCTGTCACTGAGTCAGTATGTAGATTGGGACATCTCCCCAGTATATGCTCTACCAGGCCTGAATGTAAGTACAGTAACTCCTCACTTAATGTTGTAGTTCCGTTCCTGAAAAATGCAACTTTAAGTTAAACAACGTTAAATGAATCCAATTGTCCCATAAGATTTAATGTAAATGCAGGGGGTTAGGTTCCAAGGAAATGTTTTTGAGGCAGACAAAAGGCATTATACTGTATATTGTACAGTACTGTACTGGTCTGTGGTTGGGAAGTGCCCCTGGCTTACCCCACACCGGCACAGCCCGCTGCAGGCAAGGACGCTAGGAAGCACCTTTGCACCAGCAGCGGCAGCTTTCCCGGAGGACAGGTTCGGATTTTGCCGGGAATGCTCCAGGCCCGCCTCTTCCTGTCCCCGCGCCACTCCAGGCCTGCCTCTTCCCGTCCCCGCGCCACTCCAGGCCCGCCTCTTCCCACCCCCACTCCACCTCCTCCCCGGAGAACGCCACATCCCTCCCCCCCAAAGGCCTAAGTGCCGTTAAACAGCTGTTTGGCGGTGCTTAGGACTTTCTGGGAGGGAGGGGGAGGAGCAGAGACGCAGCGCATCCCCGCTCCTGCCCCTCCCTCCCAGAAAGTCCTAAGCGGGAAGCGCCGGGAGGGAGGGGAGGAGGCGGAGAAGCGGAACTTGTGCAATGCTCCCTCGTAAAGTCACTGCTCTTCCACAGAATCTTACAAGCAGGCAGCCAAACGACGTTCTAAGGGAGCATTGCACAACTTTAAACGAGCATGTTCCCTAATTGAGCAGGGATATAACATTGAAACAACGTTAAGTGGGACAAGGTTAAATGAGGAGTTACTGTACAAAGAGTGCTGGCCCTGCTTACCGGCTGGGGGTTCTCTCCTGGGAACCAGTGACTCTGAAAAAGAGATGTGGGGGGGTCGTGGTGGATAATCAGCTGAACGTGAGCTCCCAGTCAAGGGGCCAAAAGGGGTGATGCGATCCTGGGATGCGTGAATGGGATCTCGAGTAGGGACGGAGAGTTTCTTTTCCCTCTGTATCTGGCACTGGTGTGGCCGCTGCTGGAATCCCGTGTCCAGTTCTGGGGTCCACCATTCTAGAAGGATGTTGCCAAAATTGTGGAGGGCTCTGAGAAGAGCCCCGGGAATGGTTTAAAGGGTTAGAAAACCTGCCTTGTAGTGAGAGACCCAAGGAGCTCCATCTATTCAGCTTAGCAAAGAGACGGTTCGGAGGTGACTTGCTCCTGGTCTGTACGTACCTGCGTGGGGAGGAACTGTTGGATAACGGGCTCGTTGGTCCAGCAGAGAGAGGGCTCACGCGTTCCGATGGCTGGAAGGGGCAGTAGCCAGTTCAGGCTGGAAATAAGGCACTAGATGATCACAGTGATCCCTTCTGGCCTTGGAATCTATGAATCACTCCAGTCTGTGCCTCGGTTTCTCCACCTGTGGGAGGGAGGCAGCCGCTGCCTGCACGTGCTAGGCTTTGTCAGCCATTGGGGGCCCTGGGGTGTGGTCCCCCCTTGCAAAGCCAAGCCAGGGCAAATAAATGGGTGGGGGAAGGGTAGCTGGAGTCAGGCCACCCTCTGGCCCGAGCGGCATGCGGATGAGATTCTCTGCCTCCCCAGGTGAACAGCCCCGACTCGGACCGGCGCGACAAGAAGGGTGGGAACTACAAAAAGAGAAAGCGCTCACCCTCGCCGTCCCCGACCCCAGAAGCCAAGAAGAAGAACGCCAAGAAAGGGTGAGGCTGGCGCTGGCCCCCCCTTGGGGATTCTGCCGGGGCGGGACTGGGTGCGTGGTCAGTGTCCTCGTATCTGGAACTGGGGCCGTCCTTGCTCCTGGCCCTGCCGGCAAAGGGGCCCTGGCAGCGCCTGCCCCGGGGCTGGTGAGCTTGGAGCGTGTGCGCCCCAGCAGGCCATCCGGTGCCCGCTGCAGCCGTCAGCAACGGGGCGTGTTGGGTTTCTCGTTCCCTGCAGCCCGTCGACCCCGTACACCAAGTCCAAGCGCGGGCACCGCGAGGAGGAACAGGAGGACCTGACGAAGGACATGGACGAGCCCTCCCCCGTCCCCAATGTGGAGGAGGTCACGCTGCCCAAAACAGGTCTGGGCATCGGCCCCGCACGGAGACCAACAGCGACTCTGGGGGGAGAGGCTGGGAGCGTCCCCACATAGCACGTGCTCCTGCCTCGCCCCTTACAGTGCCCCCTTTGGGGGGAGGATGGGACTGGAATAAATGGGAGCGCCCCACACAGCCCCCATTCCCACCCCGCGCCCCACAGTGCCCCCTGCTGGCTGAGGCTGGAATAGTTGGGACCTACAGCCAGGGCTCCTGTGTCACGCTGTGTAGTGCCCCCTGCTGGCTGAGGCTGAGGCTGGACTAGCCAGGAGCGTTTTCTGGCCGGGCCCAGGGCGAGTTGCTGAGCTGGGGAGGGTGGGCAGAGTGTCTCTCCAAGATTGGAGCCTCCCAATAAAGCTTTTCCCCTTCTCCCTGGGACAGTGAACACCAAGAAGGACTCGGAGTCTGCACCCGTGAAGGGGGGCACCATGACCGACCTGGGTAAGGACCCCCCGAGCATCCTCACCTTTATTAGCAAGGAGACAGGGCCCCGGCTAGAGATGGGCCACTTCCGTCTGAAGCCCCTGGCAGACGCCCTGCGGTGAGCACGGAAGGACGCTCCCAGGCGCTTTCGGGCTTGTCTCGTTCCCTGCCCCAAGGGGTTAATTTTCCCCGGCGGTGGAGGCAGGCAGAATGAGCTCCATGCCGCGGCCTGGCTGTGTCTGTCCCCAGCCGGGCGCCGTAGGAGGGAGGCCGTGGTCCAGGGTGGGTACGTTTCTTTCCCCCGCTTGGCCCGGGCTCCCCTGATCGCTGTTCTGTCTGCCCTTCCCTTCCAGACGAGCAGGAGGATGAGAGCATGGAGACTGCCGGCAAGGTGAGACTGAGGGGCAGGGGCAGCAGCTTCACCCTCTCTGCTGCCCCCTTCTGCCCTCCTCCATCCCGGCCACGCTTGGCCCTGGCGTACGCTGTAGCACCCGTCCCCTCCTCCGCTTTCAAACACCCCAGCCCCTGTCCTGGGAACAGCCTCCTGCTCCCCCTTCGAAACACCCCTCGCCCCCAGGCGACGATGCTGGATCTGCCTGTGTCCCAGCGGTGGCACTGGGGGCTCTCCGGGTCCCTGCTGGGGCACCTGGGTCGCAAGGCACCCCACAGGGCTCTGGGACTCTCCGAGCGAGAGCCTGGTTCGGCTGAGTCTCCGAAGTCCCTTTGCCGGTGCCCTGCTAGACGAGAGCTCCGCTCCCGGAGCCCGAGGACCGCGCTGGGCTAGCCCTGGTGGAGTTGCTGCCCGGGCGGCAGGGCGGGGGCAAGCATGTGGGGCACCCTCCGCCCGCCCACCTGCGGCTGTCTGATTCCAGGATGAGGAGGAAAACAGTGCGGGGAACAAAGGGGAGCAGGCCAAGAACCCAGACCTGCACGAGGACAATGTGACGGAGCAGACTCACCATATTATCATCCCCAGCTACGCCGCCTGGTTCGACTACAACAGGTACCGGGGGAGGGGGTACCAGGTACCAGGGCCCCCCCATGCCCTGGGCATGGGAGGGCCCCGCCACCCCCTGTTCCGAGACACGCGGCTCTAACGCCCCCGCTCTGTGCTTCTCCCGCAGCGTCCACGCCATCGAGCGCAGAGCCCTGCCCGAATTCTTCAACGGCAAGAACAAATCCAAGACCCCCGAAATGTAAGGCTGCTCCCCCTCGCCCCATCCGTTAGCTCCCCCGCGCCGGTGCTTTGTGCGTGGCGCTGCCAGAGAGCAATGCTGAGGGATGGTCTATTGCGGGAAGAGGGGAGTAGCCCCAGGCCAGGGGTGGGTTTGAGTTCTGGGGCTGTGGGAGCGAGGGGCTGAGTGTGCTGGCACCGGATGGAGCATTGCAGGCTGGGATCCCCCGAGCCCTGTGAAAGCTGCTGGCGCTCGCCAGGCAGCTGAGCTGTGCAGCTGGCGTGAAACTTACCAGCCGGCTGTGGGGAGAGAACTGGGACTTGCTTTTGTTCCCGGCTCTTGGAGCAGAGCGTGGCCTAGTGGTTAGAGCTGTGGGGGGTGGGGCTAAGGAGCCAGGACTCCTGGGTTCTGTTTGTTACTCGGGGGTGGAGTGTGGTCTAGTGGTTAGAGCAGGGGGAAGGACTGGGAGCCAGGACTCCTGGGTTCTATTCTTTGTCACTAACTCACTGAGTGACCTTGGTTGAGTCACTTTGCCTTTGTGCCTCAGTTTCCCCCTCTGTTGAGTGGGGGGGGATAGTGATGCTGACCAAGCGTGTGAGTTTGAGACCCCCCCCTCCCCGCCAGCGTGAAATCTGTTACTGAGCCCTATGGGTTCTGAATGCAGAGCGATGCCGTTAGATCGTGCTAACCCTCCCCTCTCCCCAGATACCTGGCTTATCGCAACTTCATGATCGACACCTACCGGCTGAACCCCCAGGAGTACCTGACCTCCACCGCCTGCCGCCGGAACCTGGCTGGGGACGTCTGCGCCATCATGCGGTGGGTTGGGCAGCAGAGCGACCGCCAGACCGGGGTGGGGACTAGCACGCACCAGGGCTGAGGTGTGGGGGTGGGGGTAGCGAGCTGGCCCCGGATCGAGCTCTGGTCTCCAGGGCTGACCGCCTGGCCCAGCCCCCGCCACACAGTGAAGAGAGGCCTGGATGAAGTCGGGCTTCCGAGACGGCCGTCTTTCCCACCAGCACAACGCAGCCATGGGGCTGATCCGTGGGTCTGGGTCTGGGTCTAACCCGCTGCTCTCTGCAGGGTCCACGCCTTCCTGGAGCAGTGGGGGCTGATCAACTACCAGGTGGACGCAGAGAGCCGGCCAACCCCCATGGGACCTCCCCCTACATCGCATTTCCATGTCCTGGCCGACACCCCCTCGGGACTGGTGCCGCTGCAGCCCAAGACGCCCCAGGTAGGGGCGAGAAAACGAACGGGGTGAAATCAGCCCGGCCAGGGGGGTCTGGGCACCCTGCCCCTGGAATCTCTCCCCCTGTTGGCGGGGGGCGGCTCATCCCTTCCTGCCCTTCCGCCGCCCCCCCCCCCCCCCCCCCCCGGGGTCGGGGAGCCCCGTGCGCTGACCCCGTCATGTCTGGTTCTGCTGCTTTGCTCTGCTCAGGGCCTGCAGCCGGCCTGCCCCTCTGCGCGTGGGCGGGAGCGCCTCCCATTGGGGCAGGAGAGCGTTGATCTGTGGGATACGCTTCGCCCCTCCGTCCCTGTCTGAGCTGGGGAGCGGGCGCGCTCACCGCGACCTTGTCTGGCCCCTCAGGGTCGCCAGAGCGACGGCGACGCAAAGGCCGGCCGCAAGAGCAAAGAAATCGAAGACCTAGTCCCGGAGGCGGTGAAAGCGAAGCCCGAGCTGGTAGGTGGGCTCCCGGGAATCGTCTCTGCAGCCTGCTCTGGGGGGAGAAGGCGAGTGGCCCCGTGGGGGAGCTGGCAGGAGGCACGTGGATTCCTCGCTGTGTCCTGGAGAGCTGTGGAACTCCCCGCCGCAGGAGGCTGCGGAGTTCAGCAGGGGGCTAACGGTGGTGGGGAGGGTGGGGGTCATCAGGCTTCAGGGGCTGAGCTGACAGGGGGTCAGGAAGGAATTTCTGCCCCTGGACAGCCCAGCAGGGGAAATGGGCGGGGGATATTTGCCTCTCTCTCCAAAGCATTGGGCTGCTGCTGGGGTGGGATTGTGACAAGATCTTCCAGTGCCTAGAGCTGGAACCTCGATCAGAGCCCCCGACCCCGGGAGCAGCAGCAATACGGGGCAGAGGCAGGGAGCCTGGGCCCATGGGCTGAGCCGTCGGGAGTCAGCCACCAGGCGAGAGTCGGGGGGCAGCAATGGCTCACCGCCCCCTCCTCTCTCCGCAGCAGACCTCGGCCTCCCAACAGATGCTCAGCTTCCCCGACAAGGGCAAGGAGAAGCCGACGGACCTGCAGAACTTCGGCCTGCGCACGGACATGTACACCAAAAAGAACGTCCCTTCCAAGGTAGGCACGGGCAGCGGGCGGCTTCCTGCCCCCCCCCGGGGCCTGGCGTCGCGCTACCGTCGCCCGCTCTCACCCCCGCCATCTCCTCTCCCCGCAGAGCAAAGCTGCCGCCAGCGCCACTCGAGAGTGGACGGAGCAGGAGACGCTGCTGCTGCTGGAGGTGAGAGGGGAGGGCTCTCGCGGGGTCCCCACAGTGCTGGGCTGGCGCCAGCCCAGCCACCCCTCTGGCTCCCTGTCTCCCCCTCCCCCCGCAGGCCCTGGAGATGTACAAGGACGACTGGAACAAGGTGTCGGAGCACGTGGGCAGCCGCACGCAGGACGAGTGTATCCTCCACTTCCTGCGCCTGCCCATCGAGGACCCCTACCTGGAGGACTCGGAGGCGTCGCTTGGGCCCCTGGCCTACCAGCCCATCCCCTTCAGCCAGTCGGGCAACCCTGTCATGAGCACCGTGGCCTTCCTGGCATCCGTCGTGGACCCCCGCGTGGCCTCCGCGGCAGCCAAGTCTGCTCTCGGTAACGCCCCGTCCCCGCTCAGAACCCCAGTGCCCAGCCCGCTTAGCCAGGCGGCATGACCCAGTCCCGGGCAGTCTGATCACGTGAGAGTCTTGGAGCCACCCTCTCGGACCCAGGCCTGGCGGGCTTACCAGCCTGCGCCCAGCAGAGCTGTGCCCTGCCCCCAAGTTTCCCAGTCTCCTGCTCCTGGCGGTGCTGCAGACGCTGTCCCAGTCCCAAGGAGAAACTGGTGGGCCAGGGGGAATGTCCAGTCCATTATCCTGGCACCCGGCCCACCGGGCAGGGCACATCCTCCTTTGCCCGTCCCCTCCCCGGACCCCAGTGCCCATCCCGCTCCAGTGATCTGACCCGGGGCTGTGCTCGGCAGAGGAGTTCTCCAAGATGAAGGAGGAGGTGCCCACGGCGCTTGTGGAAGCTCACGTCCGCAAGGTGGAGGAGGCGGCCAAGGTTACGGGCAAGGCCGACCCGGCCTTCGGGCTGGAGAGCAGCGGGATCGCGGGGACCACGTCCGACGAGCCGGAGAGAATAGGTGAGGGGGGCGAGCGAGGCTCCTTCCGCGCCTTGGCCCGTGAGGCGCCCGCCATCTCGCCTCCGTCGGACGCTGCTCCGGGCGCGGCGAGTAGGAAGGGTAATGAGCGAAGAGGGGAGGAGCCACAGGAGACCAGAGCGGGCCTGGCCTCCGGTCTGGAGCTCACCCTCAATCGGCTGGCTCAGGGTAAGGGACCCCGTCGTCACCACCGCCTCCCTCCCATGTGCACGCGAGAACCCCAGCGGGACCCAGTGGCGGGGTCAGGATCCGGCCATGGGGCTTTTCCCCCTTAGGGGGCGCCAGCTCCAATCTGCCCCCGGGATGGGGGACTGGCTGGCACGGGGGATGGAGACATGGGGCCTTTCCCCTCTAGGGGGCGCTAGCTCCAATCTGCCCCCGGGACGGGGGACTGGCTGGCACGGGGGATGGGGACATGGGGCCTTTCCCCTCTAGGGGGCGCCAGCTCCAATCTGCCCCCGGGATGGGGGACTGGCTGGCACGGGGCCTTTTCCCTCTCAGTGAGCTTGGCCCAGGAGGGGGAGTGGCTGGAAGCATCCCTGTCTGTGTCAGCAAGTCGCCTGACTCCAGCTTGCGCTCCGGGGCTCCAAGCAGCAGTGGCGACGTTCCCACACGGGCCGGAGCTTGGTCTGTGAGCCCCGTCCCCTCGCTGGGTTTGGGGAGCCCGAGTGGAGTCTGCGCTGCTGGTTTTAGCCCCGGCGTGAGCCCAGCTGAGACTTGCTGCTGTGGGGTGCGGGGCAGCCTCTGTGAAATGAGTTGGCTGGGTCTCAGTCCATGCAGCCTGGAGCTGTGCGCCAGCACCCCCGGCGGCCCCGTGCCCTTTAGCGCATCCTCCCCCCTCCATTGTTGTGACTGTCATTCCTGGGGGGTGGGGGGAGCCCTGCGTTCACGCTCTGACCTGGCTGTCTCTGTCCGCCCCCCACACCCCAGAGGAGAGCGGCGCTGACGAGACGCGGGTCGACCCTCAGCCGGCGGACGAGAAGAAGGAGCTGAAGGTACAGAGGGAGGGGAGGAGAAGCATGACCCCATCCTGCACCTTTGGGGGGAGCCCTGGGGGGCGTGGAGCTGGGGGGAGTGTGGGACGGGGCAGAGTGAACCACCGGGGGAACAGATCCCCCCCCCCCTTCATTCCCAGTGGCCTCTCCGTACAGGGCTGGTCCTGTCTGGCCGGGGGGCGGCTGCACCCAGGAGGGCTGGGGCAGGGGGGAGCTCTCGTTCCAGCGGGGCAGATCGGAGGACTCTTTTTCCCAGGAGCCCCGGGAAGGAGGCGCGGAGGAGGAAGCGAAGGAGAAGCTGGGCGAAGCACCCAAGAAAGAGGAGGAGAAAGGCAAAGAGGGGGACAGCGAGAAGGAGTCGGAGAAGGGTGACGGTGACAGCATGGGTGAGCGCCGCACGGCCGGGGAGAGCAGGAGGCGAACGCGCCAGCGCCGGGGGGGGTTCTGCCGAGCCAGCAGCCTCAGCTCAGGAGAGGCCAGTGCTGGAGGACCGGGGGAGGGGGCTGCGAGTCGGGATTGAGGGGCACTGGCAGAGCGGGGGGAGGGGAGTTCGCATGTGGCCGCTGTGGCAGTGAGGCGGGTTTTCCCCCTTTCCTCCCCCCATCTCAGCGGTGCCAGCCCCTTCCCTGATTTTCCCCAGGGCCAAACCTACTTTTCCCTTCCCCGCCCCCCAGCGGGCCCAGCCCCATTCGCCCGGGGGGGCAATGGCAGCAGCACCCAGCCCTCATTCCCCACCCGTCTCTCTCCCCTGGCCTCCAGCCGAGAAGGAGAAGGAGCCGAAGGACGGCCAGGAGGAGGTGCCCAAGGACCTGGCCGAGGCAGAAGGTGAGAGGAAGACCAAGGTGGAGCGAGACATTGGTGAAGGGAACCTGTCCACCGCGGCCGCCGCTGCCTTGGCTGCTGCTGCCGTGAAGGCCAAGGTGAGGGGCCTGGAGCAGCCAAGCCCCTGCTCTGATCCCAGCGCCCCATGGCCAGGGCTGAGCTGGAGGGATTGGCTTGGAGACGGGAACTACCTCGGCTGAGCGGGACCCCATTTCTATAACCACCAGCCCCCACTCCCCTCCCAGAGCCGGGAGAGAACCCAGGAGTCCTGGCTCCCAGCCCCCCCTGCTCTAACCCACCAGGCCCCACTCCCCTCCCAGAGCCGGGAGAGAACCCAGGAGTCCTGGCTCCCAGCCTCCCCTGCTCTAACCCACCAGGCCCCACTCCCCTCCCAGAGCCAGGGAGAGAACCCAGGAGTCCTGGCTCCCAGCCTCCCCTGCTCTAACCCACCAGGTCCCACTCCCCTCCCAGAGCCGGGAGAGAACCCAGGAGTCCTGGCTCCCAGCCCCCCCTGCTCTAACCCACCAGCCCCCACTCCCCTCCCAGAGCCAGGAGAGAACCCCCAGGATTCCTGGCTCCCAGCCTCCCCTGCTCTAACCCACCAGGTCCCACTCCCCTCCCAGAGCCGGGAGGGAACCCAGGAGTCCTGGCTCCCAGCCCCCCCTGCTCTAACCCACCAGCCCCCACTCCCCTCCCAGAGCCGGGAGAGAACCCAGGAGTCCTGGCTCCCAGCCCCCCCTGCTCTAACCCACCAGCCCCCACTCCCCTCCCAGAGCCAGGAGAGAACCCCCAGGATTCCTGGCTCCCAGCCTCCCCTGCTCTAACCCACCAGGTCCCACTCCCCTCCCAGAGCCGGGAGGGAACCCAGGAGTCCTGGCTCCCAGCCCCCCCTGCTCTAACCCACCAGCCCCCACTCCCCTCCCAGAGCCGGGAGGGAACCCAGGAGTCCTGGCTCCCAGCCCCCTGCTCTAACCCACCAGCCCCCACTCCCCTCCCAGAGCCGGGAGAGAACCCAGGAGTCCTGGCTCCCAGCCCCCCCTGCTCTAACCCACCAGCCCCCACTCCCCTCCCAGAGCCAGGAGAGAACCCAGGAGTCCTGGCTCCCAGCCCCCCCTGCTCTAACCCACCAGCCCCCACTCCCCTCCCAGAGCCAGGAGAGAACCCAGGAGTCCTGGCTCCCAGCCCCCCCTGCTCTAACCCACCAGCCCCCACTCCCCTCCCAGAGCCAGGGAGAGAACCCAGGAGTCCTGGCTCCCAGCCCCCCCGCTTTAACCAGTTGCTCCCCCTTTGAATCCTGGGGGGCGAATGAGCACCAGGAAAGCACCCAGGCTCCCCCCGCCACGGTGGCTTCCTCCCTTCCTGTCCCTGGCTTGGAAATGCCCCATGGTCGTTCCTCTGCTGCCCTAGTGGAGGTTCTGAGCTGTGTGGTGCCAGAGCCCTAACCCGCCCCGTCCTTCCCCTGCTCCGCCCCGTGCAGCACCTGGCCGCAGTGGAGGAGCGCAAGATCAAGTCCCTGGTGGCCCTGCTGGTGGAGACCCAGATGAAGAAGCTGGAGATCAAGCTGCGACACTTTGAGGAGCTGGAGACCATCATGGACCGGGAGCGCGAGGCAGTGAGTGCGACCCTGGGATCGCTTCTCCCTCCACCCCACACAGAACTAGCTTCACCTAGCGCTGAGAGGCAGCCACCTCTGGGGTGGGGCATAGCTGTTTGTGTAGGATCACTCACCCACTGCTGAGATGCAGCCACCTCTGGGGTGGGCATAGCTGTTTGTGTAGGATCACTCACCCACTGCTGAGATGCAGCCACCTCTGGGGTGGGCATAACTGTTTGTGTAGGATCACTCACCCACTGCTGAGATGCAGCCACCTCTGGGGTGGGGCATGACAGCTGTTTAACCAATCACACATCAGCGTGGCATGAGACTGCAGGTTAGGAAGTGAAGAAGGAATCCGTGTTGAAGGGACTTTTAGTGGAGGTCCTAGCAGATGGGGCTTGGGGAAGGGATCTGACCCTGTCAACTGCAGTACAAGCCTCTGCCTATGCCCTAGTGATGGCCAAAGTGACTCCGGAGTCTGGGGTGTAGGCCTCGGCCAGCCTGATCCAGTCTGGGGCTGGTGATCATGGAAGTGGGGGGCTGGGGAGAGCCTGGATCCTGGATTGGGCGGAGTAAAGGGGGAGGTCCCGATGACAGAAGGACCCATACAGGGCATGCAGCCAAGGGGGGTAGCCGGGGAGGCTGTCTAGGGGCAGTGCCACACGAGCTTGGCCCGAGTGACCGGCGGGTGCCCTCTCTGCAGCTGGAGTACCAGAGGCAGCAGCTCCTGGCAGACCGACAGGCCTTCCACATGGAGCAGCTCAAATACGCCGAGATGCGCGCCCGGCAGCAGCACTTCCAGCAGATGCACCAGCAGCAGCAGCAGCAGCCGCCTCCGCCCCTCCCGCCCGGCTCCCAGCCCATCCCGTCCTCCGGGGCTCCCTTAGCGCCAGCCGCCCACTCCATGCCCATGGCCCAGGCCCCAGGGGCACCGACCGCAGCCAGCCTGGTGCCCCAGCCCAGCCTGGCTCAAACGGAACAGATCGGCCAGGCGGTGCCGGCCGCGCCGGGGGCTCCGCACACAGTACCAGCTCAGCAGGGACAGACCCCTGCCGGCCCTCACGGTAAGTGCCTCCCGCCAGCCATCCAGAAACCGGGGTACAAGCTGGCCTGTGGGACCACCGTGTCCCCTTTGACTGTCTGACTCAGGGTCCCTCTCATCCGTTCTCGTTGCCTTCAGCGTAGGGGGGGAGGAGGGAGGTGAACTCACAATGCCACGGTCCCTTCTTTTATACACTCCGTTCACATGCTGGGAAGATACTGGCTCGGAAACGGAGTCAAGCATCAGGTGTCATGAGGTGCCTGGCTGCAGCAGATAATGGCACGGTCCCTGTTGTGTGGCGCTTGAGCAGTTGTCTCTTGTTAAATTGCAGGGTGGATTTGATTTAAACCAAATTAGTGATTTAAATCCTGATTTAAATCACTAGTCAGGAAGACTCGATTTAATCAGGGTTTTCTACATAAAAGTGCATTCTTGCTGGTTGTTATAACCTTAATACATATTCTTCGCAACTCAGAGCTAGACGTAGCTTTCATTTTTAGAAGGTGCACGCTATCCATTTTTAAACAGTGATTTATTTTGAAAACTTTTCAGGTTAGTTTTACAGCTGTATCAGGAAATGAATGATTGTTTGGTTATTTCATTTACCAAAGGTAATTGAAGCAGATATTTATGAAGTCACTGGGAGGTGAACGATCTCCAATTCACCAGGTTAATCATTAATAATTGGATGGTTTTCTTGCCATGCTGGATTAGGAGAACATCACCAGACAGATATTGAAATTGTTTTATTTAATTAAAACAACAACGTTAAGTATTCTGGATTTTTTTTTCTTCAACAGCAAACATATAATATTTTAACAAAACAAGCATATGTCCCTCGCTTCTCACATTTATCTCCAGACTTCTTCTCCTTGTCCAGATCTATTCCGCCCCCAACAATCTTCTAGTCATTGAACTTTTTTGAAACTTTGCACTTTTAGAGAGGTAAGGGATTGACTCTGTGTACACAAATATGCAGAGGGACAATAGAGCTGAGGTCTGTCATTTCTCACCTCTATATATTATTTATTTAAAAACATTTTTGCTGACAAGCATGTTGCCTCTGGAGACATAAATCCACAGTTTGAGAACTGCAAAACTAAGCATCTCTGATGGTATCTTCTAGACTGAGCCCTGAGTCCCATTGGGTAGATCGAAAGATTAACCTCAATCTATACAGAAGCCCCTGGAGCCCCGTAAAATAGGGTCCCTAATCCATGAACTGTTGGGACTCATTTACAAAACTTTTCTTATTCATTATATGAATATATTGTCTCATACTATAGAATTAGAATTTAGAATCCCTATTCCATGATGCGCTATCTTTGAGCTAGAATGTATCCTAATTAAAACTATCTTTAGACAGGTTTTTCCCTCAAAAAGCAATTTATCAACAAAATCCAATTTAAATAAAAAAATCTGATTTTTTTTTTTAATCATTGATTTTTATCCGCCCTGTTAAATTTGTAAATCTGTTTCCAATCCCTTGCTCATCAGTGGCTGCTGATGGTCACTTAACACCCATCTGGGTGTGGGCCACCTGCCTTGTTGCCACTGGGGAACCAGCTGTGGGCGTCTCCCAGACCCACAGCAACAACCAGGGAGCAAAATCTCATAACTCCCTGTGCAATGGGGATGTTCTTCCTCCGACGGAACAAGGAGATTCAGCAAGTCCTGTTTTTTCATGGGATATCTTACAAGGCATCCTTTGTATGAAATATCACCGTGGTTCTCAAACTGGGGGGCGGGACCCTGTTTTAATGGGGTCGCCAGGGCTGATTTTGACATGCTGAAGCCCTGGTATCGGGACTCAGATTACAGGCCCCCTGCCTGGGGCTGAAGCCCTTGGGCTTTGGAGGTGGTTCCCCCCTCCCCCTCCCCCCCGGCCGAGGTGGTTGGGCTCAGGCTTTGCACCCCCCCGCCCCGAGGCTTTGGTCCCCCGTCCTGGGGTCATGCAGTAATGTTTGTTGTCAGAAGGGGGTGGCGGTGCAGTGAAGTTTGAGAACCCCTATATCCCAACCATAGAGCAGTGGTGCCTACGTGGGTACAGGATGTTACCCCTGAGGCTTGGGGGTGCCAGGAGATGGCAGACACTCCCTGCTGCCCCTAAGCCGCCCGCCCGCCCGGCCCGCCTCCCAGCAAGAGGGATTGACGATGAGTCTGCCTCGCGGGGCCGGGGCCAGCCACAGAGGAGGATTGTAAAGGGCCAGGACTGCGCTGCCACGTGTAACCCTGTCGCTGGTTTCTCTCTTTCTCCAGCCCAGCCTCCGTTCCCCGGCCAGCAGCCCTCCTCTCAGATGCTCCCCGGGACGGTTGGAGTGAGCTCTCACCCCGGCGTGCCCGGTAATCTCCCGGCGGCTCTGCCTTTCGGAATGCCTCCATCCATCCCATTTAGCATGGCTAGTAACGTAGCAGACTCCATCAGTATTAACCTCCCCGCTAACACGCCCGCTCATCCAATGCATGGTAACCTCCCGTGCGGCATGCTGGCCGGGGGCGCCCTGGCCCCACCTAACCTGCCCGTCACCGTGTCTAGCGCGATGCACCCTAGCATGCTGACGACCAACGGACCGCCGCTCGCCGCGCCCGCCTTGCCTCCTGTCTCGGGACTGGCCTCGGCCGCGGCCCAAAGCCCGGCCATTGTGGCAGCCATGCAGGGCAGTCTCCTTCCAAACGCCGCCCTGGTACCAGGTGAGATTCCGCAGCAGGGCAGGGGGGCCTCGTAGATGCCGCTGTCTGCCCCCGGCTGGGCTCGGGCCTTGGCCCTTCGGTGGCTCCCTCTGCAGGGCAGGGTCGGGGGGCGCTGTGGGCGGGGAAGCCACTGCCCAGTTCTGTGCCCGCCTGCCCCTACCTGTTCTGCTGGCTGGCGAGGGAGGTGAGGATCCCTCTCTATTCACCTCCATCCCCTCCTTGTGACGTGCGCCGGGTGCAGGCTGGAGGGCCGCTGCGCCCCCCCCCTGCCCTTCTGCTATCCAGAGTTGGGGTGCTGCAACCTGTCAATTCTCTCCCGCAGACCAGGGCCCCCCTCTGCAGACGGACCCCATCGCACCCAGCACAGCCACCCCGGTCCCGCCCACGCAGTGAGGCTGCTCCGCCCACCGCCCGGAGATGCCACCCGACAGGACAAAAACCTTCGCAACCTGTAAAACCTGCCTGGGATTGGTTGGGATGCGGGAGGGGGGTGGAGATTTCGTTGGTTTCAAAAAACACGTTGATCACGGGGTTAAAAAGGAATCGACGTGTTCAGCCCTCAGTCCCGCTGTGTCTGTCTGTCCTGCCCCCTCGCTGCCACCCCCGGGCTTTTTTTGTATCCGATCGTCCCGAGACTTTTATTTAAAGGCGCTGAGAACCACCTCTGACAGCGCTGTGGGGCCTGTTGGGGCGGAGGTGACGGCTATTTATAGAAGGCTCTGAATTTACCTGGTTCCTGGGCATTTAAAGCTCTCGTGTCTTCTCTCTCTCTCTCTCTCTCTTTTTTTTTTTAATAATAAAAATAAAATAAAAATTCCAAGTTCCCCGGGGTGGGAAGAAGCGGCACCGTGTGGGGGATCTGTCTGCCCGGGACGGGGAGGGAGGGATGGAGTCCGCTGTCCCCTCCCTGCAGTGTCCCTTTGGGGCATGTGGCTCATGGTGTCCCCGTTTGTTGGGCGTGCGGAAAGCAGGATTCAGCCTCCAGGCTCCCACCCCCTTTCCCAAAGCAAACGTGACTGCAGGGGACAGTGCCCCTGGAGTTGGAGGTCATGGGACCCAGTTGTGCTCAGTGACCTTCCTACCGTGGTGACTTCTTTGTTGATAATTCTTCCTGAACCTTTTATCCCAGGGGATCCTAGTTCTATGGACTCGAGGTGTCTCGGTGACCTAAACCAGCGTAACAATCGGGAGGACTGGGAGAGGTCTGCCATCTGCCACTGAGCTGACAGAGACAACGAGGAGTCCGGTGGCATCTTAAAGACTAACAGATTTATTTGGGAATAAGCTTTCGTGGGTAAAAAAACCCACTTCTTCAGATGCATGAAGTGAAAATTACAGATACAGGTATAAATATACTGGCACATGAAGAGAGGGGAGTTACCTTACAAGTGGAGAACCAGTGTCGACAAGGCCAATTCAGTCAGGGTGGATGTGGTCCACTGCCAATAACTGATGAGGAGGTGTCAATTCCAGGAGAGGGTGAGTTGCCCTTGTAGTGAGCCAGCCACTCCCCGTCCTTATTCAAGCCCGAATGGATGGTGTTAAATTTGCAAATGAATTGTAGCTCTGCAGTTTCTCTCTGAAGTCTGTTTCTGAAGTTGTTTTGTTGCAGGATGGCTACTTTTAAATCTGTTCTAGAATGTCCAGGGAGATTGCAGCGTTCTCCTACTGGCTTTTGGATGTTGCCATTCCTGATGTCTGATTTGTGTCCATTTATTCTTTTACGTAAGGACTGTCCGGTTTGGCCAATGTACATGGCAGAGGGGCATTGCTGGCACATGATGGCATATATCACATTAGTAGACGTGCAGGTGAATGAGCCCCTGATGGTGTGGCTGATGTGGTTGGGTCCTCTGATGGTGTCGCTAGAGTAGATATGGGGACAGAGTTGGCACCGGGGTTTGTTACAGGGATTGGTTCCTGGGTTGGTGTTTCTGTGGTGTGGTGTGTAGTTGCTGGTGAGTATTTGCTTCAAGTTGGGGGGCTGTCTGTAAGCGAGGACTGGCCTGCCTCCCAAGTCTGTGAGAGTGAGGGATCATTTTCCAGGATAGGTTGTAGATCGTTGATGATGTGCTGGAGAGGTTTTAGCTGGGGCCAGTGGTGTTCTGTTATTTTCCTTGTTGGGCCTGTTCTGTGGTAGGTGACTTCTGGATACCGTCTCGCTCTGTCAGTCTGTTTCCTCACTTCCCCAGGTGGGTATTGTAGTTTTAAGAATGCCTGATAGAGGGGCACTAGGGGACGAGAGCTGAGGAAGCGTTGTTCTAAGTCAGCCATAACAATGTTGGCATATTGTGGGGCCATGCGGGGACCCAGATTGTCCCAAATCTGAAATGGTTGTGGGTGAGGACAAAGTCACAAAGCTCAGGCACGGGGTTTTTACCCACGGAAGCTTATGCCCAACTAAATCTGTTAGCGTTTAAGGTGCCGCCGGACTTCTCGTCGCTTTGGTGGATACAGATGAACACAGCTACCCCCCTGATTCTGAGCTGTGACCCACTGGAAAAAAAAGTCAGTGCTCCCCCTGCTGTTGGCTCTCTGTCACTGCGACCCCTAAGTGCTGGGCTTAGGCGCCGGCTTGTATTTTAGAGTTTCCACGAGGCTCTGCAAAGCCACAGATAAAGCGAAGGCCAAGATCTGAGCCTCTCTCCCCTCCCTGCTACAAGGGCCGTGTACCCTGCTGGCCCTGGGCATCCCTTGCTAAGGGCATGGGGCTCACGTTGGCCAGGCTCCCCCCTCGGTGCAGTGGGGGGGCTCCAGGCTCTCAGTGTGGCCGTGGGGGGGTTTCCATGGCCACGTCCCCTCTCACTTTGGCACTGGCTGTGGGAGTGGCGCAGGGGGCACTAGGTGCTGGACGGCGGGGGCACCGAGCTGCCCCGGGCCTCGCTGGGCACGTTTGGCCAGGGGTACCGGCTGCCCCGCCAGCTCCTCGCCCGAGGAGGACGACGCTGCTGGAGTGCAGAAGGGGAGGCAGAACGGAGCTGCGGGCTGGGAAACGGCGCCTAGGGGGAGGCTGAAGCAGGTTGATCTGGTTTGGCTAAGAGAAGGGCAAGAGGTGCGTGAATCCCAGTCTGCAAGGAGCCCCGGGGCCCAGGGCTGGACGCCAGCGGGTGCCGTTCCAGCTGGCAGAGCAAGGCCCACAGGCGGCGACCGGAAGTCAGACACAGTGCAGCTAGCGAGGAGGTGCTGTGGTGAACAGGGAGGGGCACTGCCCGTGGGGCTGGCTTGTTGGGGGCCAGGCTGGGCTCACTGGTGCTTGGCGGTTTTCCATGGAGGTGGGAGGGGTCCTCAAAAAGCTCCCCAGGAGTTGGGGGCTGCAGGTCGTTCTCTGGCTTGGCAGACGCGGGAGCCAGACGGGCACTTCTCACCTTGGGCGGGGAAGCAAACAGGGCTGGGGGTGCCCTGGACGGGGGGCAGGGGAGACAGCGCCTCTCGCTGACCAGGCCACGTGCTGGTTTAACGGGAGGAGCCCCACAGGGCATTTCTCACCTCCCTCTGCCTGGCGGGGTGGGGGGGATATGACAGGGCGCGTGGGATGGGGGCTGGAGCTCTGAAGGAGGGGCCAGGTGCATTTGAGGACAGGGGCTCCAGGGCTACCCATGAGCCCCAGTGAGCCCGTCTCCCATGGGGCCGCTCCAAGCGCCCAGACTCACATGTCTGGGGGGCGGGGGAGAGGGAGACTGGTCCTGGGCCGAGTGGGACCAGGGAGGCGGAGGCTCCAGGAAGGCCCAGCTGGGCATTACAGGGGTGGGGGATGCTCGTCCTGCTGGAAGCCAACGTGGTGCCCCCCGGTGCTCGTACCCGTGGGCAGCCCGGGCAGGACCCCTGCTGCATGGCGGGCGCTGCTCCCGAGTACCGACGAGCAGCAGCTCCGTGGGGCGCAGCCTGGGGCTGAGGTGGGCCCAGACCGGGCGTGTGCCAGGCAGGGCCAGACCCAGGTGGCTCTGAGCCCGCAGGGCTGCCGGGAGAGTGGCCGGCTTCCTGCTTCAGTTCCTCCCTCAGCCTCTGCCCCACGCATTAACCCGGGGCAGCCCTGGGGGCACGTGGCACTGTTGGCTTTATGAGGGGCTGCAGCCCCCACCCTGCTGCGGGGGAACTGGGGGGGCAGGATGCTGGGAATGTGCGTTTCCTTCCATGTAAGGACCTGGCGGCTGGGACGCTCCCAACGACGGCCAGGCTAAAAATAGACACCGCTGGGAAGAGTCGGAGCGGCAGGAAACGCCGTGCAGGCCTGGGCTAAGGTGTGGCAGCCGGGGGCTGATTGGGGCCAGCAGCCGGGCAAGGTGCTTTGTGCCCGTGCCTCAGTTTCCCTGTTGTAAGATGCCGAGGGGGGGGTAATAGTGTCCCCCCCCGTGGTGCCACTGCGGACAAGCGGATAGTGGTACAGTGCGGAGCAGTGACACACACCGAAGGGGGGCAGGAGCCCCACGGCACTGCAGCAGCCTGGTGAGCGGCAGGATTATTTTTGGGGGTGGGAGTACCTCCCCCCTCGGCCCTATTTAATAGCCTCCCTCGCTGCCTGCCAGGGGCAGTGTGTGCCTGCCCCCCACGTGCAGCAGGTCACTGGAGCCAGGTAACTAGCCCCCCCCCCCCCCCCCCCAGCTGTGGGTCACGCTCAGCCCTGCCCCTCATCAGCGGACACCAGCCATTTTAATTCCATCGCCAGCCAGCGGGTTTGGGGTACGGTGGGATTCCTGTGCCAGGCAGGGGTGGGAGTGGGGGTAATGGCCACCCCAGCTCTTTTATGCACCTATGTGGGACCTAGAGGGCAGAACCCACCCCTGCCACTCAGCAGCCCCCCAGCTAGTCCCACCTCTGCTACTGACCTGCTGGGAACACCCCCCCCTTTTGTGCCTCAGTTTCCCCACACCATTGTAAAGGGCTCTAAGAGCCAGTATTACTAGAGGCAGGGTCCAGGGGTGTCCTCACCACCTCCACCCAGCACCAGCCCCTACTCCTTCCCCCCAGCACCCCCCCTTTGTCCCTCAGGCCACGGCCTCCTGCTCAGAGCAGACGGGGGTCTCCAGCCCCTGCTGCGCTGTCATTCCCCACGGAAGGGGCGGAGCTGGCACACCCCATCCCTCTAGAGACCAGGTCCAGCTGCCAAAGGTAAAAGGTGCCCGTCGGTCTGGGGCAGGGGAACAGAGCCCTCCCACCTCCAGAAGTTCCACCTGCAGGCATCCCCGGCTGTGAGCTTCTGGCCTGGACCACCTGGGCACATAACAGCCAGCTGCGTTTTCCCGTAACCCGTCTCTGGCTCCTTTCTCCCCCCCCCTCCAGGCGCTGTGTTCACCCCCCACTTTCCAAACAGGCCCGAGAGCCACCACTTTTCAAACCGTTTATTAAGTGAAAGCAGCTAGAAGGAGAAACAACTTTGCACAGCTGCAGGGGTTAGAAGGGGGTGGGGGGAACCCCAGAAAGAAAACAGGGATCACTCTTCCTCCCCCCCAGCCCCAGGGAGCACCCCTGGGACAGGCCCCTGCAGCAGGGGAAGTCTCCTTGTGGTCCATACAGGCAGGAAAAGTTTACAGAGGGCGTAGAAAAGGCACAGAACAGAATAAACCTGAGCGCCCGGCCGCGAGCCAAGGCCTCGGGGGGGGGGGGGGGGGAAGGGGGGGGGGGAAGATCTGCTGGACTCTTCATCCGCTCAACACCATCCGGACCAGCTCTGTGGAGAGAAGGGTGCGCATGAGACCAGGCGGCTGCCCCACAGCGGGAGAGGCGCCTTGGTAGCTGGGGGAGAAAGGGTCCTCGGGGCTAAGCCGACCAGGGCCTGGGGCTTCCAGGCAGGTTCTGCCAGGGTTTGCAATAGGGGAAAAAAGTCCACTAAGGAGAGTGTTCAGCAACTGTGCTCTAGTGCCCACCTTTAACCCCCCCCTTAGACAGCCCTGGCCCCCTGGCTCCCAGCCCTCCAGAGCCGTACGGACTCCCAGCCTCGCAGCCCAGGGCCCATGCTGGGGCCCCTTACTCTAAAACTGGTAATAACTGGGTCTGCCTGCAGCATGGGCTCCGTTCTCCCACTCCTGGCTGGGAAGCCCACATCCCCCAACTGCATACCGGGCCCCACCCTTCACCCCACAGCCCCTGGCCCCAGGACGCTTTCTTCCCTCCGCAGCAGCCCGTCCTGCGAGAGCAGCACTCGAACCCGCAACGGCAGAAGGGGCGGGGGAGGAGAGAAAGAGGGCAGCACGGTTTCTACTGCTACTGCCAGGCACCGGGGGCCTACAAGCCGTGCGGCTTCCTGCCCCGCGCGAGGAGAGAGCTTGGCTTTATCTACAGCAGAGGAGGGCCAGCGGGGGCCGGGCCATTCGAGGAGGATCGCACAGAGAGAAGGGGCCAGGCAGGCAGCCACTACACCGCTCCCTAAAGAAAGACTGTCGGGTTAACCTACGGCCCACGGGCCCAGGCAGCGGCCAGCACCCGCCCCTGGAAGGGAAGATCCTCACCTTCTGCCCAGCGGGCCCAGGCTCAGCCGTGGGCACGGGGGTGCGGCCGCCCCGCTGGGATAGAGGCGCACGCAGCGCCCCCCGGACAGGACACAAGCAGCCCAGGCTGCGTCTGAACCCGCCCCCCCCCCGGACTCCATCCCTGCTCCTCCCTCCCCCCCCCCCCCCCTGCAGGTAACACAGTCTTGCTTTAATATTGGTGCGCGGCCCCAGCAGGGCCACCTTCCCCCCCCCCCCCACCCCCCGCTAGAGAGAGTCAGCTACATGCAGAGACATGCCGAGGGGGGGGTACGCTGGGGGGGGGGGGAGCACAAACCAGACTTCCTTTAAAACAAAAACCAAAGGGGGGGCAGAGGGAGGTAAGTGAAGGGGGTCGGGAAGAGGCGTACCCCGCTCGGCTTCACCCTGACAAGATGTGCCTCACAAACGCTGTTGGAAGGAACAGACAACATCAAGCAAACGCACCGGACACACGGAGCCAAAAAGTGCGAGGGGGTCCCCGGGGACACGCCGGCGCCCGGCTGCCTCCAGCTCCCAACCCGCTGGGCCCAGCATCTGCGCCCCAGGGAGGGGAGCCGGCGTCGCCCCCAGGGGCACAGTCAGGGGCTGGTGTTTCCGAGTACAGCCCCCGACGATCCGGCTCTTCGTTCCTTGGCTGGGAGACACCCCGAGGGGCTGCAGCGTCCTTAGTGGGGGGGGGGGGGGGGGGGGAAGGAGCCAGAGGCCCTGGGCTCGCCCCCCCACTCCAGGTTGGAATCTCCTCCCCACCACGGCAGGAGAGCCAAAGCCACCCAGTGCTACAGGGTTAAGCGACCTCTGGAGATACACCCGGGGCTGCTGATCCCAAGACACCGCTGCCCGCCCCGAGCCCTCACCTTCATAGTTAATGCAGCCATTGCTGTCTTCGTGCCC
Organism: Chrysemys picta bellii; assembly: GCF_011386835.1. Taxonomy (NCBI): domain Eukaryota; kingdom Metazoa; phylum Chordata; order Testudines; family Emydidae; genus Chrysemys; species Chrysemys picta. The sequence continues at coordinate 12,820,254 of NC_088812.1, read as the reverse complement.
AGCCACCAGGATCTCCACCTCTTCCTCCGTCATCTTCTCCCCTGCGTGGGACAGATGGGATTTCACTACAGGCCCCCTCCGTGACCCTCCCTGACCAGACACACGGGCCGTCCTCCTCGTTGCTGCCCCGCAGCCGCCAAGCGACGACTAGAGCAGGGGGCCAGGTGCCAGGACTCCTGGGTTCTGTTCCCACCGTTCAACCTGCTTTGCACTGCAGTGGAACGACACCCCTTTGCCAGCCACCTCGGAGAGACCCTTGGGGGGTGGCGGAGGCGCCATTCTCGAGGCGAGGTTTGGATCCCCAATTTATGGGGTGGCAGTGAGAACAGAATCGGCTTCCTGCCTCTCCATGCAAACCCAGAGGGGTTTCCTCAATCACTCAGATGGACAAATAAATCGGAGACAAAGCAGGAAGACGGCGGGGGGGTGGGGAGATCCTGTCTCAGGTGCGGGGCTCAAGCCCCCCAGAGCAATGGTGCCAACTGGCTAGCCACGAGGACACTTCTCCCTGACCCAGACATCCCCGGGGGAGACTGAGCCAGAGGCCTTCGGCTACCCTCCTCCCCCAGCCGCAGCAGCCCCCTCACCCAGGGTTACGAGGACGTGGCGAATCTCAGCCCCCATGACGGTGCCGTTCCCCTCCTTGTCGAAGACCCGCAGCCCCTCCACGTAGTCCTCGAAGCAGCCCTGGTCCTTGTTCTTGGCGATGGTCTGCATCATGGGCAGGAACTGCTCAAAACTCAGCGTCTTCATGTTCATCTCTGGCGAGAGAAGGGGGCGCGGCTGAGATCAGCTCTCTGGGCGGCCGCCTGCCAGGCCAGGCACAACGGCCAGGGACGGGCTCACCCAACACAGCAACAAATCCCTCCTGTGCCAGGACCCAGCGAGGGACGGGACAGTTACGCTCACAGCAGCGAGCACGGTGCCTCCCCGGCTCCAGGCCCCCAGAGATGGGGCAGACACCCGAGGCACCAGACAGTCTCCAGGGGTTTGAGGGGTTAGTGCCTCTCAGTCCCAGGGCCGGCTTCACCCTGGCCGGGGATCGGCTCACTGCAAGGCCCCACGGGCCAGCCCCGGTGGGCTTCGTATCAGGGACTTGACCAGGGGCAGCAGCAGTAGGGACACCTCTGTCCCAGCCCCTCCACAGACGTTACAGCCACTGCCGGCCTCATGGGAGCAAAGGGGAAAGTGGTGCAGGGGCACAGGGCTCAACGCAGGTGGGTGCCACGTTGACCATAAAGTTGGGTGAGAAATTTGAGATTTGGAAAAAAAATTCTCATTCTACATTGGGACAAAACCAAGGCCCAGACCCAAGATTAACCTCCTCGTTCTGAGCAACAGAGCCAGCCCCAGAGAGGCGGGGGGGGGGGCTCCCTGCAGCTCCCCCCAGCCCCCGAGTTTAAGCCAGTCTGAGCCCCATTGTGCCATAGGCTCCCTCCAGCCAATGGGGCGGGGAGAAGACTGCCCGTTCCACCCGCCGCTAGCTCAGGGATGCGGGAGACGGGTGAGGCCCACAGCCCGTTTGCCCCCTGGCGCTGGGGTTGCTGCCCGTCGCTCACCATCGCTCTTGGGGTTCCCCAGCACCTTCATGACCTCGGCGTTGGTGGGGTTCTGGCCCAGGGCCCTCATCACGTCCCCGCACTGGCTGTACAAGATCTTGCCATCCCCGGTTCGGTCGAAGAGCTGGAAAGCCTCCTTGAACTCTGGGGGAAGAGGGGAAGGGTGTCACTGTGGCTCCAGGTGCTGATCCCACCTGCGGGGGCCCTGCACTCCTCAAACAACAAACCCCCCTTGGCCAGCCCTGATCTGCCTGGTACCCAGCCGGCTCCATCCAAACTACACCCCCATGAGCACACGCCAGGGCAGAAGCCTCAGCCCAAGCCCCCCCCAGGTTCAAGCCCCCTGCACTGGGGGGGGGGCTTGGGGCAGCTGGGGGCCCATAGGAAAGCAGGCGCTTCAGCACAATAAGAGACAAGAGCCCTCGATAATCCCCCCCATCGGGGTTCCCAACAGTGTCGGCCAGGATTCCCCGCACTGGATCGGGCCCAGACGTCCGGTCTCCTGCCTGTCGCAGCCTCAGGGATACGGCTCCGATTCCCAGCTCGGCCCACATTCACAGGGACGAGTCGCTTGGTCTCTCTGCACCAGCCCCATCTCAGGGGCAAAACCCACAGGCGCGCGGCTGAGCCGGGGGGCGGAAACACCCCGGCTAGCAGGTTAGCGCCTCTCAGTCCCAGGGCCGGCTTCACCCTGGCGGGGATCGGCTCACTGCAAGGCCCCACTGGCCAGCCCCGGTGGGCTTCGTATCAGGGACTTGACCAGGGGCAGCAGCCGTAGGGACACCTCTGTCCCAGCCCCTCCACAGGCGTTACAGCCACCGCCGGCCTCATGGGAGCAAGGCAGGGTTTACAGAGGTGACAGGAGAACCCGGGCCCAGAGCCAGCTGCAGAGATGGGAATGGAACAGAGGCATAACCCAGTCCCCTCCCAGAGCCAGGGAAAGAACCCAGGAGTCCTGGCTCCCAGCCGCCCAGGCTCTGACCCCATAGACCCCTCTCCCCTCCCAGAGCCAGGGAAAGAACCCAGGAGTCCTGGCTCCCAGCCACCCAGGCTCTGACCCCAGAGACCCCCTCTCCCCCTCCCAGAGCCAGGGAAAGAACCCAGGAGTCCTGGCTCCCAGCCACCCCAGGCTCTGACCCCAGAGACCCCCACTCCCCTCCCAGAGCCAGGGAAAGAACCCAGGAGTCCTGGCTCCCAGCCACCCAGGCTCTGACCCCAGAGACCCCCACTCCCCTCCCAGAGCCAGGGAAAGAACCCAGGAGTCCGGGCTCACTTCCTGCTTTAGCTAAAGCAAACAGCAGCAAAGGGACCCAGCGAGGGTCTGGCCGGTGGGTTCGCAGAGAACCACATTCCCCCGGATCCCCGGCTGGCCGAGCCCTGCCAGGAACGGCTGTCCCCCCCCCGCCCGCCGCTCCCCGCGCAGGGAGGCGCAGCCTTTCGCTCAGCCGGGGTTTTGTGCCCATATAAGGAAGTCAGCGCAAGGCAGCGCGCAGGGATTGCGCTGCGCCTCCAACACACAACATTCCAGCCGCGACCCGCGGGGCAGCCCCCCCCCCCCCTCCGGGTGTGCCCCCCCCCCAAGCGGCGGGGACTTGGGGGCACCCAGGGCGGGAGCCGGCTCAGCTGGGAGTTTGCCACAACTTGCGCAGAGCGCGGAGCTCTGCAGCCATTTTCCCTTGTGCAATCACACCCCGCCCGCAGCCTGCCACACCCCGCCCCCCCAACCCACAAGCGAGGGGGGCCGCGCAGCGCCCCTAAAACCAGCCCTACCCCCCCCCCATCCGGCCTGGCTGGGGAAACGCGGCAGGGAGGCTCGCGGGCCTGGGCGGGTCCCGCCGGAACTGCTCCTAAGTGAGCCATGCGCGGGGGGGTGAGTCACCCCCAGACCCGGGTTAGGGGGGCCCAGGGACCCCACAGCAGCAAGAGCCGAAGGTAGCCCGGAGAGATTCCCCCCCTGCGCCCAGAAGCGAGGGGCCCGGTGTTACCGGGGGGGGGGGGGAGAGCAAACACAGGCCCCGCCCCACTTACCGGCCGGCTAGAAAGAGGCTACAGGAGGAGAGTGGAGGCTAGTGACAGAGGAGGAGGAAGGTCTACAAGGGAGGGAGAGAAGCGGTAAGTGCATCCGCGGCGGCGGGACGCGCAAGGGATTCGCCCCCGAAATGAAAATAGCGCGCAAGGGCGGAGGTCGCGCAAGGGGGGGCGGGCACTTACCGGCCGTCTGATCCTCGGAGAAATCGCACTGCAAGGCAAGCACAGGGGTGAGGGGGGCGCCGTCAGCGGGGCTGCCCGCCCCCCCTTCCCCGCGAGCTCCGCACCCCCACAAGCGCTGTCACCGGGCTCCCTCTTGGGGGGGGGCTTGATGTCAGGCCCGGGAATGTCCCTGGCTTCGAGCGGCTGGAACCTACACGTGCCCCCCTCCAGCCCCGTGCACCGCCCCGAGCTCGCCCCCAGGCACCGGCCCCGTGCACCGCCCCGAGCTCGCCCCCTTTCCAGCCCCCCGGAGCTCGCCCCAGCCCCAGCCCCGTGCACCGCCCGGAGCTCGCTCGCCCCCTTTCCAGCCCCCCGCCGGAGCTCGCCCCACCATGGCTGCAGCCGCTCGGTCCCTGCAATGGCCCCTGCGCGGATTCGCCTCCGCCAGCCCCTTTCTACTGGCTCTGACGTCACCGCCCAGGCATCCGGGCGCCATTGGCTGCGTCACTCGTTATGCTAATTAGCTGATGCGTTATTCATGAGGGTCCCGCGAAGAGGCGGGGCTGAGTCGCTCGCAGCCAGCCCGGCTTTGCCTATAGATAGTCATGGAGATGGGGCCGGGGGGGCACTTGGGGAGAAGCGGGGTCCCACCGGGGGTTGGGGGCACATGGGGAGCAGGGGGTCCCAGCGGGGGTTGGGGGAGCAGGGGAGCAGGGGGGTCCCAGCGGGGGTTGGGGTGCATGGGGAGCAGGGGGTCCCACCGGGGGTTGGGGGCACACGGGGAGCAGGGGGGGTCCCAGCGGGGGTTGGGGGCACATGGGGAGCAGGGGGTCCCAGTGGGGGTTGGGGGCGCATGGGGAGCAGGGGGGTCCCACCGGGGGTTGGGGGCACATGGGGAGCAGGGGGGTCCCACCGGGGGTTGGGGGCGCATGGGGAGCAGGGGGTCCCAGTGGGGGTTGGGGGCACATGGGGAGCAGGGGGGGTCCCAGCGGGAGTTGGGGGAGCAGGGGGGTCCCACCGGGGGTTGGGGGAGCAGGGGGGTCCCAGTGGGGGTTGGGGGCACATGGGGAACAGGGGGGTCCCAGCGGGGGTTGGGGTGCATGGGGAGGGTTTCATTCCACAGACTGAGAACCCATCTGCAGAGGCTGGGAACGGGCAGCGCATTCCTGGGCGTTTTAACAGCGCTCGTTCTCCCAGCCGGCGATTGCGAACCCCGCAGGCTCTCGCGTCTCAGCGGGCGACATGGAGGAAGAGCCAGGAGCCCCCACGCTGCAAACGCGGCATCAGTAACGCCCGGGATGCCTGGGCCAGCCCGTCTCCCCCCACCCCACCCGCCTGCTGAACAGCGAGACGATGCTGGGGGCACAAACCTCCCTCCCGGCCCCCTGAGAATTAACCCAGCCGGACAGGTAAGGGCGGGATCCCACGCCAGGACTGGGTCGGGTCACCTTGATTTACTCCCTCTTGAGCTATGGGCCCCTCGGCCCAAGCACCACCCACAGCCAGCTGCTCTCCGGGGCCCTGCGCTGCGTCTGGAGTTCTCTGCCGCCCGCCGGAAACCTGCCCCACCGCGCTGGGCCGCGAAGGCCCAGTGAAGTCTGAGTGCGGGAAACAGCCCGAGATGGGTGGGAATTCTCACCCCCAGCAGGGGGCGCTGCGGGGCAGGCGGGTTGGCTGCTGGGGCAGATCCCCGCTGCGCCAGTCCCAACCTTTCACCCCCTAACAAACAGGAAATGGCAGCTGTATTCCCTGAAATCCTCCGGGGCCCTCCTGCCATGCCCTGGCTCTGGGCACCCGAGAGCATCTTGTCTACCCGGCGCGTTCTGCCAGCACCCAGCGTGACCGTACCCTGCCATGGCATAACGCCTGCTATAAATTGTCACGCTTGCAATTCACGCCTTGGCTGGCGTGGGTGGCTCCTGCCTCCGTCCTGCCCGTAGCTGAGCCTTTGAGGGGGAACAGGGGTTGATTTCCCAACTCTTGCTTTCTGCATTGGGCCGGGCGCAAGGACACCCCCGGGGCCCTGCAGGGCCAGCCCCTGGGCCTTTTCCAGCCTGTGCTTGGCTCTTCCACCGCCCTGTCCCTCAGTGAAAGCGGATGCAGCACTCGCAACCCAAGCCCAGCCCCCGTCGCCCGGTGCCCAGGGTCTCGAGAAAGAGCCAGGGATGCTGACACGGCCCCTGTGGCCAAGATCCAAGGGGCCAGAAGGTTCTGCAAACAAAGGGCTTTTATTGTCCAAACACAAGGAGGATCGGGTCCCTTCCCACCCAGGATCGGGACCGCGGCTCGGCTGGGTGGGCACCCCCGGGCTGGGCCGCTGCTCTCAGGGGAGCCTGCATCCCCCCCTGGCTGGATCCCCAGCCGCTGGTGTCCTGAGGTCTTGGGCTCTCCTTGGGCAGTGGTGGAAGTCCTTCGCAGCAGCCGCTGGGTGGTGGGGGGCGGGTTAGAGAGAGAGATAAAGGGGGCAGGGAACAGGCCCCCCCATAGAGCAATGGGCTGAGGAGGCATCAGTTGCTTCGGCGCATCCTGCCCGGCCTGGGGAGAGAAGAGGAGACAGTGAAATGCCGCATGGCCTTTGGAGGCAGGGTCCAGGCTGGGGAGCTGGGATCCCATGGGCGGGGGAGAAGGTTCCAGGCCTGGAGCTCAGGTTTGTTCTGAATCTCTGTCCCCTGGAGCAGAGGCTGGAGGGAATCGTGCTCCCGGCACGGCTGGGCCAGCGGGTGTGACTCAGGGCACCGGCTGTGCCCGCACGACGCTGGCCTAGCAGAGGCGCTTGGAGTCGGAATGGTTTCGGGGAGTTAGAGCTCTCAGCAGCCCTGCAAGGCGAGTATGTTCACGGGTGGGGAAACTGAGGCACCGGGAAGGCCTTGCCTGAGGCCAGGGCAGAGCTGGGCGTAGGGCCAGGTGTTCTGATGCCCCCCAACAGGTGTTTGGTTCGCTCGGGCTGGGACGGGCTTGGTTCCCCGTGAGGGACACGGCGCTGCAGAGAGGAGCGGGAGGAGAAGGTGAATGACTTGTGCCCGTCTGATGGCATTGGACCTCAGCTGGCAGCGGAGCAAGTCCCTGTGCCTCAGTTTCCCCCTCTGCAGAACGGGGCTCAGGCTCCTGCCCTCGGAGGTCGGCTGCTGGGAGGTGCTAGGGGGTGGTGGCAGCACCCCGAAAACACAAGCCTCTTCCAGGGCAGAGGGATTTGACACACACACGTTGGAGATTATCCACCGGGTCCGAGGGAGAAAGGAGCGGCCACCCCCCAAAACAGAGTCCGAAAAGTAAAGGCCCCCGGGGGGGCACCTACCCGACGGCACCCGCTCAGCCAGACAGGATGTGCTTGACGAAGGCTGTGGGGGGGGAGAGAGGCTTTAGGCAGTGGAACTGGGCCCCCAGAGGCACCTGGATGGCCCCTCCCTTGGGAACCCCCCCCCTTTCCCGGCCCTGCGGCTGGGGGGTCCCCGACTCCGGGCTCTCACCTTCGTAGTTGATGCAGCCGTTGGAGTCCTCGTGCCCGGACAGGAGGGCGTCCACCTCCTCCTCCGTCAGCTTCTCGCCTGCAGCCGGAGGGGGCAGCGCGTTAGTGCTGGGGAGATGTTCCCCCCCGGCCCGGTGCCCACCCAACAGCCCCGGGGGGCCCTGTCCATGCTGGGTGCCAGACCCACAGCCCTGGGGGGGCCCTGTTTCCCCCCTGATCACTCTGGGGAGCCCTGCCCCCCCCCATCCAGTGCCAGACCAACATCCCCAGGGGGCCCTGTTCCTGCCCGGTGCCCGCCTGACGCTGCCTGGTGCCCGTCCAACAGCCTGGGGGGGGCTGGCCTTGCCTGGTACCAGACCGACAGCCCCAGGGGATTCCATTCCCTCCCCCCGGCCTGGTGCTCACTCTGGGGGGCCCTGCCCCCCCACCCAGTGCCAGACCGACAGCCCTGACGGGCCCTGTCCTGCCCCCCCAGTGCCTGCCCCTGGGGGGACCCCACCCCGGAGGGGTCCTGCCCAGTGCCTGACCAACAGCCATGCCCACCCCCGAAAGGGCCCAGCCTGGGTAGCCGCAGAGCAAGCTGCCCCCTGCCCTGTCCCTGCCCACAGGCCTTGCCCAGCCCGGCAGGGATGCTGACCCTCAGCACAGCCAGTGCTTGGCGCCGGGCAGGACACCGGGGTGGGGCGCCCCTGACCTGGCACCGTACCCGTGGGTCCCTGCCCCAGACTTGCTGAGCCTCGTCAGCCTCGGGGGCCCCTGTCTCGGGGGCTGCCCTGTGGGGGGGGCCTCTGCCAGCGGCAGGTGGCGCTCACCCAGCGTGGAGAGCACATGGCGCAGCTCGGCCCCCATGACGGTGCCATTCCCCTCCTTGTCGAAGACCCGCAGCCCCTCCACGTAGTCCTCGAAGGTGCCCTGGTCCTTGTTCTTGGCGATGGTCTGCAGCATGGGCAGGAACTGCTCGAACTCCACCCGCCTGGAGTGCAGCTCTGCCGCGGGAGGGGGAAACTGAGGCCAGGCCGAGCCCCTGGGGCCCCACCATGCAGCCCCCCCATGTGGCTGGAGGAGGGCAGTCTGGCCCCCCTGGCACCGCATGGGGCCCCTGATGCCCCCCCATCACATAGCCCAACCAAATCCCAAAGGAGGATCCCCATTGCTAACCCCAGTAAGGGGGTCTCTGAAAGGCTAGGGGTCCAGACCCACTCCCACCACACACACAATCCACAACTAGGGTGGGGCTGGTGGTAGACCCCCAGAGCAGGGGGGGCTGGAAGTAACACCCTTCCGAGACGCGTGGGGCAATTCCTTTCTCCCTTTGGAGCAACTGTTTCAGGCTCCCTGCAGACTCAGGCAGACGTCGTTACACTGGATTCCAGATTCTTCCCTTTTCACAGTGCAAGCTGGGGCTGCGATGTCACGTGACTCCAGCAGCTGGGGCTTTGGCCACAGGCTGATAGCGCCCGAGCCACATCCCACCCTCCACCCCGGCCCCGCAGCTGCTGAGGCCGCTCGCTCACCATCGGGCTTGGGGTGGCCCAGCACCTTCATGACCTCGGCGTTGGTGGGGTTCTGGCCCAGGGCCCGCAGCACATCCCCGCACTGGCTTAGCTGAATCTTGCCGTCCCCGACCCGGTCGAAGAGCTGGAAAGCCTCCTTGTAATCTGGGGCGGGGAGCAGAGCAGGTCAGAGGGGCTGGAACCGGACATCCTCTGCCAGTCTAACCCACCTGCTTCATGCCAGGGAGGGGGGCCCAGCCCAGTCCGGACCACCCTTCCTGCCAGCGTCCAGCAAAGCCCAGAGATCACCAACCCCAGCAGGAACCAGAGACCCCCATCCCCGTCCCAAGGGGCAGCATCCCGCCCTGGGCGTGACGTGCTGCTCACGCTTGTATCGCCCCCAGATCCCATCGAAATCTGAGATTACACACAGGGCGCATCGCTGAGACACAGCCACCTCTGGGGTGCAACCTGGCCGCTGCCGATTCAGCTCACGCACCACTGAAATGCAGCCACCTCTGGGGTGGAACCTGGCCGCTGCCGATTCAGCTCACGCACCACTGAAATGCAGCCACCTCCGGGGTGAAACCTGGCAGTTGCTTAGCAACACCACAGGACGGTTTAGGACAGGAAGTGAAGCACCCACGCCTGCGTTGGATTGAAACCGGGGGGGGGAGGGGGGGTAGCTGAATTAATGCATAATTGTGACGCTGGACATGGGGGTTAACACCTCACCCGGAGTCGCGGTGGGATCTCTCTTAACCACATGAGGGCACCAAAACCTGCTGCCTTGGTTTGTATGCGACAGGCGCCCACAAGTGGCAGAGACCGGCTACTGCTGCAGGTTGAGGGGTAGATCCCTTAGCTCACCTGGCCAGGACGGTGGTTTTGGAGCTAGAGGCCAGGAGTTCTAATCCCGGCTCTTCCGTCTCCCTGTCGGAATCGTGTTGGGATGAGTTTCAGGAGGAGCCCGGCTCGTTCAGAGACCAGGAGCTGCCAGCCAGGTGCTTGTATCTTAACCCGAGACCTCCACATTGAGAGATCCCCCTGGGCAGAGGTTGGGGGCCCAGCCATGCCATGGGGCATGGCTGGGTAATGGAAGATGCCACCTAACCAGGGTTTCTGCCCCCCGGGGATGGGTTAGGAACTGACAAGCGCTTCGTGGGGACAGAGGCCCAAGGCAGGAACCGCGTAACTGGGGGAAGGAGCTGGATTTAGCGGGGCCAGCGCTGGGTGAAGGCTGGCGGAAGAGCGACACCCCCCTCGCCCCCCAGCTACACAGACACGCGGCCCATCAACTTACCCTCCAGCTGGTCCTTGCTAAACTCAATCTGCAAAGAGGAAGTGACAGAAACAGGGACATTAACGGAGACTGGGGGGAGCTGCACAAAGTCTGTTACCGCGCCGACGAGCCTGGGGGTGCAGTGGGGTATCACCCCCCAGCTCTCTGCTGCAGGGGCCGAGCTTGGCCCCCGGGGGCCCCTCCAGCCTGACCCCACTAAACGCCTCGCGGGGGAGCCTTGGTCCTCACCGGTCTGACCTCAGGCTCTGTGGGGCTGGCAGACATTTTTGTGTGTGTGTGTGGGGGGGGGAGAGAAATCAGCAGCCAACTGGCCTGAATTTATACTTGCCTGGGGCGAGGGGGGGCTGCTGAGACCCCCCCCCCTTTGCATCTGTCTCCCATGGAGTTGGGGGGCAGGGAGCCCTGGGGGCTGAGCTCAGTTGGAGGCGGGGGGGCAGGGGGGGAAGCCTTACAGGACCTGAAACCGGGGTGCAAAGAGGAAGCTGCCTCGGTTGCGGTGAAAGGGCCTGTGAGTTTTGCTCAATATAAGGGGAGGGCTGAGTCGGCTCCCGCCCCGGCCTCGGCCAGCAGGGGGCGCTGTGGGGCGCAGGGCAGGGGCCCTGGCTGTGGGGGGGCAGTTTCACCAGCCCCGGGCTCTGCCAGCAGGGGGCGCTGTGGGGCGCAGGGCGGGGGCCCTGGCTGGGGGGTGGGGGGCAGTTTCGCCCACCCCAGACTCACCCAGCAGGGGGCGCTGTGGGGCGCAGGGCGGGGGCCCCGGCTGTGTGTGGGGGGCAGTTTCACCAGCCCCGGGCTCTACCAGCAGGGGGCGCTGTGGGGCGCAGGGCGGGGGCCCTGGCTGTGGGGTGGGGGGCAGTTTCGCCAGCCCCGGGCTCTGCCAGCAGGGGGCGCTGTGGGGCGCAGGGCAGGGGCCCTGGCTGGGGGGGGGGGCAGTTTCACCAGCCCCGGGCTCTGCCAGCAGGGGGCGCTGTGGGGCGCAGGGCGGGGGCCCTGGCTGTGGGGGGGGGCCCAGTTTCGCCAGCCCCGGGCTCTGCCAGCAGGGGGCGCTGTGGGGCGCTGGGCGGGGGCCCTGGCTGTGGGGGGGGGGGGCCCAGTTTCGCCAGCCCCAGTCTCTACCAGCAGGGGGCGCTGTGGGGCGCAGGGCGGGGGCCCTGGCTGTGGGGTGGGGGGCAGTTTCGCCCGCCCCAGACTCACCCAGCAGGGGGCGCTGTGGGGCGCAGGGCGGGGGCCCCGGCTGTGTGTGGGGGGCAGTTTCACCAGCCCCGGGCTCTACCAGCAGGGGGCGCTGTGGGGCGCAGGGCGGGGGCCCTGGCTGTGGGGTGGGGGGCAGTTTCGCCAGCCCCGGGCTCTGCCAGCAGGGGGCGCTGTGGGGCGCAGGGCAGGGGCCCTGGCTGGGGGGGGGGGCAGTTTCACCAGCCCCGGGCTCTGCCAGCAGGGGGCGCTGTGGGGCGCAGGGCGGGGGCCCTGGCTGTGGGGGGGGGCCCAGTTTCGCCAGCCCCGGGCTCTGCCAGCAGGGGGCGCTGTGGGGCGCAGGGCGGGGGCCCTGGCTGTGGGGTGGGGGGCAGTTTCGCCCGCCCCAGACTCACCCAGCAGGGGGTTCTGGGCCATGCATGCAGCTGAGTTCATATAAGGGCTGATCGCCCCCTCCCCAGTCACACTCTTTATCGGGGCCCTACCTCACTGCCGCAGGAATTTCCTGCATTCTGCCCCCCCCCCCCCGCACAGAGGCGCGCCCGGTTGGGCCCCCCCACCCCCCCGCCGCAACTCAACCCCTGTAGCGCAGCCTGGCAAAGCGGTGCCCGGCGCTGGGGCTGGAGAAGCGGGTGCTAATCCCCCGGCCGCAGCCACCTGTCCCCGAGCCGGCTGCCTGGGAATGCAGGCCCATGCCAAGCGCTCGCCCCCACCCCCCATTCCAGCCTGTCATTAAAATAACAGGGCCCTGCTCACCGCCTAAATTTATCTGCCCCAATGACCTGAGCTCGGCCCCCCCCCCAGCTGTGACTGTCTAACAGCCCCCCCCCCTTCCTGAGTGGAGTCTCTGGCCATTGTTGGAGAGAGAGATAGTAACAAGCTAGGGATAGAACCCAGGCGTCCTGGCTCCCAGTCCCCCCGCTCCAACCCACCAGACCCCACGCCCCTCCCAGAATAGAACCCAGGCGTCCTGGCTCCCAGGCCCCCTGCTCCAACCCACCAGCCCCCACTACCCTCCCAGAGCCAAGGAGAGAACCCAGGCGTCCTGGCTCCCAGCCCCCCTGCTCCAACCCACCAGCCCCCACTCCCCTTCCAGAGCCAGGGAGAGAACCCAGGCGTCCTGGCTCCCACCCCCCCTGCTCCAACCCACCAGATTCCCCCCCTCCCTTCCTGGCCCCATGGCTAGAACCCAGGAGCTGGTCTCTGGCTGCTTAGATCAGCCCCAGTTAGATGAAGCAAGTCCCCCAACTACAGTCCCCTGCTCCATTGACCCCCCCACCTCAGCCCCACTGCTGAGCACCCCGTGGAGGGACAGCGCTGGGGGCGGGGAAGTGGTTAGATCGGGGGGGGGGGTCCCCAGCTCCGCCACTGACTTACATTGGGCAAGTCCTCAGTTTCCCCATCTGTAAAGGGGCTAATACTGGCCCTTCCCCCCTGGGGGCGGGGTAGCTGCTGTGTCCCTGGGGGATCCCCCTGCCCCCCACGACCCCTCTGGAGGCCAGCTCATGCCCCTTTCAGGGGGGGCACACTAGGTGTTTGTGGGGGGCCCACCCCACTCCCTGCAAATGCAGGCGCTGGGGCTGGTCAGTATTTGGGCCACAAGGAAGCAGGGGAGAGGGGATGGTCGGGGGGGGCATTTTCTTATCTGGCCTGCCCGTGGCAAACTGGGTGCAGTGGAGCGGGGCGGGCCGGGGGCACTGGGGCCCCTTGTCTGTCCATGTCTCTGTGCCGTCCGGCCACCGGGCTCCCTGGCCACTCGCATGGCAGCTTTAAACCTCGCGGCGTTGCTGCCACATGGGGGTGGGGGATGCCCCCCAGCCGCAGTCCTGGCCCCATGCACCCCCCCCACTGCTCTCTCTGCCCTCCATTGCACAGCCCCCACATACCACCACTTTAGAGAGGTCAATCGGCGGCTCCTTGGGTTTCTCCGGGGCCGGGGCCGGGGCCGGGGCCGGGGCCGGTTCTGGGGCTTTGGGCTTAGCAGCTGCAGCAGCCGGCTTGGCTACGGCCGGTTTGGTGGCCGGTTTGGCCGGCGCGGCCACCGGCTTCTTCACGGGCAGCTCCTTCTTGGGGGGCATGGCGGCTGGGCCCGGTGGCACGTGCCCGGGCGAGCGGGGCTGGCAGACGAGGCTGCGGGGCTGTGGTGAAGTCCCAGCCTGGGGCTGGCCCTGCCTGGCCCGGCTTAAATAGCCTGGGGTGACGTCAGGCTGGAGCAGTGCTCCATAAGGGCGGGGGGGGGGGTTGGAACGGGGGGGGGCACAAATGGGAGCATCATTCATTGTCAGAAGTGACAGCTCCCCCCCCCCGCCCCCCTCCAGCTCCAGGGCTTTTCTTAGAGGCGAGCTCAAGGGGGAGCCAGGCCAGGGCCCCGGCACGGTGCCCCCCCCGTCAGAGGAAATCCCCCCCGCCCCCAAGCACGGGGGGCTTGGAGGTGCATGAACACAGGGGATGGTGGAGTTGAGGGCTGGGCCCCGTGGGCACCTGGCAAGGCCCTTTCCTCTGCTCAAAAGGCACCGGGCCCCAGCCGCAGCGCTGGGCTGGGGACCCAGGAGTCCTGAGTCCTAGCCTCCCCACCCCCGCCCCATACTAGGCCCCAGGGCTACTGGAACCCAGGTCCCCTGAGGTTGCCTCCCCCAGCCAGCCGCTAGCCCCACCCCAGCACGGGAATAGAGCCCAGGTCTCCGGGCTCCACTCTCAGCACTAGGCCACGCTGCCTCCCTAATCCCCCCAAAGGGGGTGGGCTGCTCTGCTGGTCACGGCCGAGAGCTGGGCAGAGGGCACCGTACACGTCTGGGTGATGCGCAGGGAGCTGCAGGCTACAGTGCTGGGGTGGCTGTGACCCCAACGTGGAGCTGGGAGGGGGGGACGCTCTCGCCTCTGACCCCTCCCCCCATGCCTAGGGGCGGTGCCAGAATTCAGATAAACCCCTGTGTGCGGGCTCCTTGTGGCCAGTAATGTTTGGGGAGGGGGGGGGGGGGGCGGCTTTTGGGAGGTGCCCTCTCCCCCGAGTTTCAATTCAGCCGACGATTTGCTGCCTCTCCTCCGCTGCTAGGAAGCGTTGCCAGCTTCAGTTAGCCAGGGCTGGGTGCAGCTGCTGTGGCCCACCCCAGAGGTGGCTGCATCTTCGTGTGCTCCCTCCGCCCCCGCGGAGCTGGGTGGGTTAATTAGCACGTGGAAATTACCCTGAGTAAATGGAAGCGCCTGGGCCAGGCGGGGGCTGCCCGGCTCTGGCCCTGGGCCCAGCCCTGCCGGCTAAGCAGGGGTTGATGGAAAAGTCCAGGTGGCAGGTCCCCCGTCACAGCTTGATTAAGGGCTGGCTTGAGGCCCGCGGCCACCGGCGAGCTATGTTCCCCCCCCCAGTCCCATGAAGCGGGTTTCTCCGTAGATTATTATTAACGAGCCGGCCTGGCTGGGCGCCCAGCAGGGATCGGGGCTCACGGCGCAGCTCCATGAACCAGGCCAAGCGGGGGAGGGGGGGGGCAGAAGGGAGGGGCCAGGCCAAGCAGCTTTGGGGGGTGCAGGGAAGAGGGGTGTCCAGGCCTGGCACTTGGTGGGGAGATGGGGGGATGCAATGTCCCCTTCACACCCCCGCCCTCCCACAGGGAGCGAGTCTGGCTCCATTGCCCTGGAGCATAAATCCATGGGGGGGGCCCTGGGTGTCACCCAAACCAGCTCCCCCCCAGTTCCACACCCTCGGTGGGGCTATGCCCACCCCATGCCTCAGTTTCCCCTGTTAAACAGGGCAGCTTCTTCCCCCTGTGGCTGAGGGTGGGGACCCACGGGGTGAGGCTGTGCAGGCAAAACTTGAGTCGTGGGCTAGCCCCCTTCCCCCCATGGATCGGGGCCCACGCAGCAGCTGCTCTGGGCACGCTGAGATCTCCTGCCCCTGCCCCAGCCTGTCTTAGAGGGCTGGGGCCTGAGACAAGCCCCCGAGCTGGGGAGCGGGCATGGGCAGCGTCCCCTGTGGGGCCCTGGGGGAGGAGCTGTGACCCCCAGCTCAGCTCTGGGCCCCGCCTGCCATTCGCACCCGCGTCTCCCCTTGGCCGTGGTTTGTGCCAGGGGAGGGGGCAGAGATAGCCAAGGGAAGGGATCCCCCACCATGAAACGGGGGGCAGAGGGGGGTCCTGCTGCCCCGCGGGCTCAGCCCAGAGCCCCAGCTCCTCCCAGGGGGCAGCGGAAAGGAGCCGCGATTGGCAGGAGCAGGGGGCAGGGGAGGGGATTAGCGTCTGTAATCCCCAGGCTCGGCCTGGGGCAGTAGTGCCAGAGGATTGTTCGGGGACAGCCGCAGGCCGCCCATGGGGCTTTAACCCGGCTTAGGCTGCGAAGCCCGACCCACTTCATCGCAGCCCCCCTGCGGCTCAGCCCCCCCCACTGGCGCCGCCGGGGCAGCTGCTGGGCTGTTACGCCGGGGCAGGGCCTGGCCAGGCCCCATCGAGCCCGTCTCCAACGGGGGCCAGAACCAGGCAGCCGGCCCCCCGCACTCCCGCCGGGCGCGAGCCCTGAATCCCTTTGAGCAGCGCTGTTGCCAGGTGAAAGCCAGTCTGCCCGGCGCTGGCTCCGGGGCCAAGGTCGGCGGGCGGGGGGGGAGCGAGGCCAGGCTTGGCCCAGATCTGCAGATTTAACCTTCAAATCGGCAACACTATTAACGTGGGCCCGGCTTGTTCCCAGGGGGAAGGGGGGAGCCGGGGGGGGGCGCCCGAGAAACGCTGCCTCCCCCTGCATCAGCTCCCATGGCTCGGATCCACCGGCCCTGGTGCGGGAGGGCGGAGCGCGGCTACGGCAGGGAACTCGCCAGGAGACGGGGTGGCGGCGTCTGGCCTCCGCCCAGCCGCAGGGCAGGTCCCTATCAGGTCTGGGGTAGCTGAGAACCAGGCCCGTACCCCAGGGGGGTTGGGAAGTTAAACGTGGGAGGTTCCCCTTTGACCCAGCCCTCGAGGGTGAAATGAACGTCGCCGGGCCGGTCACCTCCTCACTTTTATTGGTTACAATGGCAGACGCGGGCCCGGCCTCGCAGGCAGTGGGGGCGCCCGCCTGGCGCCGGCCGCGTGGCACCTTCATGATGCAAACACTCGAAAAGCGGCGTCTCCACAATACAGATAAATACGGCGCGAGAGTTTTTGGCTTGAGCAGGGGGCGGCTCCCGCAGGGAGGGACCAGGGCACCGTCCAGAGCAAATCTACCTTCACCCCATGCCCCGGGCGGGGCAGGGGGGAGGGGGAGGAGTGGGGCAGAGCCCTCCTGCCCCATCCAGCCAGCCCGGAGCCTGCCTCTCCCACCCTGAGCCGGCTGCTTTGAAAACAAGAATTAAAAGGCACGTGAGATAAATAATGTAAAAAAGCCGAGAAATTGGCACAAGGAAATAAAAAAAAAATAAGAAAACCAAGGCAAGGACCTTGGAGAGAGCGAGACACTGCGGGGGGGTGGGGTGGGGGGTGTCCAGACCCTTAGCGAAGAGCACGAGCGGCTACATTTTGCAGTGGGGTGGAGGGGGCCGGGCGGTTCTGTGCTGGAGCTGGGAGCCCGGCTGCTGGGTACAAGGTCTGGTGGGGGGATCTTTCCTTCTTGGGGCGTTAAACCCCCTGCGGTTCTCGCCGCGCAGGACGGGATCCCTGCCCTGCACGGCTCGGCGGGGTCTCACCCGCGCCCCTCACCCCGGGATCTGGGCTGCTCTCTCTACCACATTGCGGCAGCTCGGCCAGCTAGGACCTGCCGAGCCACTCCCGCCCCGCGGTGCTGTCCGGCATGGCCTGCGTTTCGGACCAGGCGGGTGGGGTTCTTGGGGGGGGTGGAAGACGCCCCATCCTGCCCCCCGAGCTCTGCTCCATCTGGGATCGGGCCCAAGAGCTGACGAGGCCCCAGCCCCCTGCCTGGCTCCGCCCGCGGGTCCATTTTCTTTGGTCAGTTAAAAGGCAGATTGCGTTTGGCATCCCTGATCAGTGCCGCAGGGCGGGGAAGGGGGGGGTGACACCCCCATCCACAGCCTCCCCCCCAGCGTTCACCCCCACGGCTTTACACCGAAGAGAACGGAAGAGATGCGAGTGCTCAGAGCCACACAAGCGAAGGCTGGTGCCGCCGGGGGCGGGCGTGGGCTGGACCCTGCTGGGAAGCGGGGGGCTGCCAGGGGGACTAAGAGCTGCTCCTGTCGTCTTTCAAGTTGTACCTGCAAGATCAAGGGGGAAGAGCGTGAACGGGTGGGCAGCTGCCTCCAGAACCGCCCCCCCAGCCCAGATCCTGCCCCCATGGAGCAGGTGCCTTTGCTGAGCCGAGCTGGGCGCCCGCTGCTTCTGGCCACAGCGCTCGGGGTCCCCGATGCAGCCGAGGGACCCCCCCCATCCTTCCTGGGGAGCTGGAGATTTTTCAGCGGGACACGGGGCCCCATTCCGGAGGGGGCCCCGCCCTGGCTGGGGCCCTGCACTGCTCTGCCTGGGGGAAGCCGCCCCACAGCCACCTTCCCACCCTGGGGTCTGGGGCCACAGCGATCAGGGAACCCCACTGGCCCTGGACTTCCCCAGGGGGACCCAACTGGTCCTGCCTGCTCTCCCCAGAGAGGGGGAGCATTCCCAGACCTCCCACCATTACTGCCCCCCCCCCCCCCCCACTCACCACTGGGCCTTGCCCTGGGCCAGGTCCATCTGCGACAGGTCAAGATGCACCTGGGGGGTGAGAAGCAGGAATCAGGTGATTGTTCTCCCCCCCCTTTATCTGAGCCCTACTCAAAACATGACAGCCCAGCGATAACCATGGCGACGCCCCCCCTTACCTTCCCCAGGGGCTCCTTCTCCCGAGACATGAAGGAGACGCTGTTTTTGACGCAGGCCTCTAGCTTCCTCCGTGAGGCCTCCTCCAGGGGCAGTTCCCACTCGAACCTGCCGGGGAGGAGACAGAGGTGTGAGGGGAGCCTGGGACCCACACCTGTGGGAAGAGGCCTCCCCCACCCCCAGCCCCATCACTGCCCCCCATCACCTCTCATTGAACTCGGGGTTCAGGGTCCTTTTCCGCACGGTGGTTTTCCTCTTGGTCACGCGGTTCTTGTCGGGCAGGAGGATCAGGGAGACGTAGGGGTCGGGAATGTCCTTCGAACTGGCCCTCAGCTTCCTGGGGAGGCGGGGCAGGGGGACACACACAGCACGAGGGGGTCAGAGCGCGGCAAAGCTCTACCTCCCCGGCCGGGCCGGCCACACCGCCGCTGCAGAGACGTGCCCAGAAAGCCAGAGAGGCACGGACGGGGGCTGGCGCCAAGCTCTTGGAGGGCCCCGTTGGGTGCCCAGCCTGTGGAGGGATGTGGGGTGACCCTAGAAGCTGACCCACAAAGGCCCAGACCTTACAACTGTTGGTAGGGAGCTCCAGGCGGGGGGACGATGGGCACCCAGCACCTCCCACCAGCTCCGGCCAGTAGTGGGAGCCCCTGGAAGCCCTGGGGTCAGGCCTGAGTTGGTCACCTGGGAGTGGGGGGCATCCGGCGAGCTCCACGCAGGAGCTCAGAGCAGCTGGTTCCATAACGAGGGGCTGAACCAAGCCCCCCCGCCGGCCAAGAGGGACTTAAGCTCATACAGGGCAGCTGGAGAACCCAGGCGTCCTGGGAAACCTCCCCCCGCCCTGAAAGGGGTCCCGACATCTCCGCATCGCCATGCCCGGCCCCCCCATTACCTGCAGGAATGTACGATGACAACTAGCTTGCGCTCGTCCATGTGGTACCAGGCTGTGAGTTGCAGCTGGCCATGGGGGCCCTCCACCAGCTCCGAGTTACTGCGCCGGAGAGAGGGGGCAGCGTTACGGGGGGCACCGGAATCCTGCCCGTTTGGGTGGGTGCATTATTAGCAGTATTACGATAGCACCTAGAGCCCCCAGCTGAGCCTCTTTATGACTTGAGCTTTATTAGCGGCATTACGGTAGCACCCGAGTAGTGTGCCCTTTATTAGTGGTGTTACGGTAGCACCCGTGTACTGGGCCCGTTATTAGCGGCATTACGGTAGCACCAGAGTTGTGTGCCCTTTATTAGCGGTGTTACGGTAGCCCCTAGAGCCCCCAGCTGAGATCCAAGCCCCATTATATCATGCTCTTTATTAGTAGTATTACGGTAGCCCCCCAAGTGGCGGCTCCTGGCAGTGCCGGGTCGAGCCCGGGGAGGGCCCCAGGGTCCCCCAGGAAAGGGCTGGGAATCCAGGGGGCCGGACTCTCCAGCTGCACTCTGCCCCCTCCCCCCCCGACTTGGGCGCCCCTCACCTGTCCGCGTGGGTGAGGCGCTGACGCAGCTCCTGGGTGGGCCCGACACCCCCGGGGTCCCCGTCCTCCCTGACATAGAGCTCCGGCTCCAACCCCCCCGGGGGGCTCTCGGTCTCCGCGCCAGTTGCTGCGGCGCTGCGGGGCTCCACCCCCGAGCGCTGGGAGACCAGGATCTGGGGGGCGGGGAGAGACACGGGGATCAGAGGGGTTCAGTCTCCAGTGCGCCCAGCCCCCCCCGCCCCCCGCCGGGCGACTCACCCCGAGCTGCACCCGCAGCAGGACCTGGCCGCCGGAGCCGGCGTGGCTGAGTGGGAACCAGCGGTCGAGCGTCAGCTTCTCAGCCGTCAGCAGCTGGGTGAGGGGCAGGCTCAGCGCCCCCAGGCCCTGCCCCCCCTCGTCCTTCACCTGCGGGCGGGACGGACAGAGCTCAGGCCTGGGTCAGACAGGGGAGGGGGGGCGGGGGGCTGGGATTTACCTGCAGCTCCAAGGACTCCACGTGGGGGCGCTTGACGAGGAAGGAGAAGCCTTCGTCCCAGACCGGCTCCGAGGTGGAGGTGATTGTCTGGGGGGGGGAGGGGGGGAGCCTGTGAAAGCAGAGAGGCCAGGACCCCCCCCCAAACACACAGGGTGCCCCTCCCCATGGCACCCCCCCCAACACCCACTCCGCCCCTGTCCCAATGCCTCTCCCTCTCCAGCAGCCCCAGCACAGGGCAAGCCCCCCAGACCATCCCCCCTGCCCCACAGGGACCCCACCTTGTCCTCCCCACACTTGTCCCAATGCCTCTCCCTCTCCGACAGCCCCCACCTCCGGGCAAGCCCCCCAAACCGCCCCCGTCCCCCACTACCTTGCTCTTGTAGGAGACGTTCCGGACGGAGAGGCTGACATAGGGGCTGGGGGGCTTGGAGCCCTTCCGGAGCTGGGGAGAAGGGGGGCGGTGAGTAGAGGAAACCAAGGGGGGCACAAGCCCCATGGAGCTGGCCCAGCCCCCACCCTCAGGACCAGACAGTGGGGTGCACGACAGGCTGTGTCCGAGGCCCCCAGCCTGGGAATCTGCCCAGCTCGGGGCCGGCTGGCCGCAAACTGGGGGTCTCACGCCCCCCAGATATGGAGGCAGAGCGTGCCCAGCACGGAGAGGGCGGAGCGGGAGGTCTGGGCGAGGCTGGACCCAGGAGTCCGGGGGGTTGGGGGCTCACCGGCAGGTCGGCCGCCCGGTCCAGGAAGACAGAGAGCAGGGCGGACGAGAGCTCCGCGCTCCGCTGGGTCTGGGTCAGGCTGTTCACCATCAGCACCTGGAACGGAGCCAGCGTGAGCCCCGGCCCGGCCCCGCGGGGCAGTGCCAGGGGGCTGCCCGGAGAGCATGGCACCCCCACCGCGAGGGCTGGGTTCACAGCAAGCGCCTAGCATGCAGCCTATCTCTCCCTGACCCACTCCTGACCCACATCCCCGTGCCCCCAGCTCTGCCGGTGCCCCTCACTCCTGACCCACAGCCCCCTGCTAGCCCAGCTCTGCCCCCCCCAGCTCTGCCAGTGCCCCTCACTCCCGACCCACAGCCCCTGCTAGCCCAGCCCTGGGTTCCCCCCAGCACTGCCAGTGCCCCTCACTCCCGACCCACAGCCCCTGCTCTCCCAGCCCTGGTCTCCCGCCAGCTCTGCCGGTGCCCCTCACTCCCGACCCGCAGCCCCTGCTAGCCCAGCCCTGCCTGTGCCCCTCACTCCCGACCTGCAGCCCCCTGCTAGCCCAGCCCTGCCCCCCGCAGCTCTGCCAGTGCCCCTCACTCCCGACCCACAGCCCCTGCTAGCCCAGCCCTGGGTTCCCCCCAGCACTGCCAGTGCCCCTCACTCCCGACCCACAGCCCCTGCTAGCCCAGCCCTGGGCTCCCAACCCGCAGCCGTCCACTAGCCCAGCGCTGGCCCTGTCTTGGACACATCGCATAGCCCATAGGGGCTAGTTCGCCTCCATTTCATTGCGCGGTAACACAAGGGGCAGCTACGGCAGTTGGACAAGGCTCGAGGCCTGTGACGCTGGCCCCGAGAAACGGCCGAACGGTGACCCCCCACGGCAGCCCCCTGGACCCTGGCACGGAGGAAGATGTCGGACGACTCCCAGGCTGTTCTGCACGGGACGGGGGCATACGGACGCGCTGCGTTACCTCCCTCTCCCTCGCCGGCTTGGCCGGGATCCTGCAGCCAGAGCGGGGCGGCTGGGACCCCGGGGGTCCCGGCTGTACAGCCAAGCCCCTGCCCCCCGCAGAGCGAGGGCTGGGGCTTCTCGGGGAGTCAATACCGAACGGACCGGTGGGGCAGGGACCCTGGCTGAGATCCAGCAAGCTCCTGTCGCTTGTGAGATCTGCTGCGTTTTGAACCCCACCATATCACTCTAGCCCCACCCCGCCCCCCAATCCCCTCCCCACGGGCTGAGAGCTGCTGCCTGGGCCCCTACCCGACCCTGACGCTACCCCCCTCCCTGGCCCAGCGGCTGTTCCCCTGCTCCAACCCACAGCGCCCAGCGCAGGCTGCCCGGGATCTCGGGGGGCTGGCCGGCCCCCCCGTACCTGCTCCAGCTCGGCGCCGTTGGGGGTGGGGGGCAGGCACTCCAGCCTCACATGGAGGCGGCCGGATTTCACGTCCTCCAGGGGGAGCCACTGGAAGGAGAAAGGCAGCAGGGGTCAGATCTCCCTGCCTGCCCCCTCCCCGCCCGCCCCCCAACGCTGCCCCCAGGGGCCCCGCGAGCTCCCACCTCGTCGATGAACCGGCTGCTCAGCACTCGCTTCAGGGCGATCTTACACCTGGGGGGAGAACACGGGTCAGTTTGGGGGGAGGGCCCCCCAAAGCCGAGTCACACGCCGGAGGGGCCTGCAGACCGGGCAGGGGGCACACAGACGCCCTGGGGAGGCTCCAGGGAACCCCACGAGGATGCGAGTGGAGCAGGTGGGGGCTGGGAGCCCCGGTTCGGTTCCCCCCCCCCCCCCGCCTGGTTCCGGTCCCGACCCACCTGCCCAGGAAGTCGTCCTTGTCGATGTCTTTGTCGTAGATCTCGAATTCCACCTCCTGGCCTGGGACCTCGTTCACAATGACCTGGGGGAGGGGAAACAACGGGGGGGGGGGTCACCAGAAGCCCACCACCACCCAGCTGCGTCCCTGCTCCCAGCACAGTCCGGGAGGGAGTGGGGGGCTGGGAGCCAGGACTCCTGGATTCTCTCCTCGGCTCTGAGAGGGGAGTGGGGGCTGGTGGGTGAGAGCAGGGGGGTCTGGGAGCCAGGACTCCTGGGTTCTCCCTGGCTCTGGGAGGGGAGCGGGGCCTAGTGGGTTAGATGTGGCGGGAGGGGGAGGGGGGCTGAGCTAGGACTCCTAGGTTCTACGCCCAGATCTGACCGCTGCACGACCTTGGGCGGTCCCCCCCTTTGTGCCGTTCCCCCATCTGTAGAGTGATGGATGAGACACCGCCCCCCCCCCCCGCCCCTCGGGGGTACTCGCGGGTGGGGGAACATCTCTCTGCCCGCTCCCGGCCTAGGCAGGCTCAACCCGGCTGGTCCCTCGGAGCCCCACGGGAAGGGGAAGGGCCGTGGCGGGCGGGGGGAGGGGCACCCCAGGGCTCTCCCCAGCCCGCGCCCCCCCTCACCTCGTAGACCTCGTTCCAGCGGGGGCTCAGCTCCTCCTTGATGACGTGGCTGCGGAAGCTGTGCCCGCCCAGCCGCACCTTGGCGTATGGGTCCGACTTGCCCCGGATCATGCCGCCCATAAAGTTGTCCTTGGCGATGAGGTTCTCAGCTTCCAGCAGGTGAATGCGGATCACGCTCTGGGGGGGGGGGGGGGGGGGGGGGGGAGAAGCGTTCACATGATCTGCTCGGGGGCAGGTTCCCCCCCTACGCTGCCCCCTATGCTGCACAGGCGGGCCCCCCCACGAGCCAGCCCTAGGCTCGCTGCCCCCGTGAGGGCTCCATCTCCACTGCCCGTTGGCGTCTCCACCCTGATAGGAGCCCGGTGAGCACCCGGTGCCCTGGGCCGGATTTGAACCAGCCGCCTCGGGGTGCAGGGTCCATACGTCCCGCTGGGGGTGAGCACATCCCCCACCCCCCGTACCTCGGTGCCGAACTGGGCGTCGGGGCTGGCGCGGCTGGGCCGCGGCGGCAAGTCCACGCTGCTGCCGGTCTCCACGTCCGACTTTCCCGGGAACGCACGGCCGGGAGGTGTGGCAGACCTCGGGGGCGTCCAGGAACAGGATCTGTGGGGAGAGCAGTGCTGGGCGTCACGGTGGGGGCAGCCGACGTTAACGGCCCTGGGGTGCCACTGGGATGAACCCCCTCCCTGGGGGCAGCTGATGGTGGCTGCAGAGATCTCAGCTCCTGGGGGACCCCCTCCCCCCGAGATCCACCCCCCATCCCGGGGCCAATCCCTCTGCCCTGGCTTCACCCGCATGATGAGCTTCATGTAGATTCGGCTGCTCGGGCCGGAGTTCTCCAGCTGGAACCACTGGTCCAGCGTCATGTCCTCGGCCGTCAGCAGGCGGGACAGACGGACGCTGAGCGAGCCCAGGCTGGTCTGGCGCGTGTCGTCCTTCACCTGCAGGGGGCAGAAGGGCTCCCGTTACAGGGGAAGGGGTGGGGCTAGGACCAGGGGGTGGGGCCTGGCAGTAAGGGGGTGGGCCCCACCTGGATGTCGATGTCCTGATTGGCCGGGTCCTGGAGGAAGAAGCGGAAGGCATCGTCCCAGACTGGGGAGCTGTTGTTATAGACAACCTGGGGGGGAGGAGATGGGGCTGGGTTACAGTGCCCCCCCGCTGGGGCAGGAGGAGACAGGGGCCCCCCACAGCCGCTGGACCCCACAGCGCCCCCTGCTGGCACCCCCAAGCCAGCTCCTGCCCCACTCCAACAGCACCACCTCTTGGGAGTCCAGCCCAGCTCCTGCCCCGCTCCCACAGCACCCCCGGCTGGGACCCCCAAGCCAGCTCCTGCCCCACTCCCCACAGCACCCCCTGCTGGGACTCCCAAGCCAGCTCCTGCCCCACTCCCCACAGCACCCCCTGCTGGGACCCCCAAGCCAGCTCCTGCCCCACTCCCCACAGCACCCCCTGCTGGGACCCCCAAGCCAGCTCCTGCCCCACTCCCCACAGCACCCCCTGCTGGCACCCCCAAGCCAGCTCCTGCCCCGCTCCCCACAGTGGCCCCATGCTGGGGGAGGCTGGGCCGGGAGGAGCTGGGGGCTCCGTTCTGCGAGCCCCCGCAACACACGGTGGCCCGGGGGGGCTGCGGGGTCCCCGAGGCTGCCCCAGCGGCGGGGGCTCACTCTGCTCTCCCGTGTGACGTCCTGCACCGAGAGCTGCACCATGGGGTTGGGCTCCTTCCCGGGCTTCTTCAGCTGTGGGGAGACACGGGGGGGGGGGGGTCACTGACGGTAACCGGGGGCCCGGGCCCAGCTCGGCTCAGGCCAGACCCCCTCCCTCTCTCCCTGAAACACCCTTCCCCCCCAATCCACTCCCCCAACCCTCCAGTGACAAGACCCCCCCAGCCCCACTCAGTGCAGATCCCTCCTCCCACTGCCCCCGCACCCCCCCCACGGCGCCGAGACTCACGGGAAGCTCCTGGGCCCGGTCCAGGTAGATGACCAGGATGGCGGCCGACGGCGCCTCCGGCTTGGAGGAGATTCCTCGGTTCCTCTGGAGGACCTGGGCCGGGGGGGAGAGTCACCCCTGAGAGCTCTGGCCCAAAGGACCCCCGCATGCCGAGGGGGGCTCACTGCCCCCCCACTTCTCATCTGCCCAGGAGTTGGGCTCCCCCAACCCCCCATGGTTCTTAAGCTGAACTTATCCATCCTCTGCAGAAACGGAGGCTGCGGTCAACTGATGATGGAGTCCCAGAACTGGGGTGAGAACCCAGGAGTCCTGGTGCCTAGCCCCCTGCTCTAACCACTAGACCCCACTCCCCTCCCAGAGCCAGAACCCAGGAGTCCTGGCTCCCAGGCCCCTGTTCTAACCACTCGACCCCACTCCCCTCCCACAGCTGGTGAGAGAACCCAGGAGTCCTGGCTCCCAAGCCCCTGTTCTAACCACTCAACCCCACTCCCCTCCCAGAGCTGGGGAGAGAACCCAGGAGTCCTGGCTTCCAGCCCCCCTGTTCTAACCACTAGACCCCACTCCCCTCCCAGAGCTAGAACCCAGGAGTCCTGGCTCCCAGCCCCCTGCTCTAACCACTAGACCCCACTCCCCTCCCAGTGAGGGGGCTGCACTGTGGTGATGTCCTGTATCCACAGCCCCGGCTCCGTCAGGACGCCCCCTGTGGAGGGAGCCCAGGCCCCGGGGGCTGCTGACGCTGGCTGCGACGGGGGGCAGGATCAAGTTCCTGGGCCCGCCCGGTCCCATTCCTGGGGGGGGCAGGGGGGGCTCTCACCTGCTCCAGCTTGGAGGCGTCGGAGAGGAGCGTGAGCCACTCCAGGCGCAGGTGGAGCTGGCCCTGGCCACCGTCCTGCAACGGGAACCACTGCGGGGGGACGGGACATGGGTCAGCCCCTGAGCCCCATCTGTCCTTCCCCATCCTCAGCCCCCCGAACCCCCCACCTTGCTCCATCCACTCACGTCCCCACCCCAAGGGGACCAGCTCTGACCCCCCCAGACCCCACCAGGCCGAGCGTCTCTCAGAGCCTGGCAGCAAACAGGTTTCTCGGCCCGGGGAAATTTTCTGCCCAAATTGGGAGAAAAAGTTGAAATCTCAACAATTTTTTATGAATCGGGGGCGGGGGAGGGGACGGACACGACCCAGCTCGGCTCAGCGTCGGCCTTTTCCGAAGCCAAACGTCGGTTCCCGCCCTCCGCGGCGCCTGGCCCGGACCCCCGCGGCCCAGAACCGACTCCTTTCCCAAGCGTTTCCAGACGCCCCCCTGCAGCCCCCGGAGAGACGCTCGCAGCCAGCCGGCCTCTCCCGGAGGAAACATGGAGTCAAGAAATTCCCAGTCAGTTCCCCCACCTCTGCACCTGGGAGAGACACCCCCCAAATCCACACACACCCACAGTGCTCCCTCCGGCCCTGCCGTCCCCAAACCCGCCCCAATTCCCTCCTGCTGCCCCGTGCGCCCCCAGATCCACGCACCCCCCCCAGCCCTGCCGTCCCCAAACCCGCCCCAATTCCCTCCTGCCGCCCCCAGATCCACGCACCCCCTCCAGCCCTGCCGTCCCCAAACCCGCCCCAATTCCCTCCTGCCGCCCCCAGATCCACGCACCCCCCCAGCCCTGCCATCCCCAAACCCGCCCCAATTCCCTCCTGCCGCCCCACTGACCTCCTCCAGCACGCGGGCCTGCAGCACCTCCCCGAAATCCAGCTTCATCCTGGAAGGGGCGGAAGGAGACGCCGTGAGCGCCCGGACGGAACCTGCCGCTCCGAGGGGGAGGGTTGAATCTGGTCCTGGCCTCCCCCGTGGCTTCAGCCCTCGTGGTTCTGCCCATCCCCAGAGCGGGGCTCCCCCCCCCCCCCGGCCTGGTGCCCCTCACCCGCGTCTCTCACCTGCCCAGGAAGTCGTCCTGGTCGGGATCCTTGTCAAACAGCTCCACTTCCAGCTCCTGCCCCGGGACCTCGTGCACCACAAACTGGGGAGGGGGGCGGAAGAAGTGGGAGGGGTCAGTGCATGCGGGGGAGCACCAACCCCAGACCCACATGCACCCCCCCGGGGCTCCGTCCCCCTCTAGCCATGGGCCGTCTGAGAGGCTCCCCGGTGAGTCGGGCTCAGCGCCCGAGTTCTAGTCCCGCTCACCTCGTACGTCTCGTTCCAGGTGGGGTTCAGGCTCTCGTCAACGACGCGGCTGGTGAAGAGCTGGGTGCCCACGCGGACGAGGGCGTAGGGGTCCGACTTGCCCTCGATCAGCCCCCTCACGTACTTGTCCTTGGACTGCAGGTCCTTGGCCTCCCGCAGGTGGACGCGGACGATCCCCTGCGGAGAGGGGGCGGGGAGAGACTCAGCCGGGCCCTGGAGCCCCGACCCCTCCCCCCGGGCACAGTGCAGGCCTTACCCTGGGCAGCGGGGAGCGGAGCTGGGCCACGTCGTGCAGGTTGGGCACCAGGGGCACCAGCAGGCGGTTGGGCAGCACCAGGAAAGACGCGATGGAGTCCATGATCACTGAGTCCGACAGGGAGCTGCGGGGGGGGGGCATGGGCAGAACTCAGCCGGCTGGGCCAGTCCCCCCCATCCCATAAACTTGTGGGGGGGGGGGGGTACCAAGGAACGGCTGGACTGCGGGGAATGGGAGTGTGGACACAGCCCGGGGGGGAGGGGGGGGTTTGCAGACCCCCACTGGACAGGGAATCGACGGACAATATTAAGGATCCCGCTGCCCCCCCCCCCCCCCCCCAGTTGCCTCTCTGCCCTCCAATCCCACCCCCTGCTGCGTGGGGCATTCACTGGGCGTGGGGCCCCTAGGCCGGGGGGGGGGGGGGGGGGGGGAACTCACCTGAGCCCTGGGATGTCCAGGAGGTTGGTCATCCCCGTCCAGTTAATGTCCAGAGTCTGGGGGGGGAAGCAATGGGGGGGTTAGACTCGCCAGCTGCTCCCCCAGCTGGAGGGCACACAGGAATCCCAGACAGACAGGGTAGGGGCACTTCTTATCAGCACCTCCCCACAAAAGACATCTTGGCGTCTCCTGGGGGCCCTGCAGTCAATCCCCCGCGGCCACGTCCGGCGAGCCGGAACCTGGGCCTGCCCCAGAGCGGGAGCCAGGCCGGGGGGCAGGGGTGTGTGTCTGGCCACGGCACCTCCAGGGACTGACGCCCCCACAGCACCCAGTCGCTGCGCTGCGGGGGGAGCCTGGTGCTCAGAGCCCAGGGGAAACCCAGGTCTCCCAGCCCGGCCCCGGGAACCATCTGCACCTCCGGCCTCCCACCCTCGTCCCCAGGCCCCACACGCTCCTCAGCCGGGGGGGCCTGGAGCCGGGTCTCCCTGGGGCCCCCAGGCATGGGGGGGGGCTGTACTCACGGGGCGGCGGATGAAGAACATGGTCAGGGCCCCCACGATGGGCATGTCCCCGATGAGGGGCTCCAGGATGACGCGCAGCACCCCGTGCAGCTGGGGGGGAGACGGAGAGTGAGCGCCCGGCCCAACACCCCCGGAGCCCCCCCACCCCACAGACTTCCCCCAACTCCCTCATGCCTCCCCCATCCCTCCCATCAGCTCCCCCCACCCCAGTATCCCCCCACGCCTCCCCCAGACTCCCCCACCCCACAGATGCCCCCCACCCCAGTAACCCCCCACTCCTTCCCCAGCTCCCCCGCAGTAACCTCCTCAACTGGCTCCCCCCACCCCAGCAACTCCACGCCTCCCCCAGCTCCCCCTCCACCGGCTCCCCCCACCCCAGCAACTCCACGCCTCCCCATGCCTCCACTGGCTTCCTCCACCTCAGCAACCCCCCCACGACTCCCCCAGCTTCCCCTCCACCGGCTCCCTCCCCAGGCCTCCCCCAGGTCTCCCTCCACTGGCTCCCCCCACCCCAGCAACCCCCCCACTCCTCCCCCAGCTCCCCCCGACCGGCTCCCCCATCCCAGCAACCCTCTCGGCCTCGGCTAAGAGCGTGGGAGGCGCTGGGTCCTGGGTGGTGCCCGTCCCAGCAGCGCAGCGGGGGCTGGTGCCCGATCCACCACCCCACCCCCCGCATGGGCCCAGGCCAGGCCCAGCCAGCGGGCACATCTCACCTGCATCCCCTTCACCCCGGCCTTGCAGAAGAATTTCTTCACCTCCACGTCGATGTGTATGTCCCCCACGTAGCTGCGGAAACGGGAGCATGAGGGGCGCCCCCCCGCTTAACCCTTCGCACGCCGGCACGCCCCTCCCCAGACCAGGGACCACCATCCTCTCCCTAGCAGAGCCCCACCCTCCTTGTGGGCTGGCTGCCCCACGGTGCCAGGCCCTGCACAGGGCAGCCAGGCCTAAGGACCGAGGCTGCTGGCCACAGACAGGCCCTGCGGCTCCTCCCGGCCCCTGCGACCAGGCCCTCGGCCCAGAGGCTGAGAACCAGCACGTTCGGCACCCGGGCGAGTCTCCGCGCTGCGCTGCCAGGGCTGGCTGCTAGGGGGCAGCACGGAGGCAGCCGGCTTCTTACCTGACGGTCAGGTCCAGCAGGATTTGCTTCTTGTTCTGGCCAGTGTGAACCTTCACGCCCATGATCCGGAGGGGCTGGAGGGAAGCAGGAGGCAGACGGTTACCGGAGCAGGCCCCGCCCCGCACTGAGATCCCAGCTCCCCAGAGGGCTCGGAATGGCTCTGACCCTGAAATGCGGCTGCTTCTGGGGTGGGACGTGGCAGCTGCTTAACAAGGCCACGTGCTGCAGGCGAATTGAGGAAACAGACGTGCACCCAGCCCGCATGATGGGGAGGGTCATCCCCAAGCTCAGCGGGGGGGGGGGGGGGGGGCCCTGCTTTAACAGGGCTGGGGTCTCACTGACTCCGTGCATCCCTGGGATGCCCCCCCCCCCCAAGCTCCATCCATCTCCTGCTGCAGCAGGGAGGGAGCAAGGCAGAGATTCCCTCCCTCCCCAAGTGGCGCAGGCCTCAGACAGACCCCCAGGGCTGCCAGGAGGTGCCATCTGGCCAGGGCTGGGGAGATGTGGGCTGGGGGCCCTACCTTCTCGCCCATGTCGACCTTGGTGAAGGCGAAGGTCTGCAGGTGGGTGTTGGAGGCACGGATCATGGGGGCGATGTTCTCCACCAGCAACTTCTCCATGTACTGCCCGAAGAAAGGCCAGGCCTGGGCCAGGATCTGCAGGGGGCACGTGGGGGGGGAGGGGTGTTAGCTGGGGGTCAGAGCAAGCCCTCCCCACCTCCCACGGCTGACAGACATGTGCTCGCCCTTTCGCTCTCACCTTGTTGAGCCATTCGGCCTTCTCCACGTCCGGGAAACTGACCTGCAGACAAAGGCAGACAGAGCCCGTCAGGGGGTGCCAGGCTCCCACAGCCCGGGGAGGGGAATGGGATCTAGTGGGTAGAGCAGGGGGGAGAATCTGGGAGCCAGGACTCCTGGGTTCTCTCCCTGGCTCTGGGAGGGGAGTGGGATCTAGTGGTTAGAGCAGGGGGCTGGGACCCAGGACTCCTGGGTTCTATCCCTGGATCTGTGAGAGAAGTGGGGGCTGGTGGGTTAGAGCAGGGCGGGCTGGGAGCCAGGACTCCTGGGTTCTCTCCCTGGCTCTGGGAGGGGAGTGGGGTCCAGTGGGTCAGAGCATCGGGGGCTGGGAGTCCGGACTCCTGGGTTCTTATCCATTATGTGACCACGGGTAGGTCACTTCCTCTCCCTCAGTTTCCCCATTTGCAAAGCAGGGTTAACACCCCCCCCCCGCCCCAGTGTGGGGGGGTTAAGATGTCTGGGATGTGCATGGGGGCCCCACGCTGCTCCGGCCTCCTGTACAGAGATTCTTGCTGCTGTTTGCACCAGGCTCCTTATCACGGGGAGGGAAAGCCCAGGCCGTGCCAAGCCGGGGGTTTCAATTCAGCCTGCAGTGACGTGGGGGTCAGCAGGCGAGGAGGGGCCAGGCCAGAAGCCCTGACCCAGGGGAGCAAGCGGAGGGGCCGGGGGCTCTGGGAACGAGGCGACAGTGCAGCGGTAGCCCCCTCGGGGTCACAGCCTCCGGGGCGCAGCCCCCAGGGCAGCTTATCACCAAGCCCTAGGGTGTGAAGCAATTATGCCAGCCGGCGCGGCCGGCTTTCTTCATCTCTCTTTTCTCAGAACTGAGGGGACCGCAGAGCAAAACCACAGGCGACGCATGAGCGGCCGCTGAGCAGCAAAGCATCGTGCCAGGCTGCAGGAGAGCTGCCAGCGCGGGAGGAAAAGGCCCTGTATGCCCCCCCCCCCGCCGCGTCCGGCACGAAGGGATGGGGGGGTGGCCTTGGGGGGCACAGGACAGGGAGCTGGAGGGACCCGGTTTGCAGTGACGTGGGGCACAAGCTGGGTCCTGGGGCTCTGTGGGGATCTCTCGCCTGCAGCACGGCACGGCCTGGCGACGGGGAAAACAGGGCAACGTGACGGCGCACGAGGCCTGGCCCCCCGCCCCGTGGAACAAGTCACCCCCCAGCGTTACAGAGACGCAGGCCGGCCCGCTGGGGCTGGGGTGCCCCCATGGTGCCGCTGGCAGGGCAGGAAGCGGGGCAGCCGGGGGCCCGTCGGCTTCCCCGCGAGGCGAATCAAAGCGAAACCCGGGACACCCGTCTCACACGTTTACCCCCCGCAGCCCCGCCCTCCCCCCTCAATCCGGCTGCGGGGTGGGGGCAGCATGAACCAAACCCACGAGGGCACCACCCTGAGGTCACCAGCTCCCTCTGCCCCCAGTGCCAGGCGTGACCCCATGAACTGGGCCGAGCTGGCCTGGCTTCCTCGAGGGACAGGGAGACCGGGAGCTAGTTTGGGGGGCCAGTGACTGGAGGCCAAGGAGCTGGTGAGCGGGAGGGGAAAGACGGATCTGACCGGGAGCCCAGCGAAGAGAAGGCACCGGGGAGTCAGGAGTGGGCAGAAGGCTTCACATCTTGGGGGGACCCCTCGGGGGGGCATGACTTACAGGGAGGATCCCCACATGCCCAGCTAGGATCAAGGGGGGATGCCGCAGAGTTGGCCTCCCCCTTCCCATCAGAGCCCATCGGCTAAGGGAGCGTGCCCTGGGGGGGACCCCGCGGAGTCCAGCCCCTACTCCCCTGTCAGCATCCTGGTGACAGCGACGCAGGGAGCTGGAAAGGCCTGGCCTGGCTGGGGGGGGGGGGGGGGTGGGTCTGCTCAGGCCTCATCCTGTCTGCATGGCCCAGCCCTTCGAAATCCCGCTAGCCACTTCGCTAAGAGCAGGGGAATGGCCCCGCTCCCTGGCCAGGGTCTCCCTTGCATGGTGCCCTGGCCGCAGTGCCTCACCTCAGAGCCGGGCAAGGGACCCCCTGACAGACAGCCCGCATGTCCCACCCCAGAGGCAGCCGCAGCTCAGTGCTGGGCGAGGGATCCCTGGACAGACATCCCCTGTGTCCCACCCCAGAGGTGGCTGCATTTTCCTGTTAGCACCGAGCATGCGAAGGGCTCTGGAACGGACACAGACGAAGGACACTGGAGCTGGCGTCCGGGCGGGGAGCAGGCTCTGGGCCGGATCCGAGCAGCACGCAGAGCCGATGTCCCGGGTTCTCTGGCTGAGTGTGTTCCTGGCCCCAGGAGGAGACGGTTTGATGCCGGGGGACAGAGCAGTCCTGGCCCCCAGCCAAACCCTGCCCCACTGTGTCAGGTCTCAGCACCAGGGACATGTTTCGTGGCAGCTGGAGCAGCCGAGAGGAGCCCAGAGCCTCCCACAAGCTGTTTCACTTCCTCCCCTTGCAGGCGAAGGCAGAGAGCAGCACATGGGGCCGGGCACGAGAGGGGAGGGGACCAGCGGGGCACGGGCTGCGCCCTCCCATATGGGGGATGAGCAGGCCACCTCCTCCCACTTTAACCAGTAGATCCCACTCCCCTCCCTGAGCTGGAATGGAACCCAGGAGTCCTGGCTCCCACCCCCCACTAGATCCCACCCCCCCCCCCAGCTGTGACAGAACCCAGGAGTCCTGGCTCCCACCCCCCACTAGATCCCACTCCCCTCCCCCAGCTGTGACAGAACCCAGGAGTCCTGGCTCCCAACCCCACCCCCCCACTAGACCCCTCCCTCGTCCATCACAAGGGAAGCGTCAGGCCCCAGATACAACGCTGAGCTGGTCCCACCGCAGATCATGTGCAGGGCAGTAACCACGAGACCCAGCGGGCAGAGATCCCACAGCTGGGGGGCCAAGGGGGGGGCTCCCAGAGCATCTGATTAATGAGCTGCCGGTGGTCAGAGGCACAAACCAAGAGCTTGGGGAAAGGGGGGACCTGCCCCCCCAGAAATGATGCTGGGGAAGGGGGTGGCCAGGGATGTCTTTGGGAAGGGGGGGCTGATCTGGCAGGGGGGTACCGACCGTGCTGAGCTCTGGGGACAGGCTGGCTGTGTGAGCTGGAGGGGAGGGGACGACGCCTGCAGGGAGTCGGATCAAGGGGTGGGTTGGGAGCCTAGAGAGGAGCCTGGGGGTTAGTGCAAAACCAAAACACCAACAGCCCCCATGAGAGAGCCTACAAAACCAAACCAGCATGCCAAGCACCCCCCACACCCCATAAGAGACCCAACGAAAACAAACCGGCATGCCAAGCACCCAACCCCCACCCCGTGAGAGACCCTACGATAACAGGGGCACGCCCAGCAGGAAGGTCAGGGGGAATCTCTCTCCGCTCGGAGAGCTGCTAAAGCAGCGAGTTTGGCTGGAAGGAGCCGGGGTTAAAGCCAAGCGCCCGCCCCTTCGCCGAGGGGAGAGTCGTGGGCACAAGCTGGGAGTCAGGACTCCTGGGTTCTATTCCCAGCTCACCACCCCCCCGGGCCCTGCTGTGCCTCAGTTTCCCCCTCTGTACAGTAAGCCTGACCTGGGAGAGGGCCTGCTGCTGAGGGCAGCTCGGGGCCCACGCTCAGTGCAAGGGAGGGCTCGCAGAGAAAGTGCCCCATGCCGGCACTGAGACGCCAGGCCTGGCTCAGGCAGCTCCCCCCCCAACCCCTTCCCCCCATGTCCCCACTCAACTAGCACTCGTAGGGGGGGAGGCAGGCGCTCCGCCCCACAGAGCAAACACCGCCCGGGAGACACTTCCAAACCTGCCGGGCCTGTTCTGGGGACCGACCTGCCCTGGCGCCAGAGCCCAGCTGGGGCTCGTGGTTACGGGGCCGGGCGGGGGCTCAGCAGAGCCCAGCTCCGGCCCGGGCTGCCCGTCCCCCTCGGTACCACGGGGAGCATCTCCCAGCCGTGCCCGTCGAGGGGAGCGCCCAGGCACGTGCGGCTTCGCACAAGGGGCCCAGCACGGGCGCACCCCGCACGGCTACCGTCACGCAGCTGTTGCCGAGCGACCACCCGCCCGGCACCTGGCCCGTCCGGGAGCTCGGGGGCAGCTCAGCCTCCCCCAGGTTTGGGCTCCACCTGCACCAGGTGGGGGAACCGGTTTCCCCGGCTGGGCTCGGCCAGGGGTTCCCTATTGCCCCCTCCCCGCCGGCGGCCCTGACCCAAAGCCAGCAGGAGCCTTTGCCCCCTTCCCCGGGCTTTGGGCCGGGCCGTGGGGCCAGCTCCCCATGGGGCCTGTAGGCCGCACGTCTGGGGCGAGAGGCAGGAAGCTGCTGTCTCAGACCGCGGCTGAGCGAGCCGCAGGGGCCTGCGTTCATCACAGCGGCTCCCCCCACCCCCAGCAGAGCCGGGTGGGTGGGTGGATGGGGAGCAGGCGACACCCACAGAGCTGCTGGCAGCTGCCAAGGCCGCCCAGGGCTGAGAAAGACGCAGCAGCAGGGTTTCCGTTATGGCAGAAAACAGAGGGGCGGCTGGCAGTGACTCAGCCGCATTCCAGACGTGCCAGGAGCGGGGATGCGCCGGCTTCCTCTGGAGGCCAGCGGGGCGGAGCCGGGGCGATTCTGGCCTGTGAAACGAGTCTGCCGGGCCTCAGGGGGCCACAGCACGGGGTGTCGGATCGCGATAGTGCCTAGAGGGGCCGGCCGGGCTCAGGGGCCTGCCGTGCCAGGAGCCGGTCGCTGCCCCAAACAGCTCGCGATCTGGGTAGACAGATGAAGGCTGGGTGGGGAAACTGAGGCACAGAGAGCCAGAGCGACTTGCTCACAGTCACCCAGCAATGCCAGGTCCCCTGAGGCCCAGACCACCAGCCTCTGAGCCACCCAGCCAAGTGGCACTAGCCAGCCCCAGTGGGGCAGCCCGGGAGGGGACGAGCCCTGGAGACCGAGCTCCGTTCTCATGCCCCCTATAGGCAGGTTTGCCCAGGGCCAGAGGACATTTGCTCTGGGGCCGTGCCTGTTTCACATCTCAACCTTTAGACCCCAGTCCGGCAGCAGACCGCTCCCCTTCCACGCCAGCCTGGCCGGGGGGAGGGGGCGGCCCCAGCAGGGGAGAGACGGCTGGGGTGGGGGGGGCAGCCAGAAAACACTCCAATGAGCAGCTCCCAGCCCCCACCCCGCCCCCTTGCAAAAGGGATCTGACCCTTCCCCACTGCCCCTGTACGATCCCCCACCCCTTCGCCACAGGAGGGGGGAAATGAGGCCAAAGCACTCGGGGTTGGACCACGCGTAGCCGGGTTCACGTTCCCGGCATCCCGGAGCAGGGAAATCTCTCCATGTATGGTGTGTAAGGAATCCCTTATCCCAGGGGACACGCACACTCATCCCGCCTCCCCCGCCCCAGCTGCCGGACACACGGAGCCCGAGACTTTTTTAAACCACAGAAGATGGGGCTTCGGCTCTTCTTTATCCCTCAGGATTAAAATCATGGATTTCCAGGGCAGAAGGCACCATTCTAATGGCTGATTCCTGCCTCCAGCCCACAGCTGCTGGGGGAGCAAGTGCATCTCTGGCAGAAAGACATCTAGTCCCGAGGCAAAGATCTGTAGTCTCACTTCCTTTCACCCCGCCCCAGTCCCTAACCACAGTGGCCAAAAAACCCCTCTTTTCAACATCCATTTTTGGTTTGTCACTGTTGACACTGTGTAAAGCGTCTTGATCTTCATCCATTTTGGGTCCGTAAACCAGATCGGGTGTTGTTCTGGACCCTGCCCCAAGGAGCTGGTGAACTAAGCAATTTCACTGAGTCTGTCCCATGTCACGCTAAGGTTCTCATGCTGCAGCACCTTGCTGTGAGGTTTTGGTTGCAGACACTGCAGGGGGAGGGTTTAAAAAGCCTACTGAAAAGTTTGGAAGAGATTTGAACCCTCATGCTTCAGGGAATGTGTCAACCTTGGACTGATAGGGGTCAGGAGGGAACTTCCCCTCTGGGGAGGTCATTCCATAATTGTCCCTTTGAATCAGCTGGGTCCAGCCACTGCTGGAGACAGGATATTGGACTCAGCTGGACCCCTGCTCGGACCCACCGTGGCGGTTCCTAGCTTCCATCCACATAGAACACCGCTTCCCACTTAAAGAGGTTAGAAGTGACATCATGATATTTTATTTCCTAACAAAAATAAAATTATGGAGATATACCTATCTCCTAGAACTGGAAGGGACCCCGAAAGGTTGTCGAGTCCAGTCCCCTGCCTTCACTAGCAGGACCAAGTACTGATTTTGCCCCAGATCCCTAAGTGGCCCCCTCAAGGGTTGAGCTCACAACCCTGGGTTTAGCAGGCCAATGCTCAAACCACTGAGCTATCCCTCCCCCCAAAACAAAGCTCTGAAATTGCTCCACCCACCCCTTGTCCAAGGCGTACCTGAAACACTCTGGTGGGCAAAGAGGGACGAAGGAGAAGTAAAAACCGCACAAGCACCAGACCACAAACACTCCCCAGTCGCTAGATTTTAATTCCGTTAAACCCCAGCAGAGAACTCCTCGTGAAATGGGCTCTGCGCCGATTGTTAACGACGCCAATTAACTTGGAATCCAGCGTAGGTTTAACGCCAGCCAAGCCAGCCCTGAGCCAGAACGTTCACACCAGGTCTGCACGGAAGCACCCAAAGAACTGGTTTAATTTTCAGATGCTCCCACTGAAATAACCAAGGCCCGGATTCGGCAAGCCACATAAGCACGTGCTTAAAGCCCAGGGCCCATGTCTCCCTGAACAGGGATGGACTCGGTGACACGGCCCGGGGGCTTTGCCGGATCAGGGCCCTGTCTGGATGTCGGCGTCTAACTTCCAGCACCTAAGACTGAAGACGCCGACCTCTGTTCCTGGCTGCTCAGGATTTCAGCAGGTCCCTTCTCTCCCTGCGCTGGCAGCTGAGTGCCCGGTGCTCTGTGCTGGCTTGATTCTGTCTGGAGCCACAGCTCAGCACAGACCGGCTACTGGGGAGCTCCAGCAAAACCCGGGGCAGGCTGCTCCCACGGCTGGACAAGGGGCTGCGGGGGAAACAGGCCGAGACCCTAAAACCAGGAGGGGCTCCCCCTGCATCGTCACGGATCCAATCCCGACCCGCCCACCCCCGCACACAGAGAGACGGAAAAGCCCGGCCGACTGGGAAGGGTAGAAGGAGAAGCAGTGAGGACAGGGGAGATGGGACGCGGCAGGATGGCAGGGTGGGGGCCTGGCACAAGACGAGGCAGGGAATTGGATGCCCAGAGCGAAGGGTTCCTGGAGAAGGAATGGCGCAGTCCCTGGCAGGGTCACGGGCATGTGATGCCCTGGGAGGAGGGTGCTATAGACAGACCCAGCCGAGGACGGAGCGTGCCATGCCCAAGGGGCTGGGTGGGGGCAGGCAGAGAGGATGGCAGGGACCAAGGAGAGGGATCTTTAGGCAGGGCTGCGGGTAGAGGCAGCTCCTGGTGGAGGTGAATGTGTGAAGAGGAGATGGGGAGGAGATGAAGGGGTCCCGGGGGGGGGGGGGAGGGCTGGTCTGCTCAGGACAGGGAGTGGGGTGAAGAGGACAGGAAGTTCCCCGGGGCAGGGCAGAGGGAAAGAGGGAACTGTGTGTGTGGGGAGGGACAGGCGCTCTCCTCACCCAGGCGATCCCAGGGGTGTGAAGAGGCAGGGGGGATGGGGGATCCCTGGTGGGATGGGGGTGCACAGTGGGGCAAGGGAACCCCAAGGGGTCCCAGGAGTTACAGGGATCTGGGGGAGCAGGGGAACCCAGGGGAGTCCTGCCCTCCTCACCCAGGCAGACAGGGGGATAGGGAGTCCCGGGGTGGAGAAGACGAGACGGGGGGGGAGGATCCCGGGGGGCGGGGGCCCCACTCTCCTCACCCAGGCGGGCAGCTCCCGGCGGGGAAGGGGATAGGGGAGTCCTGGGGGGGGTGAGGAGGAGACAGGGGGTCCCCGGGGGGGCGGGGGAACCCCAGGGGTACGGGGGATCCCTGGGGGGCGGGGGCCCCGCTCTCCTCACCCAGGCGGGCAGCTCCCGGCGGGGAAGGGGATAGGGGAGTCCCGGGAGGGGTGAGGAGGAGACAGGGGGTCCCGGGGGGGGCGGGAGAACCCCAGGGGTACGGGGGATCCCAGGGGGGGCGGGGGCCCCGGTCTCCTCACCCAGGCGGGCAGCTCCCGGAGGGGAAGGTGATGGGGGATCCCGGGGGGGTGAGGAGGAGACAGAGGGGTCCCGGCGGGGCGGGGGAACCCCAGGGGTACGGGGGATCCCCGGGGGGGGGGGCGGGGGCCCCGCTCTCCTCACCCAGGCGGGCAGCTCCCGGCGGGGAAGGTGATGGGGGATCCCGGGGGGGTGAGGAGGAGACAGAGGGGTCCCGGCGGGGCGGGGGAACCCCAGGGGTACGGGGGATCCCCGGGGGGGGCGGGGGCCCCGCTCTCCTCACCCAGGCGGGCAGCTCCCGGCGGGGAAGGTGATGGGGGATCCCGGGGGGGTGAGGAGGAGACAGAGGGGTCCCGGCGGGGCGGGGGAACCCCAGGGGTACGGGGGATCCCCGGGGGGGGCGGGGGCCCCGCTTTCCTCACCCAGGCGGGCAGCTCCCGGCGGGGAAGGGGATGGGGGATCCCGGGGGGGGGTGAGGAGGAGACAGGGGGTCCCCGGGGGGGCGGGGGAACCCCAGGGGTACGGGGGATCCCCGGGGGCGGGGGCCCCGCTCTCCTCACCCAGGCGGGCAGCTCCCGGCGGGGAAGGGATGGGGGATCCCGGGGGGGGGTGAGGAGGAGACAGGGGGTCCCGGGGGGGGCGGGGGAACCCCAGGGGTACGGGGGATCCCCGGGGGGGGCGGGGGCCCCGCTCTCCTCACCCAGGCGGGCAGCTCCCGCGGGCTCAGGTAGAGGCCGGCGGCGGCGGCGCTCACGTGGCGCTCCTCGTTCTCCAGCAGGCGGCGGGCGGCCCGCAGGCTCCGCTCCTTGCCGCGCCGCGCCGCCCGCCAGCCCGCGAACAGCGCCAGGCCCAGCAGCACGAAGCCCAGGCTCAGCCCCAGCCGCCCGGCCACGTACACGGGCGCCAGGCCCAGCAGCAGCTTCCCGAAGGCGGCCAGGCCGGCCAGCGCCGCGCCGGAGCCGGCCTCGGGACCCTCGCGCTGCTCCATGGGGCCGCCGCACTGGCCGCGCCCACTGCCCGCTGCGGAGCCCGGGCCGGGCAGCCCGGGGGCGGGGCCCGGGCCGGCCACGCCCCTCGCGCCGGCCGATTGGACAGGCCGGCGGCGGGGCGGGGCCGAGCGCCCCCTTAAGCCACGCCCCTCTGGTTCTGATTGGGCAGGAGGGGGGGTCTTGGCGCAGCCACGCCCTTTCCCTCTGCAACGGGCTCGGTAGAAGTCACGCCCCTGGTGCTCTGATTGGTCCGTAGCGTGGGGGGCGGGGCTGTGGGAGCATTCCACCACGCCCCCTCCCGCCTCATTGGCCAGAGAAGCCAAAGAGGGTGGGGCTGGCCCTGCTGATTGGCCAGAGAGGCTGGGTAGGCGGGGCCAGTGACATTGATGCAGACATAGTAGCCAGTTGGGGGCCTCTTGGTCACTGAACTCAGCCTGTCCAGGGTCCTGCCCCCCCCCCCCCCTGTACTGGGGGGGCCGAGACCCCCTCCCGTGGGGCCAGGCCATGTGGCTGGAGCCAGGGATGAACTTGGCGCTGCCCTGGGCAGGAGGGGAGGGGTATCCGCTGGGGCCCCAGCCTGGCTTTCGTTTGCCCCAGAGGCTGGGGCTCGTGGCCTTGGGTTTGAGGCGGCCCCGCTTCCGGCTGGGGAGCTAACCTGAACCCGGAGGGAAAGGGCTGCAGGGGGCCAGGCTCCGCTCCCAAGCGGTGGCTTCTTGCACTGAGGCACGGGGGGGTTGGCACCATGTTTGCGTTTGCAAAGACCTGAGCATCTCCCCCACCGCTCTCCTAGGCTCCTGAACCAACCCACAGCAGGCTAGGGGCTTGCACTTTGCCAACCTACAAGCTTTGTCCTCTGGTACGGCTGCAGTTTGGGCCAATTTCACACCATTCTGATGTGAAAAATCCCTCCCTTTTCGACAGTCGAACCAGGGCGGGGTTTTACGCTGATGGCTTGTGAAGATTGTGACTAAAAGTGCTGGGGAGAGGGATGTGACAACCCCCTCCCCAACCCCCTGAACTTCCTGTGTGGCTTCTGTGGCACAGTGCAAGGTTGAGGCCTGAGGGAGATTGCTACAGGATAGGACTCGTTTCGCTCTTATCCATCAATCTCTAAACGTTTTGCAACGGCCTGAAAGTATCGTTATCGCTGCTTTAGAGATGTGGAAACTGGGCCCTAGAGAGTGGGCCCACGGTCACGCAGGCCAGTCAGTGCCAGGCCTGAGAAGCCAGTGCAGTTCTGACTCAGCCAAGTGCCTTGTTCGTCGTCTCCTTTCCATGTTGTTCTCAGGGCAAAATCTCTGATTCCGCAAACTGCATGTTTGTGACTTCTTGTTACAGGCTTATCTTGCTGAAAGCTTTCCTGGCAACAGCACGGCTGAGGCAAGACGATTTGTCCTTCCCTTGCAGAACAGATCCTGTGTGATGAGCAAAGCTGCGTTTCTTGTCCACAGTTGACTGTAGCAGCCGTTCTGGCCTTCCAGCTGTACAGGTTACCTAATCCCTGTTTTTACTCACCAAGCTTCTCTGTGTAAACTAGATTTCCCAGAGCACTGTTCCTGCAGGCATCTGGGAGTCTGATTTCAGTTGGAGCATTGTGATTACAATACAGATTGTGTCCCAAACGGCTTGAGGATGTTTCTTTTAAACAGGCAAAAAAGGTTCAGAGGGAAGGGGAGTACAGCTACTTTGCACTGCAATGAGCGGAGGGCTCAGGAGGTGGTGCTATAAAACAGCTGTTCCAAGGAGCGGGTGAATACCTCAGTTGTCACGGAGTGTGGGGGGACACAAGGCCCTGCACCCCCGGCTTCCTGCGATTCACCATGACTCTCAGCTAGCCAGTAAAGCAGAAGGTTTATTTAGACGACAGGAACACAGTCCAAGACAGGTCTTGCAGGCACGGACAACAGGACCCCCTCAGTTAGGTTCATCTTGGGGTCCCAGGGCACCCTAGCCCCCTTGGGAGGTCAGAGCCCCATCTGCCTCCCAGTCATTTTACCAGCCAGCTCTGAACTCTCTCCCCAGCCTTTGTTAGTTTCCCGGCAAAGGTGTCACCTGGCCTCTGACCTCTTCCTGGGTTCTCATGATACATGCCCAGGTATTCTCCATCGGTCAGTCTCTCATCCCCCAATGCAGACTATCCTAGCTACACTCCCCACTCAGCATTCAAAGACCACAGTAAGAACAGTCCCCATTCGTCACACCCCAGTCTGGTGATTTGGGCTTTTCCACCCTCTGCTTCCCTAAAGTCACACAGCTTGCCAAATACTGGTCCAGGAGTACAACGCAGCAGTCCTAGCTCCCCACCCCTGGCTCTAACCACTTGGCAGCACTCCCTAAAGTTGGGAAACAGAACCCAGGTGTCCTGCTTTCCAATCCCTCGTTTTAACTGCTACAGTGCCAGGTGGCAAAGATAGAGCAGACTTTCTTTACAAAGCTTCCATCTAAGCCACCCTACAGCGCTAGGACAGAATGACGCCATCTCCGTGCCCTCCATCTGAATGGCCGTGCTTTCCAAGGTGTTTCATAGAGCTAGACACGTCCGCTGCTGTCTGGCTCACGCTGAATATTACTCGTTGCTGAGAGCTCTAAGCGTCTCTTCTGCCAACAGGATAATTGCTGTTGCAGTTACGTGTGTGCATCGCTGGCCTAGAGCCTTCCCGGTTAAACAAAACCCCGTGGGTTTAAAGCCGTCTCTGATTGATTGAATACACCATGGCAGCTGAAAGTTCATCCCTTGGGCCTTGGCGATAGCTTACCAGGCTTCCAATCCAGCTGCTGGAACATAAATAACCCCCACGCTAGGGTAGGCCTGGTGCCAGCTGCCTGGAGCAGTGCAGTAGAAACAAAGTCTGGGGCTGGCGCATCAGAGCAGATGGCAGTGGGGGAAGGCAGGGGCTTTTGCTCCCCGTGCTATTACAGATAAGACCCTACCACAGCCTCACTTATTTCCAGAGCAACCCAGAACCTGAGCGTGAAGTGAGCACGCGCTCTTCCAGCGCATAGGCAGGAAGGGCAGGGATGCATTGCCAGGGGCAATGGTTTAAAGTCCTAAAGACAGGGACTCCAATGCTTAGACTTCCTGGAAC
This sequence comes from Chrysemys picta bellii, assembly GCF_011386835.1. Taxonomy (NCBI): domain Eukaryota; kingdom Metazoa; phylum Chordata; order Testudines; family Emydidae; genus Chrysemys; species Chrysemys picta. The sequence continues at coordinate 12,777,784 of NC_088812.1, read as the reverse complement.
CACACGTTGGAAGCTCAGGCAGATGCAATGAGCCCGTCAGGTGAGATAAACTGATGGGGGGTGGCAGTGGGGAAGGTTACACAGTCAATTACACAGATCTTCCAGGCCCCCCAGGTACAGCCTCTCAGGGTAACTGGCGCCTTGCGTTGGCTGCCTTTCAGCAGCAAAGGGCGTGTAGTTTACTGGAAGCTTTGGGGCAGAACGGGGCTCTCTCTACGTACACGTTACTCTCACAACCACCAATCTGCAAAGAGCAGCGTCCAGCCAAGACGCCTTTTGCATACCTCCGCCATGCCCGGCTGATTCTAGCAGGGAGCTGCCCTGGCTGAGAGGGTGTCTTGTCCCTGTACGCTCCAGGCAGGTGTGGCAAGGAACAAAGTGTGCAGGGAACGAGGCTGCCAGCTGGAAACCCCACCACTGGGGGAAAGTCAGACAAGCAGCTCGCAAACACCACCGAAGTGAACAACCCTCACCAGTCTCTGAGCTCCCACCTGCATCAAACCAGCCCTAAGGGAGCCCATTTCCAAGGGGGGAGCATCGCTCCAGTGCTTTCAGTTACATAGACAGACAGACTGAGCTCCTCGGATCTATTTCACTGAGCACAGAGCGGGTTAAGAGGGGACTTGCTGAGTCTAAGTTCCTATATTTGGTAACGGGCTCTTCGGTCTAGCAGACAAAGGAATAACACAATCCAACAGCTGGGAGCTGACGCTAGACACATTCAGACTGGAAATCAAGTGTAAATTTGTAACTGGGAGGGTAATTAACCATCGGAACAATTCACCCAGGGTCCTGAGAGATCCTCCAGCCGTGGCAATGTCTAAAGCAAGATTGGATGGTTTTCTAGCTCTGCTCTAGGAATTAGTTTGGGGGAGTTCTCTGGCCTCTGTTACCGGGGGGGTCAGACTAGATAACCTCCATGGTTTGCTCTGGTTCACCTAGTGCCTAGCCTGCGAGAGGCCCTGGCGGGCGATGACTGCAGGAGCGCAGCGCACTGAATGGCTCTGAAGCTCCAAGGAGCTGCCTCCGTGTAAACAAGGAATGAGCCAGGGCTTTAATCCCTCACCCCCTGGCTGCAGCACAAAGCGAGACCAGATGGAGTCTCCCTGCTACAGCAGTGGTCTGAACCGACGATCTAACCCGGGGGGTAACAACGCAGAGCTGGGGCAAAAGGAAATTGTAACCGTGGGCCCTTTGCAGCAGCCAGGGGCGGGCGGGCTGCAGACTAGCCATCACCTGTACAGTCTGGCCCCTGGAGAGCCCCTTTTCAAGCCCATTGCTGTCCGTGTACGAGGTCAGTGCTGCTGGAACAGAGCGCGAAGTGCCATCACTTCCACACACAAACAATCCCCCCCAACCAAGCACCGATTCTACCCACTGCACCTCTCTGGAGGAGCCCCCGAGGGGGCTAGGGCTGTCCCTGCGGAGAGCGGGAGTCGCTCTGGGAAGCTTTCACCAAGTCACTGGGGGGGTAACAGCCAGCCCTGAAGGGGAGCGAAGTTGAGGACAGCAGTAGCCGTGACTCCCCGGGCCCTGCTCTACCTACCTGGGCAGGGAGGCAGCTGCTACATGCCGATCTCAGCACCCTGCACATGGTGGAACAACTATCAGGGTTCCCCGCCGGCTCAGTCACTTGACCCAATCTTCCTACAAGCTTTCCCTGCTTGCTGAAACCAAATCCTAGAGCCCGTGGGAAAGGGTCTTCAAATAGCGAAGATGCAGCACACTGCACAGACAAAATTGGAAAGTGTTGGTTTCTCGGCGCCTAGATCAGAGAGGCTCTCCCACGTGCAGGGGTGACAGGCCAGCCAGGATACCGTTCCACACTGCGACCAGTCAGCACCCATTGCATACTAAGAGGAGCCGTGGTCATGGGAGACTCAGCCCTGGGATGGGAGACTCCACGCAAGCTGCGAGAAGGGACTGGAGCAATCCAGTAGGGGGCGCGCTCCTGACTCCGCAAGGAACCGATGCACCAACATGGTGCTACCACGTAAAGCAGAGCTCCTGCTTTTGTTCAGCTACTAAAGATGCCCCGGCACATCCCCCGTGGAGCACTGATACATTTCACCCCAGAGGTGGCTGCATTTCAGTGGTGCCCACGTAGCCCTTACCGACATCTCAGTGGGGTTTATAGACATCCCAGCCCGCCGTAAAGTGCTTGGATATGCTCAGATGAAAGGCAAACGTTCCATCAGGGGGCTAACCAGCGCTTTAAAGAGCGAGTGTCAACACCAGAATATATCCGTCGGGGGCTGTACGTTCTCCTTTAATAGCTGAAAACTTTACACTGCAGTCACAGAACTAAACCGCTAGACTTACAAAGTTCAGCGCTCGTAGAAAGAGCTCCGGCTGTAAAGCATTCTCCTCCTCTTTAAGTTCTCAAACCCAGACAGAACTACGCAAAACCTACTCTAGACCCCTGGTGAGCTTCGGTTTTAGAAACAAAAATACAGCATAGGAGGGAGGGAGGAAGGGGTCTCTTTGAACCAGGTTCCTTTGAGGACGTGTGAACGGGGGAACAGAGAAAGTGGCCGTAAGAGGCAGATGGAAGTCTCGGGGTGGGGAGGCTCAGGCACGGAAGTGGCTGGTGGATGGCGAAGGGCGTGAGGGGTGCTCAGGGCACGGGTGGATTTGCTCACATTTGCCAGTGCCAACAGCTCCAGAGGGAACTGATGAGCGGGTCTGAGGGTGCTCAGGGACCTGGCAGGATCGCTGCCCAACTCTGGTCTCCTTTCAGCGAGCTGCTCTGCCGCGGGAGGTGACCGGAGGAGCCCTGCCAATTCATAAAGCAACAGAGAGGAGTTTATTTCAACCCACGACCTCCAGCAGAAGGCAATCCCCACCCCATGAGCTGCGAGGCGAAGCGGGGTCAGACGCTATCACGTTTTAACTAGCGCCCCACGCCCGCGGCTGGGTTTATTTCCAACCCTGGGGTTTATGAGCAATTCAGCAACAACGTCTGCTGGAATTGGTGAACACCCCCCTCCGGGATTCAGATGGTCCTAGGAATGCGCCACCCTCTCCCTGGGGGGTGACTGGAACAGGGATGCTCTCAAGGCCACCGTAAAGACGGTTTCCTAGAGTCTAGATTGTGTTGCCCCCTTTTAAAGCAACAGGGCTGAGTTTACACACAAGCCCAAATCCTATTTGGGATTTAACCATTTCATCACCAGGCAAAGCTGCCCCAGGGCCATTCCCCCTAGGAGAGGCTGCCAGACAGACCCAGCCTTTCTGCCAGCTCTGGGGGAGGCGCTGTCCCCAGGATCTCGCTTCCCTGATACTCCCGGGCTTCCCTGGGCTCAGGCAGAATCCCTACTAGAGAGCAGCAAGTCAGGGGACCCAAGCTCCCACCCTACAGCCTCCAGTCTGGTGTGTCCTGTCAGTGAAATGATACTGCCATAGCCGGGCGATAGACTGAGTTCCTGAACTCGCAGGGCTACGGAGGGCAGGTATTCGGGCAAAGATACAAGTGACGGGCAAAGGCTCGGAGGTTACTGTACCCTTCGAATCATGTGGCATTAAAGCCCTTCATCCCTGAATTCTGCTGCCTTGTGGAAGACCACGTGTGTTGCTAGGGGTTAAGGGAAATCCAGGTCACTCGCCTGCAGGGTGGAAAACCCATCCCCTAAAAGGCCTCTCCCGCAAGGGAGAGAGGTTTCCAAGGGTTTCCGTTCAATTCTCTCCCTTCTCGGTTCCAGTCTCCCCAAAGGACGGAGCCCTTCCGCCTGCCGGGGGCAGCTCCGAACAGCCCGGACCCATGGCGGTACGTGGGGCCCTTTGTGGGCGGTTAGTGTGGCATGGCTGTTATCCTCATGCTCTGCGACGCGATGGGGTACGTCACCATGGGCGTGGTGGCGTGGCTCATGGTGATACCACCCAGCGGCTGTGCCATTGAAACTGCCACAGGCGCCACCGACACCGCCACGGGCGCCATGGAGACCGGAGGAGCCATGCCCTGGGCGATGGTCTGAGCCAGAGCAGCCGAGAGCGGGGTGATTTCGGGGTTCATGGGGGGCGCTGCGTTGGTGGGGGGCGCTGCCTGCGCTCCGGCCGGAGCCACCAAATCCTGTTGGGTGACGGGCCGTGGCTGAAGGGCTTGGCTGCTGAGTGTGGTGTGGGTCTGGGCGATGCTGTGGTTATAATTGGTGACAGTGCCCACCGTCGGGGCCAGGGTCTGCTCGGTGGCCGTGGCGGTGGAGCTGAGAGTCATGACTTTGGCCTGGTTCCGGAACTGGGCATTCTGCTCCAGCAGCACCTCGTTGGTCGCCAGCAGGTTGTTGACCTGCTTCTTGAGGTCCTCCACGCGCTTGCGCAGCATGATGTTCTCCTCCTCCAGGAGCCGGTACTCCACCGTGCGCGGGCTGGTGAAGCTGTACTCGTAGGTTTCGAAGTGCAGCCCATCCACCCGCCTGCGCTTCAGCACCGGGTCGTGGTCGTCGTAGCGGTCGGGGTCGTACATGACGTCGTAGGGGTCGTAGCGGCGCACGGTGGTGGCGATGCCGGGGTCCCGGGCTGCGATGACCCGGGCGTCGTACTCGTACTCCCGCTGCAAGTGCTGGAACTTGCACTTGGCTCCCCGCTGGCAGTCGCCCTTCAGGAAGTCTCTGCATATCGGCACCTCCTCCTTGCTGTTCGGCAGGTCCGCCGGGGACAGGCCCAGTCCAGCCGCCACCTTCTGGCGCAGGCGCAGGGGCAGCTCCCCCGTCTTCTTGTAATAGTCCTCGTCCTCCTTGGTGCCGTGGATGAAGCGGCAGTTGAGGCGCACGCACTCCTTGTTCTGGAAGTCGTGGCAGAAGATGAATTCGTTCTTGCGCACGCCCAGGTTGGTGACCTCGCTGATGTCGGGGTGCCGGAAGCGGCAGCGCTTGCCGCGCTTGCAGACGTTGCGCAGGAAGTCGCGGCAGATGTCGTCGGAGTTGGCGCCCGCCTCGTCGCTGCTACTGCCATTGTTGTAGTTGTCGCGGTCGGGCATTTTTCCACCCACGCCCTCCCCTCCTGGTGGCGGGAGCTCGAGCAACTGCGAAAAAGGAGAGGAGGTTGGGAGTGAGAAAACAAGTCGGACAGGAGGGAAGTGAGGGATCCTCACTGAAACGGAGGAACTGTTCTGCTGTAGCTGGCAGGGAAATATCTGCCCTGAGGCATTACAGCAAGGTGCCGGCCTCTGCTGTGGTTCAGGTTAGGACCAGCTTTCAGGAGAACATTGGACTCTTAGTGCTGCAAAAGTCGCATGGCTACCCAGGCTGTCTTGAAATGTGCTGTGCCTCATGGGGATAGTGGGTAGGGTTAGCGAGGCACATTTGAAGCCATTTGACCAAGGGGTTCCTGAGATACAGGCCCCAGCCCCGCAAACAATCAGAACCCCTCAACTTGGAGAGAAGCCATCAACTTTTTTTTTTTGCACAGACCTTGTTATACTGGTTACAGCACAGGAGCCAGCTTGACACTCCGAACTTTGCCTGGACTGAGAACCAGCCACTGCATAGAAACCAAGAGGCTCAGACTCCTTCCGCTACAAACCAACATCCACAACTCTAGGGGTCCAAATGCATTTAACATCCGACTGTCTTTTGACCCCAGCAGACCCTTCAACAGAGACGGCCTGTTCAAAAAGGCTCAGCGTTACCTGTAAGATCCAAAATCTTCAACGTCACCCCAGGCCGGATCACAGCTAGAGGAGCTGACTTGATTTGAGATCCAAGTCCTAATGAAATTAAAAAATAATCAAAACAAGCTAGTAGTCGCCGATTTTCTATTAGTCAAGTCCAAGGCGGATGGGGCCAATTTCACAGCTCTCTATCTGACGTTAGACAGGATTAGGGCCCAAATCATAAACCCAACTCTACATATAAAATGATGGGGTCTAAATTAGCTGTTGCCACTCAAGAAAGAGACCTTGGAGTCATTGTGGAGAGTTCTCTGAAACCATCCACTCAATGTGCAGCAGCTGTCAAAAAATCTAACAGAATGTTGGGAATCATTAAGAAAGGGATAGATAATAAGACAGAAAATATTGTATTTCCTCTACATAAATCAATGATATCCCCACACCTTGAATACTGCGTGCAGATGTGGTCACCCCATCTCAAAAAAAAAAAAAAGATATATTGGAATTGGAAAAGGTTCAGAAAAGGGCAACAAAAATAATTAGGGGTATGGAATGGCTGCCATACGAGGAGAGATTAATCAGACTGGGACTTTTCAGCTTGGAAAAGAGACGACTAAGGGGAGAAATGATAGAGGTCTATAAAATCATGACTGGTGTGGAGAAAGTAAATAAGGAAGTGTTCTTTACTCTTTCTCATAACACAACGCACACTCAACCTGTGGAACTCCTTGCCAGAGGATGTTGTGAAGGCCAAGACTATAACAGGGTTCAAAAAAGAACTACCTAAATTCACGGAGGACAGGTCCATCAATGGCTATTAGCCAGGCTGGGCATGGATGGTGTCCTTACGCTCTGTTTGCCAGAAGCTGGGAATGGGTGATGGGATGGATCACTTGATGATTCCCTGCTCTGTTCATCCCCTCTGGGGCCCCGGCCCTGGCCGCTGTTAGAAGAGAGGATACTGGGCTAGCTGGACCTTTTATTTTAACTCACACCCGCCCAGCAGGGTATGTGGAATCACCTTGCTGCCACACAGCTTAGTGTCAGATACCCAGGTGTGTATCTTCACAGCACGTGAGGTACCGCAGCAGGTGAGAGCTCTTGTCTGAACTCTATATCCTGAATTGTAGACATCTGAAGGGTAGGGGAAATCTGTCATCACATATGGTTACATCCAGAGGCAGAGAGTAAATTTTCTAGGGCTGGGCCATTGTGGCACGTACAGCAGCTGGCGCAATGGGGTTGGGATCAGGGCTCTCCGAGCTACGACAACACAAATAATAAATAACGTTCTACCTGGCTGTCCGTGTAAATCAAGGCAGGAGAGCAAAAGCTGCTTAAGCGGCCATCCAAAGGCATGCGAGGGAAAGCTAATAACCCCTCAGCCTTTTTGACTAGGCCTGGAAGGGACCTCCTGGGTCAGAGCCCAGCCCCCTGCTATGGTATCATACGAGCCCATTCATAAAGTTACTTCATGAAAACCTGAAGGAAGATTGTGGCTAACTGGGCTCGCTGGGGAACCCGAGCTCACTTTACCAGAGCGGGTGGGAAAAGCCCTCTGCGTTTTAACCCCCCCAGGTAGAGTAAATCCGCCCCCTAGAGTGACTTTGGGAGAGCGCCGCCAGTGCGGTGCGACCCACACGACTCGCCCCCCCCAGGAGCCGGGGACAGCGGCGAGCGCCGGGCCGGGAACCCAGGCGTCCTGCGCCCCCAGCGCACTGACCGGGCCGGGCCGCGCCCCAGCAGGGGGGTTTCGGGGGCCACAGACACGCCCCGTGCGGGGGGGGGGGGCAGACCCTGGCCAGGCCCGAGGGCGGGGGGGGGGGGCGGGACTCAGGGGTAACCCCGCCCCCGCGGCTGGGGCCAGGGGACCGGCCCGGGGGCTCAGTGGAGAAGGCGGAGCCCGAGGGGGCTCGGGGGACCCAGACCCACCCGGGCCCCTGCTCGGGGCGGCCTCTCGCTCACCCGCTCTCCGGCCGCGTCCTCCTCCAGCCGCCACAAAGAGCGGCCCCTTCCGCCCTCCAGCGGAACTACTCTATGGTCCTTCCGGCCGCCGGCCGGAAGCGGAGGCCTCCCGGCCTGCAGCGCGCGCGGCCCGTCGCGTGTTACCATAGCGACAAAGCCCTGCTGCCTAGGGTAGCGCCCCCGTCGCTTTAACTCCGGCGGGGAGACCCCGCCCTCTTAGATGGCGGTGGGCGGGGCATGACCGGTGGATGACATCACAGGGAACACCAGGTCGGCTCCAGCCAATAGCATCACCGTGGCACCCACACGGGTTGTCGGGGCTACCTGGGCCACAGCCCCTCGCCCTGAGGGACCCCCGCCCAACAGGGTCCTGCCCCACCCTGGGGCCCACACAGGCAACCAGCTCACCCCAGAGCTCCCCCCCCCCGCTGCCTTAACGCCTAGCCTGTGGCACAGCTGTTCCACCTTAGGGGGACACTGAACAGTTTGAGGTCACCTGGCCTTGCCCTTGATGGGGGGCATCTTAATCATAGCCCTGGGAAAGCCCCCCCGCCTCCGTCAGAGCTGGGCAGCTTGCCCAAGACTCAAATCACACACCTGGGCATTGTGCCTAGGCTAAATTCTTTGGGACACAAGAAGAAGGAGGACCTGGTCTCTCCTGAGCTAAAGAGGGCCTGTTCCAAAGCTAGGTAGTGGACTGTGCCGGTCCTCATGACTAGCTGAGCTAGGAGGGGTTGGCAGAGGATTATCCACCATCCAGTTTTCAGCGTTTATATTTTCAGCATATTCATGATTACAGCATTAACCCCTCGAAAAGAGGATGAAGCGCTCTTAAGTCTTCAGTGAAGGGTGCTATACATTGGAGTTCATTTCCTTGAAGTTCCAATCAAAGGGCAGGTAGCCTTTTGGGAAAGGAACAGAGGGTCCTGTGGCACCTTTAAGACTAACAGAAGTATTGGGAGCATAAGCTTTCGGGGGTAAGAACCTCACTTCTTCAGATGCAAGACTTCTGGGAAAGGGATTACCCTTAATGCAAGCAGTGACACCATCCACATCTCAATGCACCATCTACATCTTGTGCCACCCACTTCATCGGGGGAATGTAACTTGTGGATAAGCCCGACAATGCAGAAATGTAATGCTCTGACAAGTGGCAGACATTCTATCCATGCTCTCAGTACAAGAACCAACACTTTTATACTAGGAAGTCACTGTTCAGGGACCAGTGTGAACCCAGCACTGTTAATTCTGAAGGCTACACCTCCTGCATAAAAAATGTACCAGGGTATGTGCGCACATGCACTGTGCATCACACACTCATACAACTCACAACAGTGTTGCATTGTGGCCTTGACATCTGAACACTTTCCCCAGTCACATCTTCAGCAAAAGTGATTTCTAGATTCAGTGGATTCTTCTCCTCAGCCAGGCCATGCAACTGTGTGTATGGGGAAAAGGCACAGAAAGCCAGCGAGAAGAGGGCTGAATGATGCAGGTCAAGTAGCTGTAAAAGTCAAGTTATATAACATGCCTAGAGATCACATTGAGATTCTGTTTTAAAATCAACTATTTAAAATGCAACATTAAGAAAAAACATGCTGAATTCCCAACCAAACCAGGGTTTCTTTATTGTATACCTGCTACATTCAACTACAAAGACCAGAACCAGTCCAGAACGTCAAAGCTCAGGGCTATCATCCATATGGATGAGACCTTCATTCTTAAGATGGAAAACTCTTCAAGACTGGTAGGGACGCACTTCTGCAACACCAGGAAGTAGTTGTGTCTGGAGGTCTGCGTCCCAAGCTCCGACGTTTCTTTGCTCTGCTTTGCAGCCTCAGTAGCAACAGAGAAGACATCTACTTAGACCTCTGCCTCATCTTTCTCCTTTTGCGCTTCAGCCTGAGAAAGACAATTTTACCCCATCAGAGAAAGAAAATCAGCATGGTAACAAAGCTGTCAGACATTCCACAGCAGGCAGCCAACCTGCTTAAATGGACTTTGAATGAATCATTACCGGGCCAAACACCTTTTGTGCAAGAACAAGCATGTCCATAGTTTTGGACCAAAGTTACAATGTGCAATTTTTAAAGAGAATGACAACCCCACAATGTCTGCCACCTAACTGCTGCCTTGTCCTAGTGCACGAGAACCCAAAGTGAAATGACCAGAAACCCATTTCATTGCGCACAGAAATGTGGATAGAAGACCAACAAGGACAGTCCCTTCAGTAGAGGCTAGCTCTAGCACAAAGGACAGTTTGAAATGGGGAAAGCAGAGGGGTAGACCTAAGCCTATTCCTGCTTGCCTTTCCAGAGTTTTAAACTGAAGTTTCAGACCTTATTTAAAAGTAGAGCAAAAAACTAAACCGCTAACTACAGTAACAAGCGCATGTTTACCCTGTTTGGAAAAGGAACTTTGCATCTTTCTTACAGTGTTTTAATGGCTTCTTTTAACGACATACAATCAGGAGAGACTTGTGTAAACCCGATGTACTAACTCCTGCAATAAATTTGGCCCCATGACATCCTTACCTGCCATGCCTAACAGAGCAGCTTGTTACTCCAAAGCTGGAAAATGCCAGAGGAGACAGGCAGTTTTAGCTCTGAGCTGGTCTGGCTGCTCTTACACACTTACACAGCACTGCCAGATGAGCTAGGAAATATTCACTGGAAATAAAATAGGTTTAGATCTGCAGAAATCCCCCCCCCCACACACACACACACAAGAAAAGCAGTGTTTACAACGATGCAGTCTATTTCGAGGTTTAGAATGGCATATGCCACAAAGCACTTCACATGCATCAATGTTTCTCTCTCCACTCCCCACCCTGAAGTAGCCTTATCACCATTTTACAGATGAGAAATGGAGGCACAAAACTTACTCAAGGTCATACAACCACATGTGCTGTAGAAACAAGAATTTACCCCAAATCCTACTACAGAACTTTACCCCCTACACCCTCCTGCTTGTCTTGTCAGTTTAGCCTGCAAACTCTTTGGGGGCAAGGCCAGGGTCTGACTGTGTATTTACAGCATCTAGCACAATGGGCTCCTAATTTCAGCTGAGGCCTCTAGACATGAGGGAAATAAATGTATTTGAACGGTCATCAATTAGCCTGAGGGATGTGGGATGCAGTGCTAACATTAACACACGCAACACGTTTTTCCCCACTCCCTATTTACCAAGTCTCACCAACCATCTTAGCCAGGTGCATTCCCACCTTCCTAGAGGGCCCAGCACACAAGATGTAGCTTTTATAAAGACTAGTCATGCCAACCATGGACATCTAGTAGCACCACCACCTGTGGGGCAAGCATGGTAAGTCACCAGGCCAAACCAGACAAAACAAAAGCTCACGTACCTGCGCATACGTTTCTTTCGCCACTAGAGGAAAGAGGGGGAAACACAAGAGTCAGCAGCATGTTAACAGGCGGCTCGGCCGCCAGCACGTGTCTCCAGGCCCCCGTTACCCGCTGCACTGAGCAGACGGTGCCCGAGGGGAAATGAAGGCAGCAACCCCCCCCCCCGCGGATTTCTATGGGGCGCTACATAACACTGGGGCCAGGCAGATCCGAACCCGCCTTCCCCATCGCCCCCTCGCCGGAGGGCGCCACCCCCCCCGATGCCCACCAAGTGGGGTGCCCAGGGGGTGCATCAGCTGGCAGCCCCGAGCCCAGCCCCACGTGGGCGCAGGACGCCACAGGCCGGTGCCTCCCACGCGCGTGGAGCGCGCGGTGCACGGGGCGAGGGGGGGACCCCCGCGAGCGCCGCGCAGTCACCCCCCCCCACCCCTGCAAGGCCCCGCCCCCGGCCCTGGGGGGGGGGAGAGCGGCCCGAGGCCTAGGAACCCCCCCGCCCCATAACCCCGCTTCCTCCCGCCGGGCCCCAGCCCCACACCGGCCCCCGGCCCCACCCACCTTCGCTCTCATGGCGGCCCGGGCTCAGTGCCCGCGGATGGCGGCGGATGGCGGCGGGAGCCTCCGGCCTCCGACAAAATGGCGGCGACAACAACAGCCGAGAGAGAGCGGCCCGCGCCGCCCGCCCCCTTTTATAGGCCAGTTCCGGAAGCGGGTGGGCGGAGCGGTAGCGTCACGGGGGAGCCGCGCGCGCGCGCCCCCCTGCTCTTCGCGGAGCATGACGGGAGGGGTAGTTTCTCCCGCCCCCGGGGCAGCACGGGAGGTGTAGTTTTCTCCCTTCCGACCCGCCTCCATTTTGAATACAAATCCTCAGAGCTGAGCCCAGAGAGGGGGAGGGGTAAAGACCGCAACATCCTAGGGGGACGGGGCCCGAGGGGGCGAGAGGGGAGGTGCAAGGCCCAATTTCCGCCGCCCCCCCCCCGGGACACAGTGCACGTGCCCAAGTGTTGGGTGTGCGACACCAAGGACCCAACACGTGCAAGAGCACCCGCGCGTGTTAACACGAGAACGGCCGTACGGCTCAGACTGGCTCAGACCAAGGGTCCATCCAGCCCAGTGTCCTGTCTGCCGACAGTGGCCAGTGCCAGGGGCCCCAGAGGGGATGAACGGAGCAGGGAATCACCAAGTGATCCATCCCCTGTCGCCCATTCCCAGCTCTGGCAAACAGAGGGTAGGGCCACCATCTCTGCTAGTAGCCATTGACGGACCTATTCTCCAGGGACTTATCTAGCTCTTTTTGAACGCTGTTATAGTCTTGGCTTTCACAAGATCCTCTGGCAAGGAGTTCCACAGGTTGACTGTGCATTGTGTGAAATACTTCCTTTTGTTTGTTTTAAACCTGCTGCCTTTTAATTTAATCGGCTGACCCCTAGTTCATGTATCAGAGGGGTAGCCGTGTTAGTCTGAATCTGTAAAAAGCAACAGAGGGTCCTGTGGCACCTTTAAGACTAACAGAAGTATGGGGAGCATAAGCTTTCGTGGGTAAGAACCTTGCATCTGAAGAAGAGAGGTTCTTACCCACGAAAGCTTATGCTCCCCATACTTCTGTTAGTCTTAAAGGTGCCACAGGACCCTCTGTTGCTTTTTCCTAGTTCATGTGTTATGAGTAAATAACACCCCGTTTGACTTTCTCCACACCAGTCATGATTGTATAGACCTCTATCATATCCCCCCCCGAGTCGTCTCTTTTCCAAGCGGAGAAGTCCCAGTTTTATTAATCTCTCCTCATACGGAAGCCATTCCATACCCCTAGTCATTTTTGTTGCCCCTTTCTGAACCTTTTCGACAGCATTATTACAGCCTCAGCTACAGGGCCTGGCTCTCTAGCTCCCACTCCCCCAGCTCCCACATTTAGCCCTGCAGGCCCTAGTTTGGGCCCCCCAAATGGCTGCATTGTCTGTGTCAATAGAGTGAAATGGGAGGGGGCCAATGATCATGTTGGAGCTGGTCCCAACGTTCTCTCTCCGATCCCACGTTGCAGTGATCACAGCAACCAAACATGGCTTTCAGCTGCTCCCCCCCTCAGCCTATTCACTGGATTTGGCTCCCCCAGACTTCTGCCCGTTCCCCACATTGAAGGATGACCTTGGTGGGAAGCATTTCAATGATAATAATGAGACGACCGCAGCAGTCAAGGGGTTTCTGAACAAGGATTCCGAGAAGCTGGGTGAAGCCAAAATGGACCAAGTGCATTGATGTCCAGGGAGATTATAGTGAAAAATAAACCACTGAATGCAATCTCCCCCCCCCCCCCCCCCGCCATCAGTCTAGAAACTTTCTGAGCCTGTCCTACAGGAGTGCCCCACGAAGCCATTTGGAGCAGCCTTCCTCTGACTTTCTAGGTACCTGCCATGAAGCTGGTGGGCGAGAACACACAACAGGCCAACGCTGGACCTCACCTTTGTAGATTTTCAGTATCAACACCTAGCGTAGCTGGAACAGCGGGAACGGTCAACAAGCTCCTGCCAATTCACCGCTTTGCCTAGCAAAAAGCAGCACCATTGACTTGGTTACATCTCATGCTATTTAAAAAGGCAAAACATGTCTACACCATTCCCCCCTCCCCACCAGCCCTCAAACACAGGACAGCATCGAAAACAGTGCCATGTCCTTCCATTTGTGAATCTCCAAGCCCTTTACAGACTGCCCTCAAACCTCCCAGCCACCCATGGAGATACATTAGACCTATTTTAGGAGTGGGGAAACAGACTTGCCCGACCCACGTCCGAGCGAGGGAGAGCCAGGGATACACCCCACAACCCCCCGTCAAACTCAGGCCGGCCAATCTACTACCCGAGACATGGCAACAGCCGCTCCCTGAGGCCCAGGCAGCAATACAGTGACAGTAGCAGAAGTAAGAACCCGCAGTTGAGTTGCACAGCTGTTCTGAGACAGTTGTGCCACATCTCACCACCACTGATTGTGGAGCATTAGGATCAAGTAACTGCTGCCACCAGATGGGGCTTGGAACAGACTTACAAGGCAGGTGAAGATCCCAGTGACCCTACTCAGATTGACCTCAGGGATATGCAGTGTAAAAATCCCCAGCATAGGGCCGCTTGCTTTCTCCACCCCCGGTTCTGTGGATGCTTTAACCTCGCACAGTGAATGGGACCCAGGGACTGAGCACTTACTGTACCAGAATATAAAGGACAACCTAGTAACCGTTCGGGCACTAGGATCAGACAGCACCAGAAGGTCAGTTTCTCATGCTAGATGTCCCACGCACTGAATACGCCCTCAGGGATTCCTTTGCCTCTCGCCTGTGGTACAGCCAGGCCGGTGGACTCGCACCAGAAGCTATGTTGCTAAAATGACCTGATGACTTTCGCATTGGAATTTGCAAGGCCCCAACTCCCTCGGACCAACCCCAGCAGCGTGAACTCGGCCCTTCGTCCTTCCAAAGGCAGGAAGGGGAGTTCCATGCCTGAGTCTGTTGGGCAACACCCAAAACACTAAGGTGGGGTTTGGATTTGAAGCTCCAAGGATCCCTGCCTTTGGCCAAATGTTTTCTTCCCCGCTGTTGCAGAGCATGCTGTGCTCTGTCCAGCAGCCTCCACCCCAGAGGTGGCTGCATTTCAAAGATGCACCCCAGGATGGAGTGCAAGATGCCTTAAAACCTTTTAGGGTGAAAGGGATTGCAGAAATAATACAGCCCACATTTCTTCTCTCTCATACACATACTCCTTCCCTGCCCCCCGCAACACCACAGCCCCCAAAACAGCAGACCCATTCTTCTGTCCAAACAGCAGTGTCACTAGTCAATTTTATTTGGAAAAAAAATCAGTTACAGAATATTTCTTGGGAATTTTGTTTCAAACTTTTCACAACCAGAATGGTTTTTCTTGTCTCAAGAGGTACATCTTTTTCCAATGTTATTTAAAAGTAAAAATAGAAAATTAAATAAACCTCCAGCAAGTCTTAGTGGTTTATAAATCAGAACTGTGAATGAGAAAGATTAGCCCTGCCCTTCCTTTACCGAAGGCAATAGACAGTGTATTGCTTATAAATGCTAAAATGTTCCCCTTCAGGAACAAGACATCTTTATTTTCCCTTAAGCTCATGGTTAACATTTGGGAGCAGCCTAAGCTAAACCAACCTGCGATTTCAGTCTTGGACAGGCATGTCTCGCCGCCACTTCAGTGTGTGATGGGAGCTACCCTGCACCCCTTCAGAATCTAGCCCACAGTATCTCTATCACTACCCCACCCCCTACAAGAGCTGGGCACAGTTTAGAAATGGGAGCAGACAGTTTGTAGACAGATGGAAAAATCTCATTTATTTCCTTTTATTGACGTAAACTTTGGTAGCATTTGCAAGGATCTTTTTTCTCGTTTAAATTTTCAAACTCAAATACTGCCAAGGAAGCACTTGACCCAAAAGCACAGGTGCACTCATCAGAAAGGGTATCGTTAAGAGGCAGGAGGCCTTCCAAGTCAGCTACAGTAAGTGCTTAGACAGAGACCTGGCTGGATAACAAAACCCCCACTCGGAGCCGTACAATTCAACCGGACAGCTTTAAAAAAAAGACCTACTATAGAAAAGAGATTCCCAGGGGTGAAGTCTAGCCCAGGTCTGCTCACTTCTGCAGCGTTTCCCGAATTCTTGTATGGCACAGAAGGGCATGTGGGGAGGAGAGGGGCATTCTTCTGAAAAAGCCGACTGTATACGACAAAAGCAGCGGTAGCTGTTTTGGTGTATGGGGGGGGGGGGGGGGGGAGGAGGAAACGCTGAACTGCCCCGTGACGTTGGGAAGTTAAAAACGCTGGCAAGGTACTGAACTGAAGCTGGTGGGCGCTCCAGACGCCTCTTGCCCTTAGGAGGAGTTTTGCAAGGGGTTAGTGGGGAAGAATGGCTCGAATTGAGTGCTTCCTTCCTTACGTTATGACAGTCTCAATTAAAAACAAGCTTATCACACCTGTGTATTAAAAATAGAGCTTAGACACAAACCAACGCAAGTCAGAACTCAACAGGCTGAATGGTCTACGGTCTTGGGGGGGGGAGGGCATAAAATTCCATACGACTTTCCCAATTTTAAATATACAGGCTAAAAAAAGGGAAAAATTCCACACCAAGGTAACAGTTTTAAGTGGAAGAGAAACGTCCTTGCGGGAAGGGGGAGCGCTGGGAAGCAGAGGTATAATAGCATCCCTGCTACCGGCTCCCTAAGCACATGGCGCTTCTCAGGCTTCAATCAGTTGGTTGTCAGATGTGACCGAAGATCCCACCCCCGCCAAGAGGGATCAGAAAATCTTGAAAGGGAGAAATGAAGAAAGGGAGGAGGAAGAGGAAAGAATTGCTGTCTACACTCCCTCTCTTGGGATGGGGAGTCACTCACCTCTTTAACAAGCACAAGTAGTATCAAAGGTTAGAAAGAGTGGGGGAGAGACTAGTTTTTACTCCTGGTTTTATTATTTTTGTTTGTTTGTTTGAAAGCAGTCTGAAGTTGCTGAGCGAATCCTCCCTCAGAGCAGAGTCAATTGGAACTGGCTGTTGTCAGTGGGAAGTCCAGGCTGTCTGTCATTGGGGGTGTAAAGAGACAGACAGCACTAGATTTTTGTTTCTCGTTTTTTGGGGGGAGCGTGCGAGAGACTCGGGTGCTACGTGAGGGGAGCTGGAGCCATTCAGTCGCCGGCTTCGTTCTCTTCTGCTGTTTCCCCCGTGGTGGCGTTCTCTGCGTTCTTAGATGCCTGCGGAAACGAACCCAAACCGGGATAAGTGATTCTGCTTCAGAGGGGAGAATCGCTAACTAATTCTGGAGAGAACCCGGAGACACGCAGGCCCACAGCACCCTGGAGTCGCCCACCCTGCAATACTCCATTTTCCCTTTCGAAGGCCAACCTCCACGTGGCTCCCCGCCCCCAGATGCGGTTCATCTCCTGTCGGGAGCACTGGGCATCTCTTCCCTTCCCAGGAGCTCTCTGATGTTGGTGCAAGAAGAGTTCTCTTCTGCCACCCAGAAAAGTCTCGTGAAGCTCTCCACCTTATCAGCAATACCAGCCGGTCAAATCTCAGCTGAGCTAGTCCCTTTTCCTGCCGACATCTCCCAGGGTGCAGCTCTGCCTTGGTACCTGGCTACAAATCACTATGCCTCCATGACTCCAGATCAAGGCTGATCAGTTTACAAGCAGGAAAACAACCTCTCTACCTGCCACTGCAGCAAACTCACTCTGGGATCTGAGAGGCATGCTGGGTTCTTTCTGGCCTGGCCAGTGGTAAAGATTCTGCTGACCAAATTCTGCTTTCAGTTACACCTGTGCAACTGCACTCCAGACAAGGGGCGGTAGTCATCCCTCCGCCAGTGCGAAAGCAGAATTTGGGATGGAGCAAATAATCCCATTGACAACACATGAGCCGGAACAGAATCCATCTCCCCTCTTCCACAGCCGTAAGAGCTCTGCTAGGCTAAGAGGAGTCAAAATATCTTTTTGCTAAGGCCTGAGTGGAAAGTTTGGGGTCTCCCAAGATGCAGTTAACCTGTGCGTGTGTGTGACCAAGCCATTATGAAGTGACAACTAAGTTACCTTCTTTTTCTTCTTTTTCTGGGTCTTCCGGCTGGCGGAGCTTTGTAGCAGTGCCTAGGAAGAGGAAGAGAAGGTAAGCAGCCGGGACAGAGCCATTTTTTTTGCTCTGACTGGGGGTAAAGGGAAATTCCAATGTAGCAAAACAAGCCTTTGCCAGCCATAAAGGAACAGCAGCACGTCCTGGACGGCTTGGGCTGGGCAATGACACTCGCCATGCACAGCCTCTCTGGATCCCCACGGCCGTGCAGGAAAGGGCAACACACCCGTGACCAAGCAGGTGCCACTTGTGGCCGAGGCGGGAGACTTGAGGGGAGCCTGCTGGAGATCATGCAACTCCTCTTTGCTCTGAATGCTGCTGCCACCTTCTCACATGTGCAGAGCCGCGCAGCAGAGCCGCGCCCCCAGACAGCTCCAACTGGCTCCGCTTGGCTTCAGAACTAGGCGCTCAGCTTTCGCCTCAAACCTGCACGCTCTGTCTCCGCAGGCGCTCGGCCTCTCTGCGCCTCACAGGGGGGTTCTACAGATCCAAACAGCTGAGAGAGAATAGAGACCAACCCACCACTCCGAGGGGGCTAGCAAAGAGGAGAGGGGACTGACCAACCTGCAGTTCCGATCGAACCGCGTGCCTCACGCCCCCCCAAGGCGGTGAGCTAGGTCTGGTTCTGGCCCATGTGGCCCAGAAACGGGTGACTTGTGCGTTACTATGCACTTCAGGGAAGCAAACGCGTTTCCTCGGACTGACCTTCAGTTCTGCATCCTGAACCTCAAACTCGGATTTGTAGCGCTCCGGCTCGAAGGGGCCGCAGGTTATCCTCATGGGGCCGTTGGGCATTAAAAGCACTGTGAATTTGAACTGGGCGACAAACTCGCCTGTAAAGCAGGAATCACAGTTAGAGCCACCACGCTGGACTACACCTTGACAGCGGGGGAACAGCGCACAACCCAAAGTCCACCTTGCTTTCCCACCGTCGCGTCTGCCCGGGACAATCAGTAAACTGCACCTGCAGTGTTTCAGTGGCGTCCCTCCCCGCTCAGGGCAGGATCGTTCCTGAAGTAGGTCCTCCCGGCTAAGCTTTAAGTGAACCAAACTGACGGCACGTCCATCACCACCCCGGGGAGACTATCCCCCATGGTCCAGCAGATCTCACCACCGGGATTATTCTTATGCAAGACCTGGCAGCCAAGGGATTAAGAGCTACTTAAGGAAGAAATCTCCTGGTTCCTTGAGAGCAGGTGTCTGCAGAGCACCGCCCTCCAGGGAGGTGGCTACAGCGGGAACCTGTCTGAGCAGAGCCCCGGAGGGGACCAGCCCCTGTGCTCTCCTGCAAGCCCCCCCCCCCACCACCACCAGACTCACCTTCCTTCTCATAGAGGACATTGAAAGGCTGGAGCAGCTCGTGTTTGGCGCATTCCACCACCCCCATCCTAGCCTTCTTCTCATCCTCAAACGCCCTGCGAGAAAGGGAGAGAGCCACGGACCTGAGCCTCTGCCTCGCTCGCTGCTCTAACGATCGCACAACCGACAACTGTTTTCACCAGAGGAGCGGGAAGCGCTGCGAGCCAAGTTACAGACCCAACCCTGCTGCCTAACTTCCCACCGGGGGGTTGGCTGGAGACGTTACTCAGCCAGGCCCCAACTAGAGGCCAGCCTGGCTGCGGTATGCTGCTGGTGCAGGACGGCTGGCAGTGTGCAGATGAAAGCTCAGGAAGGTAACGGAGCGAAGTGAACGCAAGACGTTAGTTTAGAATCCCAGAAAAAGCCCACCGCTCTGAGGCACAAATGGAGCATTAACCTGGGAGGTAATTTCCTTTTGCTAAAGTGCACATCAGTCAAAAAAGGGGGCTTGGGACTACCCCTGCGTCCTGACACAGCTTTGACTCCACTCTCTGTGAATACAACAGGACTGGTCCCCTTGAATTTCAGCTGCAACCCCCCGCAAAGGCACAGGAGGGTCTCAAATCCTCACAGGGGTCTTAATCTCCTGGCCAGGGTGAAACATCAAAGTCAATCCCATCCCCTCCCTACGGCTTGTCCAGCCGCAACAAACCCCGCCAGAACAGCCCCCTCTGTGACAGAGCAGCTGTCAATAGCCAGGTGAGGGCTCAGACTCATAGACTTTAAGGTCAGAAGGGACCATTATGATCATCTAGTCTGACCTCCCACATGACGCAGGCCACAAAGCCGTCCCAACCCCTTTCCCTTGACTCTGCTGTTGAAGTCCCCAAATCCTGTGGTTTAGAGACTTCAAGTAGCAGAGAATCCTCCAGCTAGCGACCCCTGCCCCATGCTGCGGAGGAAGGCGAAAAACCTCCAGGGACTCTGCCAATCTACCCTGGAGGAAAATCCCTTGCAAGACCCCTATTCTGGGCAGATAGGGAGGCCGTGAAAGGAAGAAGAGCGAATACCTGAGAGTAAATGGCATAGTGTCAAAGCGCCTCTCCACCTCGCTGAAAAAGGCACGAGAGGTTTTCATTTTCAAGCCGTACTGCTTGGAGGGGTCCCTTTTGTAAATGGTAGTTCTCTGGCCAGCATCCTTTGCCTAAAAACACAAACAAGATTCAAACACAACCCACAGACAGGACGGGCGGACGGTAGGACTGAGTGCATGCTGGGGCTTCGGTACCGCCGGAGGGCTTTACACACACATACACACACACACGAATACTCCCAGCCCTCCCTGAGGGGGCTCCATTTTACACACATGGAAATGGAAACCCAAGGAGGTGAAGTGACTGCATACAGAGATGGAGCCTGGCTCCCCAAGCCATGCTCAGATCAAGGGGCCATTCTGAAGTCCCCATGGGCATCAAGTAACAGCCTGCTGAAGGACACTCACCTTCCCTTCCCCGGTGCTGACAAGCACATCAATGGCGTAAACTTCATGGACCTCAAACTCGGCTTTTTCATGGTCCTTCCTAGGTGGGAGAGGTTTGGCGAGTGAGCAAAGTGAGACATCTCTACAAGGGAAAACATCCCCCTTCACCCTAGTAATATTGCTGTACAGAGCTGGGGGGTGGGGGCACAGAGCACCACAAATGCACGTGTGGCACTTTACACAGCAATTAGGGGAGCGTTATCAAATCAACACACAGGAGACAGAGGCAAGGCTCCATGGAAGTGCTCTGCAGCGGTTCTAGAGATCTGCTAGACAACCATCATTCAGGAAATTCTTCGCTGCCCCAGCCACCAGCACCATCTTCAATCATTAAGATGGAAGGGACTTTAAGAAACAAGTTTATTTGTAATCACTTATGCTGTTTACTCTCTGCACTTCGCTCAGCCTAGAACACAGACGGGTCATTTTCACTTCCAGTACGTCTTGCATTAGCTCAGCAAGACTGCAGCTTACAGATTGATTTTAATTGAAGATATTTTAAACAAATGTCACAGAAACTTTTCTAGTCAAATTTATTCTCTGTTATTTGTATGGTAGCACCTAGGTGCCCCAGGCATGGACCAGGGCCCATTGTGCCAGGCACTGTACAAACCCAAAACACAAAGATGGTCTTTCCAATGTACGTAGATTTTAAAAACCCCAAAATCCTCAATGTTGGGTCTAAACAACCAGAACCTATCCCTGAAGGAAAGGGAGGAGCTGGCAGAAGGGAAAGAAATGGGTCCAAGAT
Organism: Chrysemys picta bellii; assembly: GCF_011386835.1. Classification (NCBI taxonomy): domain Eukaryota; kingdom Metazoa; phylum Chordata; order Testudines; family Emydidae; genus Chrysemys; species Chrysemys picta. The sequence continues at coordinate 12,756,641 of NC_088812.1, read as the reverse complement.
GTGACTGAAAATGGCAGCCTATGAGAACTAATTTGATTGGGTTCAATCTAGTTCCTGGTGAATTCGTGTCCACACCATTAAAGCAATCCACTGTCACAACTGGGAATGGTTGGCGATTTTGCTGGCAGTTGCAGAGACCAAGGACTGACTTAGTGATGGGGACACTTTCTAGAACGACCGGCTGACTGCACAGATGCCAGCGAAAGGTTTAGAGGATAACAACCTTTAGTCACTACCTCCCATCCCAAGCTGTAAATGCAGAGCATCACCAATTACCTTAATGTAAGAAAAAATGGAAGACTCTGGGGTAACCAACACCCGCTATCCCACCCAGCCAGGTACCACAGGCCAGGAACTAGAAAAGAGAGGTGATTCTCACTGCAGATCTGGTCTCACACCCCCTTGCAATGCTGATAGAAGTGACAATCCTGGAGAGGAGACTTACTTTTGCTGGTCTGTAGGGTTTTGGATGATAGTTTTCTCTCCATCAATCACGTGCTGTTTCAGCTGGTGTGACAGCATCCCTGCCAAGTTAGGAGAATCCATTAGCACCTCAGAGCTGCAAACCAGCTACAGAGTGACTTGCATTATTAACGCTCCAAGAAGGTGCCCTTAAGCTTTCTGCTAGAGGGAGAACGGCAAAGCTAAAATTTGAGACCGTTTGCCTTTCTACCACCCCCTCTGTCCAGGGATCTCAAACAGCTTCATTCATTAAGTTACACAACTATTCTGTGACAAAGCAAAGGTCCCCAGGTTAAAGGGTCCAAGGCACAGCCACAGATAAGATTTCTTTGTACAACTTCCAACACAACAGTCTAGCCACTGGACTACACCGGCTCAGCAGTAACTCCAGGAGGACATGGTCTAAGCCCTCCCTAAAATCACGCAGCATGTGTTTTAAACAAGCTGACATTCTTCTTTTCAGTCTCCGTAGCCTGGGACATCAGCTACCAGGAGAATCAGCAGTTGCATGGGGATTACCGGCATCCAAAGTCTCTGAACGACGCATTCTTGAGCGTCTCCAGGGATGCGTGGAGGCAGAAATGTTTTTGCCAGTGTTTAGATTACTTATGTCCCTCCTGCACAGTCTAGCTAATGGGGCATTCAGCAAATACTTTTGGGCTTAACTCAATCTCCCTGTCTGCTTTGCAGTACATGTTAGAATTCAGATTTATCAAGGAAAACCAAAAGGCCATTTCTAATCTGCTTCCCAAGTCACCAGCCACAGCAAGGGAACTAACAGGTCTCCATTTTGGAAGGACTGTGGCCGGTGGTGGCAGAGATCACCGCTGAGGCAGAAAACAGCTCCATTTGTTTTCATAAACGGGTCCTTATGCTGCTGCTGCCAGTGACTGGATAATTAAGGCACCCGACTGTTTCCAAAACAGTGGCTGCTTAAACTCCCTTGACAGTGTGAGCAGCCGCCTCCTCACTGCAGCCGCGAGGTGATGTTTTTCCTCCCAGAGCGCGGAGCAAAGCATTGGCGAGACCTACCCAACATCCCACGTACCAAACAACCCCGTCTTGGAACTGCAGCTCTCTGCAGCGAGCGGAGAGAACAAGCCTGCTACAGTATGTCCTGGGATTTAACTGATTAGTGGCGACATGATTTGTTGCTGAAGTAATTGACAGCCACATCACTACGTGACCAAACCAACAGGATAACAGAACCTGTCCAGACATTTGTGTTTATAATTTTGACAGATAATTTCCACGTTTATATTTAAGCATTTACTTTCAATTTTTATCCATTTAAATGTTCACAGCTGCAGGAGTTTATCGGGAGGTCAGACAACAATTATTTAATGATGGTAAAAAAAAACCCAAAGCTTATTAACCACTAAAACACAAATTTGTCAACCTCACATGTCCAAACACACAAAGTAACTGTCCTTAAATCAAACTCTAAGTCAGAGGTCCCCAAAGAACATGGGGGGGGAGGGTGCAGCAGGGCCCAGACCAGCCCCCACGGAAGTGGGGACCACTACCCAGCCCCTCCCCACCCCCAGCTCTGCTCCGGTCACACCCCCAGCCATGTCCCTGGCCCCACACCAGCCCGCAGCCTTGGCCACTAGCCGCAGCCCCACTCCAGACCCCCTCCCCCATCTGCGGCCCCCTTATCCCTGTCCACGACCCCCTCCAAGACGCTCCAGGGGAGTGTGGACCCTCAAAAGTTTGGGGACCACTGTTCTAAGTTGTCAAGCACCCCTTTCCTTTCTTACTTTGTCAATCTGTACATTTCAGTTACCCACCAATAAACATTTTTTTGGTTGGTTTGTCTGCATATAGTGAAACTGACGTTTACTGATAGGAATCTAACCCTTCCAAAGCTAAACCTAACTGAGAACTGTGAGCTCAGCTCTCAGGCACCTTTTCAAACATTATGGTCTGATTTGTCTAAGATGCTTCCAAAGGAAACTTCCCACTCTCCGGTTCAGAACGGTATTACTGAGAAAACGCCAACCAGTTAACGATTGACGGGAGCCGTTCACACATACTGCCTTATAGCATCATTCAGCAAAGGCTCCCCAAGCCATTTATAAACATTCCCTCACCTACACAGATAAACATCTGCATTGTACCAACGGGCAAACTGGAGGTACAGAGGTTAAATGATTTCCACCAGGTCTCACAGGGAGCCTGCAGCAGGCTTGGGGGAGAGTGCACAAGAGTCCTGATCCGTGACAGACATGGAGCCGTGCTCATAACCATTAAATGCTTCCCAGGGTTTTGAATCGAGTAGGCCAGGGCTCCCTGCACCTTTACTTCTCCTCTGGCTGTCGCTCTGAGCTGAGCAAGGCCTTACCTTCGATAGGCGTGCAGTTAAACGAGTGTGCTATTTTGTTCCAGGCGTCCGTCACTTGTGTGTTCTGCGGGAGTAAGAAGACAGGAGAACAAGTCAAGATTTTAAAATTCAAGCCACAGACACACCAGAGATTTCATCTGTCCTCTGCAATGAAACCAGTGCATTCTCTAACTGAACGGCTCCTGGAACATCCCCTAACATTTAGGGAGCTGAAACAATCGCAGGTTGTGTGTTATTTCATACCCGCAAAAATGACAAGGTAACAGCAAAAATACAAATCCAGAAGAAAAAAAAGATGTTTTGTGCCATGGCAGTAGTCCAAAGTCCCCACGGCGCTAGGCACTGTACACACACACTGTAGGAGACAGATCCTAATCTACAGTGCGGATACCACTAGGATAAACCAAGCATGAAAGAAAGGACTGGAGCATTATCCCCATTTACAAACAAGGAGCTAAAACCCAGCAAGATTAATTCACTTGCCACACGTCACCTAGTAAGTCGGTATGGACAGAGGCTGGTAACATGGATGAAAGGGAATGTCAACAGTGCTTGAGAAGTGTGAACCCCAAGGACAGAAGTGTGGTTTAGGGCCCCAAGGGAGATGGTTATGAGGAATGGCATGAAATCAAGAAAGAGAAATTTAAGCCAATTATTAGGAAACATTCCCGAACAGCGACCTCTATTAGAATGTGAGTCTCCCAAGGAAATTGGTGCAAGCCCTGTAAATCTTATATTTAAATGATAAGCCCGCTGGGGCAGGGCCTTTTTTATTCCATTTGTACAGCACCAGGCACAACGGGGTCTGGGTCTACATTTACCACTTTGGTAATACAAATAAATACCAATAAATAAGCGAAGGACAACTGTGCAATAAGGAGAATGGATGGGTTAGAGCTGACCTAGAACCTTTGCCATCTTTAACTTCTAGGATTTTATTGCTTCTCATTTTGACTGGAAGTTTCTCCTTGGAGAAATCCAAGTTCCTCATTGGATAAACACTGACTTTCTACGGAGATTAAGGCACAGCGATACATGCCAATTGACCTTGGTCACTGGGCCACCATCTTGATGTAAATTCCAAGATGCAGCCACAGTGAAGAGAGATGCAGAAGCTAGTCTATTCCTTGGGTTTCATACTTGGCTGGAGAGTGAAACATGTGCACGTCCAAAGTATCTGCAAAACCCAAGATGCAGGTCACAGACACAAGCCAGCAAGTGTGACAGGTTCACTCCCTCTGGCTCTCTTGCTCACCGCGCCTCAAACTGAAAAGCAAGCCACCAACCCAGTTAAACAAGGTTCATCTGCTCCTTCCTGGAGGGCATCTGACCACGCAGTCGGCTGCCAGTGACTCGTAACTCTTCAAATGGCTAAGAGTGCTCAGCTGTCTTCAGGGAGGGACCGACAAGCAGTAGTACCAAGCCCTTGTGTATAACGATGGCTTCTTCCCAAGTAGAGCTCAAATGCTGCTGGACAGTTAACACTGCGTACAGCATTAAAGCCACAGCAACTCACTCCGCACAGCTCGTGCTCACCCCAGAATGCGCCTCAGCTGTCTATGGGCAGCTGGCTGTAGTTTCCCCACACAGTTGATCCACCCCTTCCAGAGAAGGTCACAGCTTTCTATTTCTACAGAGCAAGTGTAGGGTCTGCGTGTGGGTTCCTGACTCTCTAGATACACCTGGGCAGCACCAAACCATTCTCACCTGGTTTCCGGGTTTTACCAAGCGCAGGGCAGCTTCAGCACAGAGGTGAGCCGCTTTGACGACATCAGCTTTACGACCCGTCACTGGGGTTTCCTGGAAAAAGTTGCCTGTTTTTGAAACATGTCTTTTCTCCGCTCTCTAGGGTGAATTCTGCGCTAGTGGGAGCTCCAATCTGACCCCACACTGAAATCCTCCATCCGCAATACGGCAGGACGCCCTTCCTTCCCTCCCACTTTGCTAACCAATCTCAGGCTAAGCATGGAAGGGACCCTGAGGAGAGGGGAGTTCAAAGTTCCCAACCTATTCAGTCATCTCCGCTCTGTCAGAGGGGCTAGCTACTGCCAGCTGCAGCTGAAATAAATTTAAGAACTACAGGCAGGAGCGCTGTATAATGTGTCTGACCCCCCAGAACTACACAGGACAAAGCCCTGGAGATCGTCCTTTAGCAGCCAGGAGCCTGGACAAGATGAGATCTAAGGGCTCTTTTCCAACTCCGCTTTCTACCATCTAGCCCTAATATCAAGTCAACATGTTCATGAGGGAACTGGTGCCCCCAGGAGCTTGTCTATGATTCACTAACATCCTCCTCCAAGGGCTACAGGTAAAAACAGGAGTTTAAAGTTTGTTTACATGAAAAGTTTATTCAAATTTTACAAATATATTTTTCCCTAGATGGCAAGTCCCCTGAATGCTATTTGCGTAAGTGACTTCCCAATGCCAGGACAAATGGGCTGTGCCATCAACCACCCACGTCCTGCAAGCACCTCCATCAACACACACCAGGCCTGTACATGTCACACTGCCCTTGAGTAAATACAGCCACTTACAAGCCAGTGTGCTGCAAGTTCAGGCAGGAGAAGTGTGTAGTGGGGACTGGGTCCTGCAGCCATCTAACTTGCTGTACAAATCACCTGAGCTTAGAGCTGCAAAGGTGAACACAGCAGCCTCCTGTGCTGGCAGAAGGAACAAGATTCTCCACCTTAGCCAGCAGGGTGCAGCAAGTCCAGTTTGACCAGTCTGCTCCATGCACCCAGGACACTGTCCTCTCAGACTCTCACCACAGATCAGCCGGTAAGTGCAGTTCATCTGCAGCAGCGCCGCTAACATTTGATTTGTTTCACATGTGTTGTGTTTGATCTACTTTAACGTTCAAACAGTTCAGCATCCCGGCTTTTCTAAGGTGAATAATGATTAATTGTTTTTAAACACGGTTTCTGTTAATGTTCTCCAAACTCATCGATGCACAGACTTCTGCTCTGCTGCCAATGTCAGGTGCTCTCTCTGCAACCAGGGGCACTCAAGCGTGGGCTTTTATATCCTGCTTTTGCTGAACCTCACCTGATATGAAAGTAGCGTGGGAGAGCTCTCCGCTCAAGCCATTGGCAGAAACCTACCTTCGCTGCATCGACGAGAAAACTGTGCGCTACATTTGCTATGAAGCCATCCACATGGACTCCCAGGTCACTAACACAAAGAGGAAAAACAGGACTAGTTGCAAGCAGGGCCTCATGGCTCAAGAAACTTCTTTATGGCCTCTAAACACATTAGAGGAACAGGGTATGTTTCAAATGCATCACTTGCCTGGCCAATACTTCCTAGAGTTAGCCAGTTTGTGAACGCACTTAACAGATCAAGCACCAGTAAACTCACAAAAACATAGCTCAGACACTTACATTTTGACCAAATCTCCGTCTTTGAGGATATAATCCTGGTCACTCTTCAAGGGGGAGAAGTGACAGACACAGTTATTTACCGATATACTCGTCGGGAAGGCAATACCTATGAACAAAAGGAATAACGGTGAGCTCGCAACTGCGTGAGACCTGTGTGCACTTCGGAGATACGGACCCTGCTGCCATGTACTACAAGGCACCATGCAGGCAGCACCCCATGTTCCATCACACAGAGCAGCCAACAAACGATCTGCACTTGGGGATCCAAATGCATACGTGATTCAAAGCCTCAACCTGCCGCTCACATATGCAGGATACAACCAGGAGTCTAGTTTGTTAGTTTCTTCTGATGCACCGGAGAATAAAGTGGGACAAAATTATAGAGCTGCACTACCTCATGCTGCGACCTTGGCAGCTTGCTCAAGCTAAGCCGGGCCTGTCAGTGCCCAAAGAGAGATCGCCAAGAAGCAAGGAATTCCCTCAGACATCAACGCACTGCACTGTTCTAGGGATCACAGTGCTGCTGGAGGTGCCATCTTTCAGATGAGATGCAGAAGCACTGTCTTGATCACTTGTAGTCACTAAAGATCCAACTCAACTAATTATATTTGGAGTAACTAGAACTCCCCCTGCAGCTTTCAAGGGCTACAATAGTTAGTTTTACCTCCTGTCCTAAACACATGAACAGCACACACCAATAGCTCAGAGTGACAGACATTTGTGTGATTCATTTAGTATGCATATACGCTAAACTCTCTGGGATCTTTCAGGAAGAAAGTCACTGTGGAAAATCAACATTTGATTACTATAAACTCAGGCATCTGCCTTGAACTTGGGTAAAACAAGTCAGCTCTAGAAGAGATCACTTGTTTTTAACGGTCCCTATTGCTGTTTTAATTGTCTATGTTGCAGGTGATATGGGCGATACGGGTGTAGTACATTAAAACAGAGTGCTTTCCTCAGGAACAGAACTCCGCTCGTTTGGAGCACGTGAGACTGAAGCAAAGCTAAACAGGTCAGCAACTCTTACGACATACAAGTAAGGAGACAGCAAATCAATTGAGACCACAAGACAATATGGTCTGAGGGTCGGAGCACAAGTAAGGAAGTCATGAATTTCAAAATTCTTATCTCAGCTCTGCCTATGACTAGCTGTCTCCTATTCGGGGAAAATCAAAGCCTCTAGGGTGTTTGTCTCCTCAGCTGAGCACCTGCCAGGACTGCTGAATGGTGTACAGTGCTTTTAAAACCAAAGCACTAAAGTACCAACATAGATCAGTTGGGGTTTGATGCTGACTTTTTAAGCATTGTTCTGTGCTCTGGGCACAACCCTTTGGCCAAAAAACAGAACAAACGTTTGCTGCGTCTCCCAGCATCAGACCAACTCCAGCCCAGACAGACAAATGTGGAAGACCTGCATTTAAAGCAATCATCTTTCTCTCAAGAGACCTCAAATATCCAGGGCCAGGAACCATGATGCTCACCATGGCTCTAGCCATGGAAATCTTGTGAAAATTACAGACCAGCAAGTACAGTAGACAAGGCATTTATCTCCAAAACAAATCTAGTTTGTCTGAATGGGCGTGGCTAATTCAAGCGTGAAATGCAAACTAACCAGTGCTGTGTAGTAGCTGTTGTAGACTGTTCCTTAGCAGAAAATTTGGGGTGAGTTTTTTTTGGGTGAGTGTGATAAGCCTGAAATTCAGCTTTCAGAAACAATCTTCATTATGCATTTCAGTAGTTTCACTGTATGGTGTGATGTAAACAAACAGAAAAGGAAAGAGCCCTGCATTGAAAAAGGAACCCTTGAAACTGTACTTTACCTTTTTTCATTTCTTTCTCCTTCTTGAAGATTTTGCCAGTCTCTTCCATGATCATGGCATCCCCTTTCTCACACAGGCTGAGAACAGACCCTCCAGATTTAGCTGCTTCAACCACTGCGCGCAGGACCCCTGGGTTCAAACACACAGGGTTGTTGAATTTGAAATGGATGCGTTAACTAAAAAACAGCCAACAACTTAAAAAAAAATGAGACCCTTCATAAATGACAGTGCTGCAGGAGGGATTAAAATTGATGGCTCAACTTTTCACTGCAAGTGAGTACACCAAACATGCACAAATTTGATTATTTTTTACAACTGGCATCGCTGGACTCTGACTCAGGAAGTCCAGCAAGCACTACCTTGCTCTGATTGCAAGAACATGTGAACTAGCACAGCAATGTGCACACATGAAGTGTTGAACTGTAGGTGCCCTTGAAATGTCAAACACCTGTCCACTCCCACCTACATACACAGCAAGGTCTGTTTAATAAAGGAGTCAAGTGGAAGCAGCACTGTTCTCCCACATTCCTTCCCTTCAGAAGTCAGGGCTATAGAAAGAGGTTCAAAAATGACCCAGGAGACGGTGTGTGTCACACATCAAAGGAACAAGGGCTGCTATTGTGGGTTTCAAGGACTATTTCTCATTGGGACAGGTCACTTGGCACCAGAGTTGGCAACAGCACAGAACAAGTGCAGCTTAGCTACCTACATTAGTCTTACATTTTGCAGCCACCTTCCTGCAACTGCACAGAAGCATTTCAGAACTAACCCTTTGCTTCCTTTCATTCTTCCTAGCACGGCTAACTTCGTAGACAGTGTGCCGCACCGGAGGTTACAAAACGCTATATTCCCTAATCACAAAACATTGCATGGATTTGGTTATGGAGGTATTATAGTTTTGCTTTTCGAGCACTTCAAAGGGCTTTATCAGGATGTTGAGATCCCATCACAGAATACAAGTTACATTTCTCTCTATTTTATAAATGGCTAGAAAATAATTGAAGCGTGGAGCTGTTTCTGAAGTACTCTAGCGTCACATCTGTGAACAAATCTTGATTTGCCTTACTCACAAGAGCAGCCCCAGGGAAGTCTCTGGGATTATTTGAGGGTGAACAGCAAACAGGTTTGCACATTAGCCAATAGTCAGTATGTACAGGTACTGGGAGCCAGGGCTTTCCTTCTGTTCCCAGATCTACCTCTGGCTGTATGCAATTACTTCACCTCTGGTCTTCATTCCCCCCCTGACAAAGTGGGATAATTCTTATTGGGAGCTGTGACGCTTACAATTTTGTAAAGTGCTTTCAGATCCCTGGTTAAAAGGCATTTGCTCAGAAATATTTTGCCCAATTTCTACTACGTGGGGGAAAGAGCCTAGTTAATGAATTAAGTAAAAAAAAAAAAAAAAAAAAATGTTTCCTCATACAATCACCTTTCCATGTACTACATAAACTGTCCAGTGGCACCTTAAAGACTAACAGATTTATTTGAGCATAAGCTTTCGTGGGTAAAAAACTTCACTTCTTCAGATGCATCTGAATACTAATCTGGATGCATCTGAAGAAGTGAGGTTTTTTTTACCCACGAAAGCTTATGCCCAAATAAATCTGTTAGTCTTTAAAGGTGCCACCGGACTCCTTGTTGTTTTTGTGGATACAGACTAACACGGCTACCCCCGATACATAAACTGTGAATTTGGAAGTGGGGTTTTTAAGTATATCTAAAAACCAATCACAAAAACAGTATTTTATGTATGCCATCATGTTGTGAAGAAGGGGCAGCTTGAAAATATGATGTGTTAAAATTCACACAGAAGCAAAACAAATGGCGATCAATAACCATTAGGGAATGGGAAAGTTACAAAACTGTTTAATAGCACTGGCCAAGGAACATCTATTAACTGTACTCTGTACTTATACAGTGCCTCATTCCATGAATTAAAAGCACTTTACATCATTAAATACATGTACTACATTGTCAAGAAATCAAGAGAAAAATGTAAAACCTTCTAACTATTCTGGATTTTAAATGTTTTACCTGTGACGTACAGAAAAATATCGTGACCATTTTACCTTCCCATGAGGAGTGTCCCCTACATGCCATTAAACTGATCAGAACAGATTTAAAAATTTTATTACAGCTAATGTTAAAAAAAAAATTATATAATACATAGATTGAGAAAAGAGTGTCTGTACATCTGGGTATAGGGCTTAGATTATCCACAAACACAAAGCTGGTTTTTAAAAGTACATAATCAGCAATAACGCAAATGTAGGTGACTAGATTGAGCAATACAGTTTAGATATTAGAATCCAAATACTCGGGGAACGTCACTCATGAAAACTGGTGCAGAGATTTGGTTGTGGAAAGCCAAAGACATCAATGAGTGGAGACGGTCCCTCAGTAATTGAGAATTGGGTAGGTTGTCCATTTAGAAAGGATCCCAGTTCGCACTACATGGTGTCTAGGACTGGGCAGAGCATCCCGACAGGACACAAGTTGACACGTGCGGGGTAAGGAACATGTTTGCGACCCGACCCCCCACCCCCCCGTGCCCTGGCAGCCTTCAGCGGGATCCCCGTAAAGGGGAGCTCTGACCTAGCGATGGCGAAGGGCCCCAATGCCCGGGGGCCCGAGCCCGGACCGCCCAGCAGCTGTCACTTTCCCCGGAGTTACGAGCCCCCCCAGGAACGATCAGGCAAATCCCTGACAAGGGCCGCGGCGCTGGGGGCTGAAGCCGAGTGTGAAGCGCGGACCCCGGGGCACGGCGGGGTCTCGGGGCCGGGCGGCTCGGCGGGGGCCCGGGAGAGGTCCCCCCCCCCCGGCTGCCCCCCCCCCCAGGGGCCCGGGAACAAAAGCCCACGCGGGAGGAAGCGGGCGGGCTGCGGGAGCCGCACATGGCAGAGGCGCCGCGGGACCATGTGGCGGCGCTTCCCGGCCGGGGCCCGGCGCCTCGCGGCCCCAGGAGAGCCCGGCCGCCCCCCCCGCCCCGCTCCCAGGCCTGGCTGCCCAAGGGGGGGCTGGGTCCCCCCCACTCCAGACTGCGGGGGGGGGGCGGCCTGGCCACGTGCTAGGGGCGCCCCGAGGTGCGGGGGGGGGGGACCGGGCCCTCCCCGGCCTTTCTTGGGGCAGGGGGGGCTGTGCCAGCGGGGCCCCCCCGGGCACCCGGAGCCGCGTGGGGGGAGGGGCAGGGCATGGCCCGGGGGGGGGCGCTGCCTTTCCCCCATGAGCGGGGGGGGCTCAGGGCACGCGGGGGGACCCAGCCGCCCCCCCACGCCTCCCGCCCCCCCGGCGCGGCCCCCCCGGCCCCGCACTCACGGTTGGCGATGTCCCCCCCCATCTTGTACTTGGTCACCACCAGGTCCTCGGCGATGGTCAGCTCGGCCGCCTCCTCCTCGCCCGACATGGTGGGCGCCGCCCGGGCCCGGCCTGGCCTCGCCCCGCGCTGGAACCGCCGCCGCCGCCTGAGGAGAGACCCGGCCGGAGCGAGCGAGCCGGAGAGAGCGCGGGCTCCGCGCGGGGCACGCTGGGGAGGCGAGTCCCCGCCCGCTCGGCCGCCGGACTACGACTCCCGGCAGGCGCCGCGCGAAGGGGAAGGGGCCCCGCCCGCTCGGCCACTGCGGCGAGGACCACGGCTCCCGGCATGCAGCGCGCCCAGGGAGCTCTCGCGCGAACAGGGGCAGAGTCGCGTTTTCCGAGATGGCGGGTGGGCCGGCGGGTCGCAGTGCACGCTGGGAGTTGTAGGCTGGGGTTGGCCTGAACTACAAGTCCCAGCGGGCTGAGAGGCCCTTAGTTAAAGAGGGTTGGAACTGGAGGGGCTGCACTAAGGGTGGGAGGGACGCGGGGGCCCCCCAAGGGGCGGGGTGGGAGGGGAAGAAAGGGGGCACGAAGGGGGGAGGGATTCACCCTAAGGGGGAGGGGATCACGGTGGGAGGGGCACCCCAAGAGAGAGGGACACCCTCAGGGGAGGGGTTCACCCTAAGGGGGAGGGGTACCCTCAAGGGAGAGGAAAGGGGAGGGGATCACAGTGGGAGGGGCACCCCAAGGGGGAGGGGGAGAAAGGGGGCACCCCAAGAGGGAGGGACACCCCCTGTGGGGGAGGCACAGGGGGAGGCTGGGGGTGCATGCTGTGGGGAGGGGTCTAACCCAAGATACCCCCAGCAAGACCTGGAGCTGCAGCAATGGCAGCCAAGGGAGGGGGAAGAAACTGCCTCCTCCCGGCGCCCCTTGGCATGGGGCGTGTGGGGAGAGGCATCTCCAGGGTCTGCCCGCCCTGGCCCCACCCACTCCTCACACCAGCCCCCCTCCCCTCCCAAAGCCATGCCAGCAGGGACACACTCGGGCACCATGTTCATCAGCTTCACTTTTATTTTGTCTTAAAAAAAAAAACCATTAAAACTCCTTCAGTGATGGGAAGCACAGAAAACGGAGAGACGGCGTAGGCGAGGGCTTCCCACGCGGGGTTCATGGGCCCAGCCAAACCCGGCGGCCCAGCCCTGAGAGTGACGGATGCCCAACGCTTGAGAGGAAGACACCAGTCCCCCCTCACCTGTAACAACACACGTATGGCCCCGATCTGGCAGTGAGATGTGCGTGGAAAGGCCCTTCCTTCGCGCTGCCAATGCTCACAGTGTACGTTTCTGCGTTTGGTGTTTTCTTAAAGCTTCATAGTCAATAAAGTATGGTTCTAGGCTTCGTAGCTGCACAGAAAAGCTTGAAAACACGACTCCTTGTGAGACCTAAAGGCTCAGAAACCAGAAGGCAAATTAAAAAAAAAACAAACCCAAACCAAACTCATTTAAAAACAAACAAACCAGGATTTTGTAGCTGAGTTTGTGATTTTTGAATACTTGAGGTTGGCATAGCTGCTCACAGAGACCGCCTTGCACTGTCGCAGAGCACAGCCCCCGGTGTACAATTTCCTTACTTCACCGATGTTGTATTCACCATGGCCACGGGCTATAGTACACTGCAGTTTGTATGTAGTTGGTTTGCCTAGCTCGTGCCAGAGCAAATGTATTGACAGGGCCTCTATATTAATAAATACATCCCCAGTTGCTACACATGAGTCCGACTCTATGCATCTCCTTCCAAGACCAGAGCCTAACTATGCAATAATAGTATATTCCCTTCTGATCTGCATATTCCCTTCGAACCTTGGGACTTTTATCCTAGCTTGGGTCACTACAAATGGTGTTACTATTCCTGTAAGTGTCTCATTCCTTTCAAAAACAAAACACTAAAGCTATTTCATCCTGTGGCGGTGAGTCCCACAGGTACAATTGTAAAGCTCAGAGATTTCTTTTAACCTTCATTCCACCAGTTCTGACACACAGCAAGACAATGCAAACAAGGACAGGAGACCAAAAAAAAGTACTCCCTGCTTTCCAGAGTGTTAACCTTTATGAAAATGTTCGGGGGGAGGGAGGGTCTTCTGGAAGATCCAGGCTACTGGAGGCATTGCATGTGTTTCTTTAAAAGGACTAACTAGCAAATTGGATTGGCTCAGTTTGCACCTGATCTTCCCCTGCTCGTGTCCTCACTTGCATCCCTGCAGCATGCTGCCAGTGCGAGCTGCCACGTTTACATGCCCTTTGCACAGGTGTAAACAACCCAAAGAGGATTTGGACCCGGTGATTTCACTAGAATTAGTCCAGTTGGAAGCAAAACCGGGATCAGCCCCTTTGAGTTCAGTAGGAAGGTGCAGCCCCCATGCTCAGCTCTCCCCAGGTGGCTTTTGGTGTGTTCTTTAGTTCTCTCTCCTTTGGAGAGGCTGGGACGAAAACAGCAAACCCCTCACCCTGTCATGCTATTCATTGTTCCCGTTTTAGAACCCAGGAGTCCGGGCCCAGCAGGCTATCAGCTCCTGCATTTAAAACAAATACAAACGGATGGAGCCGCGCAGCCTGGTTAACGCACACGACGGGTGGGGAGACCTCAGACTTGTTTCTGCTTCTCATTCTGAAATCCAATAAACCGTTCCCACGTGAGAACATTTTTCTGCAGCGTTAGTGCCACTTGCCAGCAGGGGGCAGAGTGGCAGCTTTGAGACGTGTGCCAGGCCGGGGCCCCGTGCCAGGCTCACTAGCAAGGTGCCCGTGCGGATTCCTTAGCCCGGACGCGCAGGGCTGAGACGCGTCACACACCTACGTGGGGCGGATCACGAGTCGGTGCTTCCCCACGGCTCTAGCAGAGGGGCGAAGGTCTCACTGGACACCCCAGAAGGGTCTCTGATCTCCACAGCCAGTTCGAGGCAATGGGGCTGGCTCCCCCCTGCTCAGCCGGCTGCTACAGGGAGGGCAGACCTGCCCCATGCTCCCTTCCAAAGGCCCGGGCAGGTCCCTGCTCTAGTCAGACGTTGGTAGTATGTATGGTCTGTCCCCCCCTCCCGCCCCACCCTCTGGCTGAGCAAGGGGGGGAGCTGGGGGGAAATGCCCCTTCCAGAGCTCAGAGAGCGGAGGGAGACAGCCTGTTCTAACCGCTAGACACCCCCTTCCTCCTGCAACTGGGACCAGAACCCAGAAATCCTGACTCTCACGCTCCCTGCTCTAACCCCTAGACAACGCTCCTTCCACCACTTTAAGCAAGGCTGCTCAGACTCGCTGTGGGTCCCCCAGGTAAAAAGCACTGACATCCCATGGCCTCACGTGGGAAGAATTCAGAGCCCCTCACTTGCTTCATTTGGGGGGTGACGAGGAGGGCACACGCTCCGCTTCCTGCAGAGGAAAGCAGCCCTTAGACGGATCCAGACCCCGCAACAGACAGCGCAGGCCCGGGACAAACACGGAGGCCTTTGTCGGAGGAGAGGAAAGACGGGCGCACCCGCGAGCCAGGCCAGCCTGCTCCAGCTTCGCACATGGAGTGAACCGTGCCACGAGATTCAGTGCAAAAACATCAACTTCATTTCTTCGCCACAGGCTTGGGGGGTCGTCCCCTCACCCCCCGTCGGTAACTAGCTCCCCACGCCTCTCATCGGGCACGGCTTCTGTGGGGTGACAGGAGGGGAGGTCCGGGGCTGGAGCCTGCTGGCCTTGCTTTTCTCGGGCCCCAGGCTGGGATCACCCCCAGGCACGGGCTCTGATCACCCCGGTTTGGTGGGAATCAGGAGTAACTCTGGGGGATCGAGATCAGACTCCGGCCCCCGGGCTTCTTACACCAGTGGAAATCGGGTTGAACGGAACAGAACCCGACCCACCGACTCTCTCCACCCAGCTGCGGCCTCCGCTCCTAAGCGGTGCTTAGCTCAGCCCCGGCAAGGGAGGGGGGCAGCAGTCATTGGGTCACCCCTGGTTTGCAGGGGGGCAGGAGAGAGAAGGCTGGGGCAGGTCTGCCCAGGGCTCTCCCAGCGCTTTATGAAGGTCTATAACTCCCTACATGGCCCAGAGGGGGAAACTGAGGCCCAGAGCAGCGAGTCTAGGACATAGAACTCAGGAGTTCTGGCTCCCAGTCCAGCGTTTTACCCACTAGACCCCAAACCAGCAGCCCCCCCTCTTCTGTTCACTTCACCCCACGGCCTTGCCTGGAGCAACTCCGGGATTCTTCATATCCAGGTGTAAACAGACACCCCCCCCATGTTTGCTTGGTGGGGGGTGAGGAATGAGGCAGCCCCCTCCTCCAGCTGCTCCCCACGTGCTTGATCCATGGCTGGGCCCCATACGCCCCCAGCCCCGATTCTGGGAGCTCAGTACATGAGGCTTTTCCCATGCGGGGGAGGGGAGGACGCAGCCCCTGACTCCCCTGCCCACCTCACCAGATGTAGGTATCTGTCCTGCGTCCGTATGTCTGTGATCCTGAGGTGGAACGGTGGAGGGGGTAGTCCCCCCGGACTGGTTTGATTTCACAGTGGGGCAATGCATTGCCCCCAGCTGTCAGAACCAGCCTGCATTCCAGCATGCAATGGGCACAGACGCAGGGGCAGGCCCCGGCCCCCGCTGCCCCGTTAAGGGAGCGTTGGCCATTTCTGCCCACCCTGTAAATACCCTCTGGGGCTGGGGCAGGACGTTCGCTCCCAGCCCCCCGGCTGGGCTCGTTTGGCGAGGGGCGGGCAGGCGCCGGAGTCCAACGGCCCTGCCCCCCGGGGACAGACGGGTCGGGCACCCCCCCGTTGCCCCCTAGGTGCACTGGGCGTCCGCCTTGGCGAACAGCCGGCTGTGCCAGTAGTCGGGGTTGTCGAAGGCGCAGTCCGAGGCTTCCAGGCTCCGCAGGGGTTTCATGAAGCCGTTCTTGGGGCAGGGCGAGCTCTGGCAGTCCAGGCATGGCCCGCTCCCCGGAGCCAGGATGGCCTCCATTACCTCGTAGCCCTGCTCGTCGGGGGAGCCCCGGGGGACGGCCGCGCTCATGCAAGTGTAGTCGTCCCGCCCGGCCCCCGGCGAGCTCAGCACGCTGCTCAGGGACTGGCTGAGTTTGGGCTGCTTGTTCATGTATTCGTAGTCCTCCTCGGCCGCGGCCACCTCCCAGCCGGCCACGGGCAGCTGGGAGCTCAACACGCTGCCCAGGGAGGCGCTCCGCTCCGAGCCCAGGTCCATGTACTCGTAGCCCAGCTCCTCCAGGGAGGCCGGCCGGGGCTGCGGGGGGCGTCTGTTCATGTACTCGTACGCCTCCTCCTCCGGCTCCGAGGCGCGGCCCAGGGGCCCGTCCCGCACTGCCCGGGCAACGCTGGCCGCTCGCTCTGCAGGGAGAAGCCGACGACAAGCCGGCGTTAGGTGCAGCCGGTAGGGGGTGGCGGCTGGGGACAGGGCTGGGATAGATGGGTGTCTGATCTGCCTCGTGCGCGGGGGGCAGCCGGGGCACAATGGGAGAGGCACGTGGCTCTCCTCCCCCATGGCAGCTTCCTTCCGGAGTCCCCAGTGAGGCAGGAGGGACCGAGTGGCTCAGGGGAAGGGACACCGGGACCCAGATATTTCCCACCTCTGGCTCGCGGGTTTCCAAGCCGGCTTCCAGTCCCCAGCTGCGGCGAGTTTGCTGGGTCTCAGCCCAGCAGGCCAGGTAACGACCGCTAACGACCACCCCCACGGGCCCCTTCGTGGCAGGGACAACCCAGACCGCCCCCCTGACTCCCGGAGCAGGGTCCTGCCCGGGGGAGCTGCAGGAGGCAGCCTGGGGCCCTGAGGTGGGACCCCGGGGCTGCCATTACCTCGGCCGTGGTGATCCGGCAGGACGTAGCCGTTGATGTCGTCCTCACCGTCGGCAGTGCCCGCGGGCAGGGGGAAGCTCTCGCGCTGGGAGAGGTAGGCACTGTCGCCCCGGGAGCGCAGGCTCGGCAGGGAGAGCTCCTCCATCAGCTCGCCCTCCGAGGCTGTGCCCCTGCCCTCCGACGACTCCGACACCGTCCGGCCCACCGACTCCTGCCGGACCCGCAGGGCCTGCCGGGTGCTCAGCCCGGGGCCCTGGGAGACGTGGGGAGAGAGATGGGGTCAGGAGAGGAGCCGCCGGGCACGGGCCAGACCTGCCCCTGCTCTCTGCGGCGAGGACGGGCCAGAGCCCCGGGAATAGCCTTAGCCCAACTGCTCTGCTGCTGACCACTGCTAGCCCAGCCCCGCCCCCCCCAGCTCCACCGGTGCCCCTCAATCCCAACCCCCAGCCCCGGGCTCCTCCCCACCCCCAGCTCCGCCCGTGCCCCTCACTTCTGACCCCCAGCCCCTGCTAGCCCAGCCCTGCCCCAGCGAGCTCCACCCGTGCCCCTCAATCCCAACCCCCAGCCCCAGGCTCCTCCCCACCCCCAGCTCCGCCGGTGCCCCTCACTCCTGACCCGCAGCCCCTGCTAGCCCAGCCCTGGGCTCCCTCCAGCCCTGCTGGTGACCCTCAATCCCGCCCCGCCGCCCCACAGGACCCTCCGGCAGAGGACATCCATGGGGCGCATCCCCTGTATGCTGTGCTGGGTACCTGGCGGCAGCCGCTGAGGCCGGTCTGGTTCATGGGGATGTAGCCGGCTGGGGGGCTGAGGTTCGGGCTCTGCAAAGGGAGGGGCAGGGTGGTGATTGCTCGGCCCAGGACGGGGTTCTTGGCACCAGGACCAAGGGAGATGGGGCGCACGCAGTCTGCGGGACCCCCAGGCGCAGGCTGGGCTGGGGGGTCAGCGCTGAACGACGACCCATGGAACTGGGTCTCATGCTGCAAGGCCGAGCACTGCCGGGGTCAGGAAGGAAACCCCTCCCCCGCAGGGGATGTCCCACATGGACGTGCAGGGGTCGTCTCCCCCATCCTTTACAAGAAGGATTTTTAGCCTTCCCGCAGAAAGGCCAGGATGTTGGGGAGGGGGGTTACAGGCCGAGGGGGGGGGCGGCCATCTCTCACCCGGGCGTAGTCCACACGCTGCCTGGAGGCGAAGAGCCCGGTGGCCGTGTTGAAGGGGCCCAGCTCCTCCTCCAGCTCCAGTGTCTCCATGTCCTCCAGCTCCTTGTCACTCAGGGGGGGCTCCGCGGGGGGCAGCAGCCCGCTCTCCCTCTGCACGGGGGGGGGACACACCGCGTCAGGGGCTGGCGAGGGGTTAACGGGGCCCAGCCCCCAACGCTGAGCGGCCAGGGACACCTTAACGCCTCCCAGGGCAGGATGGGGGGAGAGGGGCAGACAAGACTCTTGTCTAGAGCAGGTCTTGCCCCACCCCCGCAGCCGAGGAGTGGGGAGCCGGGGGGCTGGGAATGCCGCAAGGGGCGGGGGGGGGTCCCTGGTGCATGTGTCAGGCAGGGAGCCCAGAGAGCCGGGTATGGAGTGGGGAGGGGGGAGCTGGGGCAGGAGCTGGGACCCTTACGCCGGGGCTCAGCTCATGCGGGGGGCACGCTAGGGGCTGGATTTGCTGAGGGCCCAGGGCAGCCCCCCCCATGTAGAGTGGCCAGGGGCCACGCACTCACCTTGATGACCAGGTAGCGGGGCGGGTCCCGGGCCATGCGAGTGAACTCATTGGCCAGTTCCTTGAAGGTGGGACGGACGTTCTCGTCGATCATCCAGCCTGGCGGAGGGTACGGGGGGGGTGTGAGATCCGGTGGGAGGTGACACCCAGCCCGCCCCCCCCCACGACTCCCCCCAGCCACACGGGCCCCACCTGAGGGACTAGGACAGACAGACGGGAGGGGAGAAGGACGGCTGGAAAAGTGCATCGGAGGGGGGGGGAGCACCTTCCAGCCCCCTCCCAGGGGTCTGGCCCCAGCTGTGGGGCTCCCAGCCCTTCCCCCCAGCTCACGGCTCTCCCCTGGGACCACAGGGAGACGCCCCTCCTTGCACCCAGGGCATATCGGGGTCAGTGCCAATTGCCAGGGGGGAGGAGCAGAGCGCGTCCCTCCGCCCCTCCCACGAGCCCCACTGGCCACGGCGCAGGCCAGACCAGGAGCTGCCCCCCAGCCTGCGCCCTGCCCCGCTCCCCCCAGCGCCCCCCAGCGCAGAATTCCCCCCCGAGCACCTCCCCTTGCAGCCCCTCCTGGCTTGACCCCCCCCGGTCCCCCCACAGCCACGGGCTGGGCCAATCTCCCCTGCAAAGTGCCCCCAGGGGCAGGGACAGGAACCCCCAGGGCAGGGCCCGGCCCCGCCAGCAGGGAGACAGACAGAAGCAGGGACTCACATTTCACCATCACCATGTAGACGTCGATGGTGCAGATCTGGGGCTGCATGAGCCGCTCGCCTTTCTCCAGCAGGTCGGGCACCTCGGCGAGCCGGATCCCCGCGTAGGGCTCTGCCCCGAACGTCATCATCTCCCACAGCGTCACGCCTGCAGGGGACCGGGGGGGGGGGGGTGTCAAGCCAGGAGAGGCTGCAAGGGGAGGTGCTCGGGGGCAATTCTGCGCTGGGGGGCACTGGGGGGAGCGGGGCAGGGCGCAGGCTGGGGGGCAGCTCCTGGCTGCTCCAGCCCCGCACGACGGGCACTGACCGTAGCTCCAGACGTCGCTCTGGTGCGTGTACTTCCCAAAGTGGATGCTCTCCAGCGCCATCCATTTAATCGGAGTCTGCGGGACGAGAGGCAGGAAAGGAGTGTTACCCGGGCGGGGAGCGCCTGGGGGCTGCTTTGCCAGGGCCGGAGAGACCCCTGGGGCCGGAGTCCATGGGGCCCTGGGGCTGCCCCGATGCACACGCTGCTCCACTGGGAAGAAGAGCGGACCCTGAATGCAGGGCCCCCCAGCCACCCTCCCAATCCGCCCCCTCTGCTGGGGGGTGCAGACCTCTGACACCGGCCCCACGCTGGCTGGGGCGGCCCCAGTGCGGGAGGAAGGGGAGGCAGCCTCGGGGGACATCCTGCTGGAGGGGACGTGGAGTGGACGTGGGGGGTACCGAGGGGGGTCCCGGGGCCCAGCCCCACCTTGATCTCATTGTAGAAGTATTTCTTGTCGTCGGGGTAGAGCAGGTCGGCAATCCCGAAATCCGCCACCTGCACCTGATTGGGCGACTTCAGCAGGATGTTGCGGGCGGCAAGGTTCCGATGGACCATGCGATGCTCTTCCAAGTAGTACATGCCCTGGGGGCGAGAGGCGGAGAGCTGGGGGCCAACCCATTTGTGTGTGTGTCTGGGGGGGTGGGTCCAGTGATGGGCAGAAGGCTGGCCTAGCTCCGCCCATAGCCGCAGGCTCCACCCACCCCTGCTGGCCTAGTTCCGCCCATAGCCTCAGGCTCCACCCACCCCTGCTGGCCTAGCCCCGCCCATAGCCCCAGGCTCCACCCACCCCTGCTGGCTTAGCTCCGCCCGTAGCCTCAGGCTCCACCCATGGCCCCAAAGCTCCACCCACAACTGCAGAGCCAGCTGTGTGAGCTTGCTAAAGTGGTCCCGCCTCAAAGTCCACCCCCCCGCATAGCTCCTCCCATGGCATTAGGCTCCTCCCACCACTGCAAAGCTCCACCCACAGCCACAGGCTCCTCCCACCACCCCAAAAGCGTCTGACAACACGGATTAGAAGAGAGAGTTAACAGCACTGACATGTTCAGAAGGTCCCCCATTAGGGTTCAGGGTAAACGCCCCAGTGGAGATGAACAGGCCAGATTCACCCTCCCTTCAGGGCAGCGGCCCTTTGGGGGCAGGTGTTTGGAAGGGTCCCCCGCCCGGTGTGGGAACCAAGGGAGCTGCTACCCCTGGCCTCTGCCCCTTCTCCGCTCCGTCTCCTCGTGCTGCCCAGCCAGCCCCACCCACGAGCCTGGGGCCAGGAGCCCAGCTCTGCTTCCCCGAGCCGGGCTAGCTCCCCACTCAGCCCCGGTGGGGAGGGGACCCCTGGGAACGCGCCGTCGAGGGCCAGGGGGCAGCTCACCTTGGCAACCTGCACGCACCAGTTGAGCAGCAGCTGCGGCCCGATGGCGTCCTTGTTCTTGCGCACGTAGTCGAGCAGCGAGCCCAGCGGCAGGAGCTGCGTCACCAGCTGCAGCTGCGTCCCGGGGCAGATGCCCAGCAACCGCACGATGTAGGCGTGCTCCAGGCTGCCGATGGCCAGCATGTGCTGCAGGGCCAGAGGGAGACAGGTCCTGTTACAGCCGTGGCTCCCCTGTGGAACTCCCCGCCACTGGGATTTGATCCCAGCCGGTGACGCTGGCCAGGGCTGGCACCCTCAGAGTCGCCACTGATGCCAGGGGGCATTTGGGGTGGGCAAGGCAGGCCCTGGGGGTGGGGGCTCTCCCTCCACCTGGTTTCATGGGCACACGGAAATGCATCATGGAGTTTTAAGCCTCTTTCTGAAGCACTGAGATTGGTTGCTGATAGGACATCAGAGTGGATAGGCCAATGGGCAGTGGTGGCACAGCAGGGGGCGGGGACACTGGGCTGGATGGGCCAATCGTCTGGCCCCAGGCTGGCGGGGGGGGCCTCACTCACGTCGGTGACGGCGTGGAAGGTCTGGCGGCCGCTCCGGTCCTCTATCACCTTGATGCTGACGGGGATCTTGATGGTGTCGCCGTCCGGGATCCAGACGCCCTGGCGGGAGAGGGACCCCCAGTGTGAACAGAGCTGGGACCCCAGGGGGTGCCCCGCCCCAGCCCCCCCACAGCAGCGAGGAGACGCCCCCCCCCCCAACAGCTGTGGCTGCTCCGGGACAGAGGGCACCACTGAGCATCCCCCCCCCCCGGGCTGCAGCCCCCCTCTCACCTTGTGCACCGTCCCAAACACGCCTGAACCCAGCGCCTTCAGCTTCCTCAGCTCCGTCTCCTTGAAGATCCGGGCCAGAACTTTGTTGGCTTTCTCGCTTGGGTCCAGGGGCTCGAGGCTCTGCCAAGGCAGAAAGAGATGGTGGCACCGGAGCTGGGGGGCCGCCCCTCCCAGACCCCCCCACTGCCTCGATGCTCCCACCCTGGCTAGTGATTTGTGCCTCTCTCCCTGGGCTATTCATTGACCGAGGTAACAAGACTGAAGGGCCCCGTGCAGAGCCGGGGGGGACAGAGCCGGGACAGCGGGGGGCTGCGGGTCGGGAGAGAGGGGCCCCGGCAGAGCTGGGGGGGACAGAGCCGGGACAGCGGGGGGCTGAGGGGCACCAGCAAATGAGCCCTTTTCTCTCTTGGCACAACCCTCCTTTCTGCCCCATCACCGGAGCGCCCTGCGGGCACAAGACCCTCCCCCCCGCGGCTCCCGCCCACATCCCCCCCGGGGCAGCCCTGCTCCCAGGGGCCGCGGGGGCTGGCGGGGGGCGTCTCACCTCTCCCCTCTCCAGGTAGCGGCGCATCGCCCGCTTCTTCTGGATCTTCTTCCCGCGCCAGTAGAGGAGGATGAGGAGGAAGCAGGAGCAGGAGATGAAGAGGCAGCTCACGACCATCACCGCTATGACCGTGGGGCTTTTCCTGGGGCACAGACGGGGGGTCAGCGCCGGGCCCTGCCCATGCTCCGGGCTGGCAGGAACCCCGGGGGAGCCGGAGCAAAAGGCTGGCGCGATCCCGTCCGAGGGACCGGCCTGGTGGAGGCACAGGAGGGCTGTCGGGTTTGGAAGGGAACCCAAGGCAGGGCAGGGAGGGACGGAGTGGGGAGAGGAGGCGTCGGGACCACACGCCAGCTGGGGGGTGCCCCCCTCTGCCGCGCAGGACCCGGGGATCCCGGGGCTGTTCCCACGGAGGCCAAGGGGGCTGAGAACCAGGCTGGGAGAGAAGGCTCAGCCGGAAGGTGGTTTGGGAGCTGAGCCCAGGGGGTGCCCCAGCCCCACCCTCAGCGGTTGGTTCACGTCATGCCAGTGCCCGGGCGAGGGGGCCTGGCACGGCGGGGGGGGGATCAGGGCTTTGCACATGTCCCACTGGGGCCGGGCTGCGAACTGCCAAACGCAATCAGCCCCACCCCCTGCCCAAAATCTGCTCCGCGCCCCCCAGTCCTGCCCCGCCCCACCCAGGCCGGGGTCAGAGCCCCAGCGAGCAGCCGCCTGCGACGGTACCTGGCGATGGGCAGGGGCTCTGTGACGCAGTCCTGGAGCTGCGGCCCGAGGCACCTGCGGGAGACAGAACCCGCCGATCACCCCACGGACGGACAGACAGACAGAGGGGAGCCACGGAGAGCACCAGGCTTATGGGAAAGATGTCAGAGCGGGGGGTGGGGGGAGGGTGGCAGGACTCCTGGGTTCTCTCCCCGGTTCTGGGAGGGGAGCGGGGGCTGGTGGTTAGAGCAGGGGGGTTGGGAGCCAGGACGCCTGGGTTCTCTCCCCAGTTCTAGGCGGGGAGTGGGGTCTAGTAGTTAGAGCAGGAGGTTGGGAGCCAGGACGCCTGGGTTCTCTCCCTGGCCCTGGGAACCACAGGCACGCCCAGCACAGACGCCGCTGCCAGTCACTCGGGGGTTGCGCCTCCCCAGGCAGGGGCTGGAAGTGTCAGGTCCAGGAGCCTGGGTTCCCCTCTCAGAGCCCCCCCAATTGGCTCAGGAGCCGAACCTGGGGTTCGGCCGCAGTTCCTCCCCCACTCCAAGCCTCAGGCCCGGGGGCACCGGCTGCTGCTGGGGGGGAGGGGGCAGAGAGGGAGGGTCCTTTCCCCTTTCCCCGCCTTGCCAGGCTGCAGGACCGCCCCCCCCAGCTGTGCCCGGGGGGGCTGCTGCTCTCACCCCCGTGTGCAGTTCTCGTGGCACGGGCGGCACTCGTGGTGGGCGTCCGGGTACTTGTAGATGGGCCCCTGCTCGCCCAGGAGGCCCTCGGGGCAGCTGTCCACGCAGTGGGGCCCGTCCTTGTACCGGGCACATCGCACGCAGGCGTCCGCACCCTGGGGGGCCAGACAGCGTCAGAAGGGGGCTGGGACGGACCCCTCCCCCTCCCCCGCCAGCACCCACAACCCCCTCTGGCGCCCCCTGCCGGGGAAAGGCCCCATGTCCCGACCTGGGGCCGGATGGGAGCCAGGGACCCCTAGAGGGGAAAGGCCCCAACTCCATTCCCAGCCCCCCTGAGCCAGCCAGTCCCCCACCCTGGGGCCGGATCAGGGCCGGCGCCCCCTAGAGGGGAAAGGCCCCAGGCTCCAGGCCCCATTCCCAGCCCCCCTGAGCCAGCCCGTCCCCGCCCTGGTGCCCGAGAGGAGAAAGGCCGGGGGCCGGGGGGGGGGTCACCACACCGAGCCGTTGCAGGTCAGGTTGCCCTCCATCCTCTCGCACTCCGGGTGGCACTGGTAGCACGCACCCCCACGGGCATATTCCCGGATCGCCCTGCACAACAAAGTGAGGGGGGGGGTCACTAACGCTGCCCCCGAGGGTCTCGTATTCTCCTGCCCCCCCAGCTCCCCCCTGTGTCCACACAGGCTCCCCCAGCTCTCAGCTGCCGCTCACCCCTGGGAGAAGCTGCAGGTGGCCACGCAGGTCCCGTCCCGGCTGTAGTTCCGGCAGGAGATGCACTGGTCAGGGCCGGGCCCCCAGCAGCCGTCACTGGAGCAGAGCGGGTCACACACCTTCCCTTCTTGCACTGCAGGGGAGACGGGGGTCAGCGCTGGGGTGAGCTCCCAGCCCCCCCAGCCAGGGTCCTTCCCCTCCCCCAGCCTCCACTGCTCCCCCGTCCCACCCAGGGGCTCCTGCTCCCCCTACCCCATGTTCTTCCACTCTCCCCTTCCCAGATCCAGGGATGGAACCCAGGCGTCCTGGCTCCCAGACCCCCACCACCACTAGACCCCACTCCCCTCCCAGATCTGGGGATAAAACCCAGGAGTCCTGGTTCCCAGACCCCCACCACCACTAGACCCCACTCCCCTCCCAGATCCGGGGATAAAACCCAGGAGTCCTTGTGCCCAGCTCCCCCCAACCACTAGACCCCACTCCCCTCCCAGATCCAGGGATGGAACGCAGGCGTCCTGGCTCCCAGACCCCCACCACCACTAGATCCCACTCCCTTCCCAGATCCGGGGATAGAACCCAGGAGTCCTGGTGCCCAGCCCCCATCATTCTCTAATCACTAGACCCCACTCCCCTCCCATATCCGGGGATAGAACCCAGGAGTCCTGGCGCCTGGTCCCCCTCTCTCACGGACTGGACCCCTCATTGGCTGCACCCCAGGACCTCGCCCCGCCCCCACTCACCGCACTTGGCCCGGGGCCTGTTGTCCTTGATCTCCAGGTCGGGCTTGCGGCGGGACAGCGCCCCCCAGTTGACGGTGTGGAGGTAGCAGAGCTGCCGGTTCTCGGTGATGTACACTTTCCCGGCGCTGATCTCCCGCAGCGAGCGCAGCCCCAGCGACGTCACGTTCAGGTTCTTCATGATCAACAGGGAGAAGCCGCGGCTGGGGACAGACAGGCCAGCGTCAGGCCCACGGCTCCCTGGGGGGGAGCCCGGACTCCTGGGTTCTGTGCCCAGTGGCGTGGAGCAGGGGGCCTGGGACCCCTGGTGCTGCTCTCGGGCGATGGATCCACCCATCCCACTACGAACGGGGCTGAGACCCACTGCCTCGTTCCACACGGGGCCACGGACAGGGGCCTGCTCTTAGCCCCTAACACGGGGGGGCTGCATTTGAACAGACTAAAGGCTCCTCCTCTCCCCCCAGCCCTGAGCCACAGTCCTGCTTGTAGGGACTCTGGCACCACTGGGCAAGGGGCTGGGGGAAAGCCCCCCAATCCTCTATGGGCCGGGGGGGCCTCTCCCCCAGGTGGGGCAGGGCTGGGGGGGTTCTCTGCCCCTGCCCCAGGGCCCAGCTGCAGGGCCAGGGGCCTCTCCCCCAGGGCAGGGCAGGGCTGGGGGGGTGTTTCTCCCCCAGGGCAGGGCTGGGGGGGTCTCTCACTTGTACAGGCTCCGGCCCCCAATGGTGACGAGGTTGGAGAAGACACTGAAGTTGTACATGTGTTTGGGCCACGACTGGATGTTCAGATAACCTGGGGGGAGGGAAGGAACCAGAGTGTCAGGGACGCCCCCTCTTCGTCTCCAGCCGCCCCACCCCCAACACACACACACTGCCCCCTTGCCGGGCGTGGGACCCTCCCCCCCCATGAAGCCCCCTCTTGGCCGCCAGGGTCACGGAGCTGATCTACAGACACCTGGGGCTTCCCCGCAGGCCAACGGGCCAGGCCCCCCCCGTCCCGTCCACCCCCCCAACTCCCGCCCGCTCCTCACCCGTGATCTCCCGCACCGTCCGGAAGACGTTCAGCTTCTCCGGATCCAAGGCCGAGATGTTGTGCCAGGGGTCCCTGCGTGTGGGGGGAGGGAACGAGACCCAGACACCCTCAGAACGGCTGATCCCAGCTCCGCTGGGGGCGCTCTCAACGGGCTGGGCGCTAGGGGGCGCTGTGCTGCAGGGAGCCGGGGGTCAGCAGGGGGCGCTGTGCTGCAGGGCGAGGGGTCAGCAGGGGGCGCTGTGCTGCAGGGCGAGGGGTCAGCAGGGGGCGCTCTCCCCTGGCTCTCCAGGCTGGCCCCAATGCCGCAGCGTAGGGTTAGGGGGCGCCGGCTCTCACATGAGACATGAAACCGAAGCCCCGTCCTCCTGAGGCTGTTAAAAATCCCCCTTGTCCTGCCAACCTGGCCCGAATCTCTGCTCTTCCAGGGGGTACAGACTCCCCCCGCCCTGTAGCCTGGCCCGTAGTCAGCGCTGGGCGAGCGGGTCCGGCGATGCCGCCCCGGTTAATCCCTGCCGTGCCCCCCCAGTGGCGGGCACAGGGGCCGAGACTCACCCGTTCAGCCCCGTGATGAGGAAGTCCAGGTTGCCCAGGATCTTGGTGCAGTTGACGAACCTGTCGATGTTGCTCGAATCGACCGTCTGGTATTTGTTCCCGGTGCCCGTCCCCTCGCAGGCTGGGTGGCAGGAGGGGAGAGGGAATGAGCCACCCGACACGCCCGCAGCCCACGCCCAGGGGTGGGCACCATGGACGTGCCAGGGCTGCCCAATGCACCGTCCAGCCCCCATAGGGGGCAAACCAGTTCATCTGGCCTCTGCCGGGGGTTCAGAGCAGGGGGGGCTGGGAGCCAGGACTCCTGGGTTCTATCCCTGGCTCTGGGAGGGAAGTGGGGGCTAGTGGGTCAGAGCATCGGGGGCTGGGAGCCAGGACTCCTGGGTTCTATCAGCCTGAGCCCCAGGCTGGATACCCCCTGCACCCGTCCGTACCTTTAGGGCAGAGTCCAGGGCACGGCTCACACATCTTCAGGCCGTTCTTCTCCACCTCCATCTTGTCCTTCGGACAGGCCCGCACGCAGGAGCTCTGATCCACCACAAAGTTATCTGCAGGCCGGGGGAGCGGGTGAGGGGAGAGCTAACGGGCGGGGAGGGGGGTAGGGCGCCTAGTGGTTGGAACGCGGGGGGGTGCAGTCTGGGAACCTGGACTCCTGAGTTCTATTCCCAGCTCTGCCAGGCCGGTTGAGGTCCCCTTGAGGCACGTCACACCCGCCTGGCTCTGTGCCTCAGTTTCCCCACATGGCTCTAATAACCCTGCTCTTTGCAAAGCCCTTTGCCACCCTTGGTGGGGGGCACATGGTGGGAAGGACGATTCCCCAGTGACTTCCCCTGCCCAGAAGGGTGGGGGTGGGCACGGAGCAGGGGTCGCACAACAGGGCTGGGGGGTCGGATGGCTGGGAACACCCCCCTCCCCCGGGAGAGATCAGGGCACCCGCGGGGACCCCCCGGCCCCGGCTCACGTGGGCAGCTGGCCACACAGATGCCCCCGTACTGGTACTTGGTGTCGGGGTTGGGCTCCAGCTGGAAGGTGAGCTTGTTGTAGATCAGCGGCTGCGGGCACAGGGGGACGCAGGCCCCACTGTCGTTGAAGTGGCGGCAGGCCTGGGGGGGGGGCAGAGCGTCAGGGACCCTGGCCCAGGACACAGGGACAGACACACTGACACCCCCAACCCACTCCCCTTGGCCTGGTATAGACAGACAGCCCTCCTCCCACGCCCAGCACAGACACCCCCAGTACAGACACCCAGCCCCCCTCCCCCAGCACAGACAGACACCCCCCAGTACAGACACCCAGCCCCCCTCTCCCAGTACAGACACCCCCCAGTACAGACACCCAGCCCCCCTCCCCCAGCACAGACACCCCCAGTATAGACACCCAGCCCCCTCCCCCAGCACAGACACCCCCAGTACAGACACGCAGCCCCCTCCCCCAGCCCAGACACCTCCCACCCCACAGTACAGACACCCAGACACCCTCCCCAGCCCAGACACCTCCCACCCCCCCAGCCCAGACAGACACCCCCCAGCACAGACACCCAACCCCTCCCCCAGCCCAGACAGCACCCCCCAGCCCAGACACCCCCCGCTCCCCCCGCCCCGCAGGGGACCTACGAAGCACTCAGTCTGGCGGGGGCCGGTGCAGCCCCCCGCACACTCGTCATGGCAGCACTCGCTGGGGTTACGCCCGAAGCAGCGCCCGTTGCACTGCGGGGCGCAGATGGTCTTGGTCACTGAGGGGGGAGCAGAGGAGATGGGTGAGGGGGGCGGTGGCCTGAACTCCCCTCCCGGCCAGCTCAAGCGCTGCCCCCCCACTGCCTGATGAACGGTGCCGGATCCAGGCCCACCCAGCCCTCGGCCGACCCAGGGGGATTCAAACCAACCTCCCGCAACCCTGGAATACCTGCCCCCTGGCTGGTCCCCATGCACCCTCCCCGGACCACGGCTACCCCTGCCCGGCCCCCCAACTAGATCCGTGGAGCCAGCGCCCAGCCTGCGACTTTCTGGTCTCTTTGTGAGGCAGAGCCCCCCACTTTGGCTCCCGGCCCTGCCAGCCCCTGCCCCCCACGCCAGGCAGGTACCCACATTTCTGGCAGTCCTCTGGGTTCGGGCCCCAGCAGTGTCCATCGCAGCTCTCATGGCAGGGGGCACCTGGGAGGAGAGAAACGCCCAGTGTCACAGAGGGGCAGAGGGGACGGGGTCTTGCTCCGGAGCCCCCATGTGGGGCAGGCCAGGTGGGCAGAGCAGGGCGCCGGCTGGGATGGGGGGTGCCGAAACCAGCCCCTCGCATGGGCAGGGCCGCAGCACGGGACAGGAGGTTTCGGACCCCCCCCAGACCCCACCAAACTCAGCTTGCTAACGAGCACAAGGTCGCCCCGCAGTCACCGCCTGCTCCATCGAGGAGCTGCTCCCCACAGAGGCAGGGCTGGAACCCTGGGGTGGGGGGACTAGGAGCCAGGACTCCTGGGTTCTCTCCCCAGTTCTGGAAGGGGAGCAGGTTCTCGTGGGTAGAGCAGGGGGGGCTGGGCGCCAGGACTCCTGGGTTCTGTCCCTGGCTCTGGGAGGGGAGTGGGGTCTAGGGCAGGGGGGCTGGGAGCCAGGACTCCTGGGTTCTTTCCCTGGCTCTGGGAGGGGAGTGGGGTCTAGTGGTTAGAGCAGAGGAGACTGGGCGCCAGGATTCCTGGGTTCTGTCCCTGGCTCTGGGAGGGGAGTGGGGTCTAGTGGTTAAAGCAGGGGGAGCTGGGAGCCAGGACTCCTGGGTTCTCTCCCTGGCTCTGGGAGGGGAGTGGGGTCTAGTGGTTAGAGCAGGGGGAGCTGGGCGCCAGGACTCCTGGGTTCTCTCCCTGGCTCTGGGAGGGGAGTGGGGTCTAGTGGTTAGAGCGGGGGGCTGGGTTTAAGATTCCTGGCGCAAGGGGAGGCAGGGCCCGGGGCCGCCAGAGGCAGCGGGGGCCGGGGCCGCGCCCCCCATCCCGGACACTCACACTTCCTGCCATTCTGCCGAACCACTGGGTCCATCAGCGGGTCCCGGACGATGTCCCTCCACTCGATGGTGTCCACATGGCACAGCTGTTCGTTCCTCTCGATGTCAACCCCGCCCGCCAGGATCTCTGCAAGGCAAGGACCCGCTGAGCCGCGGCCCTGACCCCCCCACGCCGGCCGGGACTCGGGGAGCGCCCAGAAGCCAGGGGGCGGAACGGGGGGCAGGGCAGGTGGCTCAGGGGAGGGACAGAGCCGGAAGTGGGGGTTGTCTGGGGCCGGGCCCACGGAGCCCCACTCGCACCCCAGGGTCCGTGCAGCCCGTTAGCGGAGAGTCACATCTGGCCGTTTCACTGCCCCTCGCAGGAGAGGCGAGAGGGGGGTTCCGGCTCCAGGAGGCAATTCCTCGCCGGCTCCGCCCAGCCCGGGTTGTTTTGACAGCCGGAGTCGGGGCAGGGGGGGCAGCCCCAGCGCTGGGGCGGGGCAGGCCGGGCGCTTGCCGTGGGGCGCTGAGGACGCCGATAAAAGCCTCCGTCTGGGGCGGGGCGGCTGGAGCGCTCCGAACGCAAACAGCCGGGCGCAGCCGGCGGGTCAGGCCGGGACGCCAGCGGACGGGATCCTCCCGCCGGGACGCGCCCCAGCCTGCCCACGCCTGCGAATGGGGCCACGGCAGGCACCCGTGAGCCCCCACAGGCTGGCCGTGGGAGAAGCTGGGCGCCCTAGCTCCTCTCCAGTATCCCGGGGGGCTTTGCAAAGTACACACGAGGCGTGGGGCTGATCCCCGGGGCCGAGAGGGGTCAGGGCTGTGTGCGGATCCAGGACTGAGCTTTGCAGCTTAGAGGAGACTCATTCCCTCCCCCACCCCACCCCCCCGCCCCAGAGTGCAGCCACCTCTGGGTGGGATGACATCTAACAGCGTTGCTACCCAGCAGCCCAGGACAGAAAGCGAAGAGAAGTCCAGCGAATAGCTGGACGCACGGGGGGCTTGGTGTGGGGCCAGGGAGAGGGGGCAGCAGGCCGGTGCTGGGGGACTCCGACCATCACCCCGTCCTGTCTCATCTGAAAGGCAACCCCCGCCCCACAGCACCTCCTACCCCCATCCTGGGCCGTGGGGCTCAGCCCTGACTCCAGGGGGCAGCGCCCCCTCCTGATCCCGCTCCTTGCTAAACAGCACCCCCTAGCGCCGATTCACCGTCCACGCCCCCCTCCGGGTTTTCCTTCAGCCCCGGCCCAGCCTAACCCTGCTTCTTCCCACAGCCAAGGCACATCTGACCTTTGAGCAGCCTCTGCCCCAAACCGTTCACCTGCTCCTGGCCCAGCCGCGGCCGGGAAACACTCATAAACCTGCTCCTCGGCGCCGATAAGGGGATTGATTACCCGTCCCGCCGTCCCATTGGCCAGGAGCGCCCATAAAGCGCCCGTCGGCCCCTGGACTTTCACCCCAGAACCCGCCGGGAGGGCACAGGTCAGAGGCGGGGCCTCGGAGGGCTTGCCAGGGGAGCTCAGGGGCTGGGGGCAGGGCACCTGGGGGTCACCGGCTCCATGATGCTGGGCACCACCCGGTTTCCGACTGGTACCATTGCAGCCCCCGCATTGGCACCAGGAGACCGAATGCCCCGCTGGCGAACCCCTCTGCAAAAGCCCCCCCCCCCAAGAAATGATGCTCCACCCCCAAAGCAGAGCCTTGACCCCCCCCAAAGCAGAGAAGTGCCAGAGACACCAAGGAACGGCACTAGGGACTTGTGGACGGCGCCCAGATACCACGGTGATGGGCGGCAGCAGCATGACCCTAGAGTAGGTAAGTCAGGGCTGGTGCACGTGAGCTGCTGGTCCTGCAGATAAACACATCACCTCGGCCTCTGGGGGCTGCGGCCCAGCCCTGAGCTCCCCTGAGAGTGAGTCCGACCCAGAGGGGAAGCCCTGAGCGCTCAGGTTGTCTGGGATCCCCTGGTGCTTTGGGTAAGAGCAGGGGAATCAGCCCCCGTATCCCGGCCAAAGTCCAACCCGACATCCCCCCTGCAGCCTCCAGGGCTGCTTGCATCTCCCTCCAGAGCAATTGGTCCTGGCCACTGCCTGGAGAAGGGGACGCCGGACAAGGCGACCCACTGCTCTGATCCTGTCTATTTCCCCCCTCAGCCCCATGGCGTTGTTGTGAGCAGCTCCCGTCGGCCACCCCAGCAGTGGCTGCATTTTGCCAGCAGAGGGAGGAAGCTCTGCAGGGCATTGCCAGGGCGGGATGTGTCACCTGGCACCTGCAGTGGATTCCCTCCTCCCCCCGCGAATCTGAGCGCAGGTAAACAGTGGCCAAGGATGAGGTCACCATGTTTATGCGGCGAGTAGGTGCAGCCAGCACCATACACGCCCCTGCCCCCTGCCAGCGTGTCCCCGCCCTGCCCTGGAGTGGCAGTGGGGGCAGCTCGAGAGGGGCAGGGGCAGCCCCCGGGGCTCTCCGCCAGCATCAGACGCTGCTTGCGCAACGTTATCTGTCCACTAGGCAGTGGGCTGAGAACTGCCCCACTCGGGTCACATGCAGCAGCCGGGGGCGGCGGGACTCACCCGTGAGCTGGTTGAACCCCACCTGGCGGAGGGCGTGCGAGCCGTTGGTGTGGTAGTTTAGCAGCACGAAGAGGGCGTGTTTGTCCTCGTAGAGCTGCGTGCCCCGGATGACGCGCAGGTTCCCCAGGGGCAGGTACGTGAAGACATTCATAGCGATCAGGACGTAACCCGTCACTTCCCGGATGGTCTGGAGAGCCGCAGAAGTAAGCACCGTCAGCCCCCACCGTGCCCAAACCTCCTCCCCCATCGTCTGCACGGCCAGGGCCTTCCAAATGCAGCAAGCCCCGCCCAGCCCCGGACGGACGGAGCGCTGGAGACCTCTGTGTATTCAGAGCAGGGAGAGAGTCCCCCGCACGCACACGGGGACTGGTGCAAACCAGACAGCAAGTGGGAAAAATCGGCACGGGGGTGGGGGGTAAGAGACGCCTATATAGAGAGAGCCCCAAATATCGGGACTGTCCCTATAAAAGCAGGACATCTGGTCACCCTAACGGGGACACACGCCTCCTGCCACATCTGTGCAGCCGGCAATGGCCCCCTTCATCTTGCAGCCAGCGCTGAGACTCTCCGGGCTCTGCCAACTTACGGCCTTGTCTCCCCTGGGGGGTGTTGGGCCGTGTGCCAAACCATTCGGATTGCTGTGGCTGACGGGAATGAATGTGGCAAGCATGCGTTTGGTATGGCTCGTAGGTCTGAACTCGCGCAAGGATTCTGGAAGCTGGATTCTCTTAGCATTAGATCAACGATGTGAAAAATTACTGGAAGTGCCGAAACAGCGCTGGAATTAATGGCTGATAACAGCTCGATCGGCATATATGGTTTCAACATCGAACTTTGGAATAGATCAGCAGGGAACCAGCTTACAAATGCCATCAGGGGGCCTGGCGCAAGCGAAGGTGGGTCACAACGACCACTCTGAAAGCTGGAAGTGAATGACTGATGAGAGGTAAACATTGATTGAGCTTTGCTTTGTGTCTGTCCCTCAGCTCCCCCCCCCTTCCAAAATACGAATTAAGGAATAATAAAATAAATAAATCAATTAATGGACAGATCCCATCTCCTAAACGGAAGGGACCCTGAAAGGTCATCGAGTCCAGCCCCCTGCCTTCACTAGCAGGACCAAGTACTGATTTTGCCCCAGATTCCTAAGTGGCCCCGTCAAGGATTGAACTCACAATCCTGGGTTTAACAGGCCAATGCTCAAACCACTGAGCTATCCCACCCCCTAAGGTAGCACTAAACGCCCACAAGGCATATTTCTGGAGCGAACAAAAAGGTACAAATGCGAAGCAAAGGAAATGAGTTAAGTTAGTTCCCCAGTTAGCATCAGAGGCCTGGGCAACCTAGCGTCCGCTTCGAGGGCCGTTGGCGGATTCTAGACCCAAGGGCTCAGGATGACCTAGACCCTGCTCCATGGGACCCTTGACACACCAAGTACCTGAGAGAGGGAAGAAGAGAGGCTCCCTCTAGGGCTGGTAGCTACGCCTGCTCTGTTTGCCACTCAGGATCCCGTGCAAGGCCAACATAGTTCCCGGGGTTTATGCTTGAGGAGCAGAGGCTTATAGGAAAAGACGTGAGCAGTGTAACCTTAACTGCTCGGGCGATTCTCCCTCAAATCAATGACTGTGCATTAAGCAGACGGGTTTCCGATTCTCACGGGTACCAGTAGCCTCTGCCCAGCTGTGGGCCATTAAAGATCCGTTTCAATGGGGGGGGGGGGGGAGTTATACCAGTGCAGCTCCCCCCCACCCCAGAGCAGACAAGGCCCAGAGGCTCCAAGCATTCACCTGCTCTAGGGCCCAGCTCTGTGGGTTGCGGGGGGGTCAATAAAAGGGGAGGGAGAGGAAGCGTTTTGGGGCCAGCGGGTGACCAGAAGCTCCGGGTCTCTGCACTCCGAACCTGCCCCACCCACCCCCAGCAGCGGTCAAACCACCAAGGCCTCGGAAGTCCCTAAGTTCATGCCCGCGTGATCCCGTGCCCGGGTGACAGCCTGCCCCTGAGAGGATTTACACGTGTATTCGTGCTTGCACACACGTGTGTCCGGACGTTTGCCCGTGCGCTCTCCCAATCCCACGGCGCACGGGCAGCCCCAACCCGGCCTGATTTCTCCCAGGGCAGTTTGGGGTCTGGCCCTCCCCCACCCCACCAGCAAGGACTAGCTCTTGGGTGCCAGGGGCTGCGCTGCCAGGGGGCTGTGGCACAGCTGTGTTGAGCCCGATTCGCCAAGGCAGCGACCCCGGAGGCACATGGATCTCCCCAAGCCGCGGGGACAGCACAAGGGAAAGGGCTGGAGCCCGGCTCTGCTCCTCACGCTGCCTCTCCCTGGCCCCAGAGCGCCCAGATCCCAGAGCTCCCTCCCGGGCCCGCGCTGTCAGCCGGGCCCATCCCCCATTGCCAGGCGGCCCAGCCCCCCTCACCTGCAGGAAGGACAGGTTCTGGTTGTGGTCGATCAGGACAATCTCCAGGTTGCCCATGACGATCTCGCAGTTGTTGTACATCTTGTACAGCGTCTGGTACTGGTGCTGGGCATCGCCTGTCACGCTCAGCCCGTTCAGGGTCCCCGCACACACTGCAGCGAGGAGAGCGCGGGCATGAGAGCCATGAAAGGGTTAATCGCACACTTCTCCCCCCCCCCCCCCACAACCCGCCTGCCGGGCCCCCCCTGGCAGGACAGGAAACATGGTTGCAATGGAGATTCTCTCCAGCACCAGGCCTGGCTACTCAATCTCACTCCAGGACAGAAAACAGCCGGGGGGGCTGCTTTTGCCCCCTCCATTTCGCTGGGTGCCCCCCACCCTCCTTCCCTGGCTGCCTTCCAGCCGATACTCCTGGCCAGGCCCTTTCTGGGCCCCCGCCAACCAGCCGAAGGCCCCAGCCCCACCCTCCTGCAGGTAAACAAGTGACGAGCTGATCCCCTCCCCCTCCCGCTGCCATAATAGCTCCATTGTGACACCCACGGGCGGGGGGGGGGGGGCAGCACTTGGGATGTGGCCAGGGGGCAGCCGATGCCAGCAGGCGGTGGGGGAGGGACCTCAGCCAAGCGGGCGATGGACCCGATCCTGCCTTGCCGTGGGGCCGAGGCCCATGTGCTGCTTCCCGCGACAGCTCCAGCGCCCCTGGCCCTGGGCCAGGACATCTGCCCCACACCGTCCACCCCGGGCACTGCTCAGGCGGACGGAGCACGGGCAGGGCACCCGCCTTGGCACCCAGGACACCTGGGTTCAGTTGCCAGGTCGGCCACAGACAGGGAGCGCGTCCGTGGGTCTGACATCCCCCACGGTGCGGTGGGCCCGAATGCAGGCTCCCTTGGCCCCACACCCCTGGGGCCAGGCTGTGGAGGGGCGCGACTGGCGCCTCCCGAATCCCGTGAGGTTTCCCCACGCCCCGGGGGAGCCGAACCGGCCGAGGCGCTTCTTGTGCAAGGGAGCAACCAACCAACCCACCCGGCCAGCCGGCACGCCCCGAGGACTGGGTGCTGCCAGCCGGCGTCACGTAGCCCTGGCTGGGGGCGCCCGGCCCGAGTCAGAGACGCCCCGGAGCCCGGCCACGGCCTCCAGCACACGGCCAGCACGGGCCTGGGCGCCAGGGGCTGTTCCCGGCATGGCCAGGGCAGTGGGGCTAGTGGTTAGAGCTCTTGGGGGGACAGAGTCAAAGGAAAGCCCAGGCACCCCCATTCCCTCCGTTTGATTGTGGGTTCATTATTACAACCCAACCCTCTGCCCCCCTTCCTCGCTCCTCCCCTTCCCCCAAGCCCCTGCCCCTCCCGCATTCCCTGCCCTCCCCATCTCCTGCCCCCCTTTCTCTCTCCACCTCGCCACATCACTGCCCCCCCTTTCTCTCTCCACCCCACCCCCATCACTGCCCCCAATCTCCTGCCCCCCTTTCTCTCTCCACCCTGCCCCCATTACTGCTCCCAATCTCCTGCCCCCATTTCTGTCTCCACCCCCGCCCCATCACTGCCCCCCTTTCTCTCTCCACCCCGCCCCCATCACTGCCCCCAATCTCCTGCCCCCCTTTCTCTCTCTACCCTGCCCCCAATCTCCTGCCCCCATTTCTCTCTCTACCCCGCCCCATCACTGCCCCCAATCTCCTGCCCCCATTTCCGTCTCCACCCCGCCCCATCACTGCCCCCCAACCCCCTCAGCCTCCCCCTGCCCGGCTGAACTTTCCCTCATCTCTGACAGACCCTGCAAAGGTCAGATGCCACCTCCCGCTCCCCCCCCGCCAGTGCAGAAGAATCGGCCCTTTGGGACGGGGACCGGGCAGCCCTGCCAGCTCCAAGGAGGGGGCGGGGGACGCACAGGGGCTTCATTGTGCCCGGCCCGGCAGGATGCAGCCGCCTCGCAGATTCGGGGCGTATCTGCTCCCCAGGCTCCGAGGGGCCCTTTGTGTGGCCGAGGGACGGGGGGGGGCGAGGGGTTGAAGGGCCCCAGGCATGTTCTTACAATAGGGGGATTATCCAGGGGGAGGGGAGCGCCGCCCGCCTGGAATGGCTCCGGGGGGGGGGACTGCCCCCTTACATCCGATTCCCAGAGCCCCCTCGCCCTCTGGGGGGGGTGAACCCTGCCCCCCCTTCAGTTTACACCGCTATCCCTGCTCCTCCCCACCCCCCAGAGATTCCTGCCCCTGCGGGGGGAGGGGGGGAGAGAATCAGGAACCGCCCCCCCACCCGGGCATGCGGCCAGCCACTGGGGGCAGATCCCTTGTGCTTCTGCTGCCCCCCAGCAACCCCACCCTACAGCACCCCAAAACTCCCCAGCACTCCACCTTAGAACCCTCCAGACAGCCCCCACCCTACAGCCCCCCCAAATCCCATTCCTTGCAAATGCCCCTCTACACCCCAAGCACCACCCCCAACCTCCCCAACAGCCCCCCACTATTCAACACCTCTGCTCACCCGCCCCATCCCCACAGGCCAGGGCAGTGCCCCGCCAGCCTAGCGATGGGGGAGCTACAAGAGGCCCCCCCAGGTCCAGTGGGGTCCGGAGCCAGGCTCAGGCAAGGAGCTGTTCCCCCCATCACCCTCCCCCCAAAGCCCAGGTCCAGACAGGAGGCTCGAGGCCAGGATACAGGCCCATCACCAGACAGCACCCGGCCCTTCCTGCCTGATAAAGGGCTGGGGGAGTCATTCAGGGGACGCTCCAGCTTCCCCGGCCAGCCCCCCCAGTCCTTCCTGCTGGCCCAGACGGCCCCTTCCAAGGCCGGTACCAAGGGGCCAGACGT
Organism: Chrysemys picta bellii; assembly: GCF_011386835.1. Taxonomy (NCBI): domain Eukaryota; kingdom Metazoa; phylum Chordata; order Testudines; family Emydidae; genus Chrysemys; species Chrysemys picta. The sequence continues at coordinate 12,718,894 of NC_088812.1, read as the reverse complement.
GACTCAGGCAGCGTGTGTTAAATAGGGTCTTTGTCTCCGGGCTGAGATAAGGGCCCCCCCTTCCCTGCCCCCCCCCCAGCCGCCAGGAGTCCTGCTTCAGCACAGAGGTTTGGCACCAGAGGAGGTGGATAGACCGGGACCCCCCAGGGGCTGGGGGGAGACAGGGGTGGGGCAGATTCCCCAGTAATGCCTGCGGCTCAGCACAGCCCCCCACTCCCCTCTTGGCCCCCCCATATACCGCCTGCCGCAGAGAACAGAGAACTTGTCACAGGCGTGAGCAGCTTGGGGAATGGGTAGGGGCCTGCCCCCTCTGGGGGGGCGCCGGCTCCCACCTGGCCCCAGGGATCTGGCTAGCTCAGGGGGGCAGGGAATGGGGCAGGGGCCTGTCCCCTCTGGGGGGCGCCGGCTCCGATCCGGCCCCAGGGCAGGGACTGGCTGGCTCAGGGGGGCAGGGAATGGGGCAGGGGCCTGTCCCCTCTGGGGGGTGCCGGCTCCGATCCAGCCCCAGGGCAGGGCCTGGCTGGCTCAGGGGGGCAGGGAACAGGACCTTTCACCTCTATGGGGTGGGAGTCGGGTGCAGATGGGGCAGGAAGGGCGAGAGCCCCAGCTGCTCCCCCCCCCATGGCTGGTGTTTTAACCCTTTGTGCTCTGCCGCCCTGAGGGGCTCCCGGGATTTTTTGCCCTTTGCTGGATTCCCCTCCAGGCTGTTCTGTCTCCCCAAATAGCCCCCCCCCCCAGTCACCGGGCAGGGGGGGCGCCAGACAAATGCACACCCCACCCCCACGGAGGGCCCAGGGGAAGGAAGCACCTTGCACTCGGTTCTGGTGGCCCCAGCTCGGAGATGGGGTGGGGGGCGGACGCCCCCCCCCCATGGGAGCGGGGGATGGGCCGTGGTGACTGACAGGCAGCCACACACCCCCACCCCGGGCAGCTGGGCGCGGCCGCAGGAGCTATTTTGGTGGGAGTTAAAAAAAGATTCCCGGCTGCGTTCCAGGCGGGGCCGCGGGGCCTGGCCCATGGGGAGCCCCACAGGGCCAGAGCCAGACCTGGGGACACCGCGGGGAGCTGCCAGCCCCAGACGGAGACACCCCCCGGGACAGGCAGACAGGCCCTGCCTTGCAGGTTCAGTCCCCCAGGCCTTGGCACCCCACTGCCCCCCATTAAAGGGGTCTCCCATGTCTAAGCTGGGATGGGGCCTGTTACCTGCCCCCCTCAGGGTCTGTCAAACCTCTGACGTCTCCCCCCCCCCCGGGCTTTCCTTCGACAGCAACCCCCTGCCAGCCCCCAGTCCTGGGCTGGGCCACGCCTCGCTCCCAGCCCCACACCTCCCCCCCATGATGCAGAGTGAATGGAGGGATCCAGACCCCCCCCCCCCCCAGGCCATTCAGGGAATGCCAGAAATGCTCCCTCCCCATCACACAGAAAGGGGGGGGGCAGCTCCAGCACACCAGCCACAGAGAGAGCCTGGGGGGGGGGGGGGGTAGATTCACTGCTTGGCCTCACTTTATCCCTTCCCTGGAATCCACAAACCCCCCAATCTCCACTTTCAAGTGCCCCAGGCAGCCGGGCCCAGCTCCCCGCCAGCCCCAAAGGGCCCAAGGATCAAAAATCCTGAGAACCCATCACTCATCTCCCCCCACCCCCCCAGGCAGCTGAGCGAGCCGAGCCCGGCCGGTCTGGCCCCAGCGATCCACAAACTAGGCCCTGGAAAGTAGAGACCCCCGCTCTGCCGGTGCCCCTCACGCCCGACCCGCAGCCCCTGCTAGCCCAGCCCTGCCCCCCCCAGCTCTGCCGGTGCCCCTCATGCCTGACCCGCAGCCCCCTTGACCCCACCCCTGGGCTCCCCCCAGCTCTGCCAGTGCCCCTCACTCCCGACCCGCAGCCCCTGCTAGCCCAGCCCTGGACTCCCCACCCCCAGCTCTGCCAGTGCCCCTCACTCCCGACCCGCAGCCCCTGCTAGCCTAGCCCTGGGCTCCCCACCCCCAGCTCTGCCAGTGCCCCTCACTCCCGACCCGCAGCCCCTGCTAGCCTAGCCCTGGGCTCCCCTCCCCCAGCTCTGACGGTGCCCCTCACGCCCGACCCGCAGCCCCTGCTAGCCCAGCCCTGCCCCCCCCCAGCTCTGACGGTGCCCCTCACTCCCAACCCGCAGCCCCTGCTAGCCCAGCCCTGCCCCCCCCCAGCTCTAACGGTGCCCCTCACGCCCGACCCGCAGCCCCCTTGACCCCAGCCCTGGGCTCCCCCCAGCTCTGCCGGTGCCCCTCACGCCCGACCCGCAGCCCCCTTGACCCCAGCCCTGGGCTCCCCACCCCCAGCTCTGCCGGTGCCCCTCATGCCTGACCCGCAGCCCCCTTGACCCCACCCCTGGGCTCCCCCCAGCTCTGCCAGTGCCCCTCACTCCCGACCCGCAGCCCCTGCCAGCCCAGCCCTGGGCTCCCCACCCCCAGCTCTGCCGGTGCCCCTCACTCCCGACCTGCAGCCCCGCCTTTCCCCCCACTATCTCAACCTTTGCCCTCCTGAGAGCAGAGATGGAGAACTGAGCTGAACGTTTGAGATTTGATGATGTGGAGAAAACCGGTCAGGCCGGAGCCCGCTAGGGCACCTGACCCAAAGGCCATTGGCGACGGGTTCAGCTGCTCCTGCCAGGCCGGTGCCCCGGTCCAGACGGATCGGGGGGGCTCTCAGCTGGTTTTAGTCTGACCCAGCTCCAGGCCGCCTCAAGGCTCCCAAGGAAGCCGGCGGAGAGATCAGGGTCCGGGGAGCTTGGCTCAGCCCCAGAGACTCTGCTCCTGGGGGCTGGGAACAGAGGTGCTTTCACAGAGCCAGCGAAGTCGCTAAATCATTAACTGGACACACAAAGGGACGGTGTCTCCTTCACGTCCCCAGCCAGGCCCAGCCCCGGGGGCTCCTTGAGCTGCTTCCCCGAGCTGCCTCCCCAGGCAGTCGTCAGCCCCGCTGGGGGGGAGGAACCTCTGGCCCCCCAAACCCCCAAACCCTCGGCAGGCGTCTGGGCATCCCCAAGCGCCCAGCGGCTCCCACTGCTTTTCCTGCAGGTGCCGAACACCCCGGAAACTTCCAGCCCTGAGCCTACCGACCGTCACCATCCCCACTATGCTGAGGGGGAAACTGAGGCGCGGGGGGGGCAGGGACTCGCCCAAGGGCATGTGTGTCAGGTCAGCGGCAGAGCTACGACTAGAACCCAGGAGTCCTGAGTCGCCCATGGCAGGGAACAAATAACTCCCATTGCCTGAAGAGCCCCGACCCCCCGACCCTCTTCCCAGAGCCAGGAAAAGAACCCAGGTGTCCTGACTCTCAGCCCCTCTGCGCTAACCCCCTAGATCCCGTCCCCTCCCAGAGCCAGGAAAAGAACCCAGGCGTCCGAGTCCCCAAGCCCCTTTCTCCCCTGGACAACAGCCCACAAGGAAAAGCACCAACCTCCCTGCTCAGGTCTCAGCAGGACCAGAAACTGGCAAGAAGGGAAAAGCAAAGGGCTGGTGAGCAGCCCAGGGCAGCGCAGAGGAGTTATTTTTAACACATCAGTGTCCCTTGAACGCTGCAGCTTCCTGTCCATCATCCCTGGGGTGCCCTGGGCCCCGACTGGCTGAGGGGGGATTAGAGCTGAGCAGGGGGAGGGTCAATCGAAGCAAAGTGTCCCCCATCCCTGCTTCTGGGCTGGGCAGTGCCGCTCCACGCAAGGGACTCTGGGGTGGGAAGCCTGCGGGGGCACCCAGGTCACTTTCATGGTGCCTCCCTTCTGGCCCGTGGGGGGGAGCAGAGGTGGCAGCCAAGCACTAGGGATCGAACCAGGCAGGGCGAAGAGAGCAGGCAAGGAGACCAGGGGCCGGACATTCGGAGTCGGGATGAAGGCCATTGGCATGCGAATGGCCCGAGAGGGTTCCCACGGGGAAGCGGAGGATGGCAGCGGATGCAGGGCTGACACCTTCGATGGGTTCATGCAGGGTGGGGCTGGCAGCAGATCACCTGCAGCTGAGGGCAGGGTCCCCCCGCGGCCCCCCCAGCGCAGGGGGTGTGGACTGACTCCTGTTGTCTGGGCAGCGCCAGGCCCTACAGGACACACGTAACAATCAACGTGGCAGGGACTTAACGTCTCGTTGGGGGGTCACTGAGCTCTGGCAACTTCCCCTTTGATTCCATTCCCCCCCCAAAACCAGGAGCATTCGGGTCGTCGCACTGGCCTGGCGCTGCCCAGCATCGGACCCCGGGGCTGGGCTGGGCGGACCCGGGTTCCGATCCAGCCCCTCTGCGGGTGGGAGTTCTGGGGCGGGGACTTTCTTCCAAACTCCAAGCGTCGGCGGCTCTGGCGGACCCCCCGCCCCCGCTCTCTCCGAACGGTCCCTCGAACCCAGCCAGCAGCAGGAGCAGAGAAGCCTTGTCAACGTGCCTGGGGTGGCGGGTGATGGATGGGAGCGTTCGAGCTGCCGTGTTATCAGCGAGCTGCACATGCTGGGAACGCAGGCAGCCCAGGCCCATGGCAGCTGAAGCCTGCAGGAACACAGCCGCCAACTCTAACCACTAGATCCCATTCCCCTCCCAGAGCCAGGAATAGAACCCAGGAGTCCTGGTCCCCCAGCCAGCGGTCGTGCTGCCCCAGGGAGTGGGGACTGAGTTGCCAACAGCCCCGGGCAGCCAGGCAGGGGGTCCCGACCCTGTGCCCCCTCCAGTTCCACGGCTGTCATGGCTACACAATGGGGCGCCTTTATCCGCTCACCCCGCCTGGGCGTGGGGCTGGCTTTTCATTCCCAGGCTCCGGCCCATTAGGGGCTTTTGAAAAAACTCTTGCAGCTACCAGCCAGGAACAAAAGAGCTACAGAGAGAAAACACCATGTCCTGGCCCCAGATAAAGCCCGGGTGCTCGGCGGGAGGGGATGGGGGGGGAGCTCCCGGCCTGGGCTCGGAGCCGCACACAGGAGCCGCAGAAGCTGAACGAAAACCAGATCAAGGCATGGAAGAAAGAGAGAGAGAGGGAGCTGGGCCCGAACACCCGCACAGCCTGCCATACCCACCGCGCAGGCAGACGGCTGCCCGACACCCTGAACACAGCCGAGATCCTGGCTTGATCCTGATTGGACAAATCCCCTGCGGCACCTGACCCGGGTCCTGCCCCTGGACCACAGAACGGGGCCCCCACTCCACCTCCCGTCTCCTTCGTCCCTGGGCAGGAGCCCTGGGCTCATCACCGCCCCTCTCCTGCCTCAGTTTCCCTATGTGTGAAACTGTCTCCTGCCTGCCTTGCCTATGCCGACTGGAAGCTCCTTGGGGCAGGGACCCTCTCACGCTGTGGGTCTGGCAGCGCCCGGCACAGTGGGGCACTGATCTCAGCTGGATCCCCTAGGCCCTACCTTAACACCCATAATCAATTAGAAATCATTTCCCGGTGCTTATGGGATATTTACAGAAAGGGGCCAGGCTGGGTCCTAGCCACCTTTGAAATCCACCTGGAGAGGATCTGCGGGAAGAAACCCACATGCACCCAGGGTGTTTGCCCTGCGATTAGTCACCTCTCTGGGCACCTGTCTTGCTGTTTTCTTTGCTGGGCTTCAAAACAACGGCTGGGCGTTCCCTTCCTTCCAGGAGAGCTTTTGGACTCTGCCTCTAAGCCAAAAGGTGAGACTGGAGGGGTTGAGTCATAAAGGACCCACTAAGGAGCTCAAGGTGGCACAAGGAAAGCCAGGGAACTTGCCAGGTGCCAGGAGACCGACAGCTTGGGACGGTTAATGGCAGAGCCCGAAAAGTCTTAACCTCACGGTGCTACAGAGAACGACCCTGCCCTGCAGCAGATCCACCCCGCATGCGATCAGCTGGGGCCGCTGCTCTGTAACTGCAGACACCGCCCGGAGAGTCAGAGCGCCCAGAGGCCCCACAGTGCTGGGACCTGGACAGATGCTGGGCAGAGAGCAGGAGGGACGGGTCCCGGGTCCACACGGAGACCATGCCCTCTGGGAATGGGGAAGAGTCAACATGGTTTCCGTAAAGGGAAATCACGCCTCACCAATCTACTAGAATTCTCTGAGGGGGTCAACAAGCATGTAGACAAGGGGGATCCAGTGGATATAGTGTACTTAGATTTTCAGAAAGCCTTTGACAAGGTCCCTCACCAAAGGCTCTGAAGTAAAGTGAGCTGTCGTGGGATAGGAGGGAAGGTCCTGTCATGGATTGGTAACTGGTTAAAAGACAGGAAACAAAGGGTAGGAATAAATGGCCAGTTTTCAGAATGGAGAGAGGTAAATAGTGGTGTCCCACAGGGGTCTGTACTGGGCCCAGTCCTATTCAATATATTCAGTGAAGTGGCAAAATTTGCAGATGATACAAAACTACTCAAGATAGTTAAGTCCCAGGCAGACTGTGAAGAGCTACAAAAGGATCTCTCAGAACCAGGTGATTGGGCAACAAAATGGCAGATGAAATTCAATGTGGATAAATGCAAAGTAATGCACGTTGGAAAACATCATCCCAACTCTACATGTAAAATGATGGGGTCTAAATTAGCTGTTACCACTCAAGAAAGACCTTGGAGTAATTGTGGATAGTTCTCTGAAACCATCCACTCAATGTGCAGCGGCCGTCAAAAAATCTAACAGAATGTTGGGAATCATCAAGAAAGGGATAAATAATAAGACAGAAAATATCACGTTGCCTCTATATAAATCCATGGTACGCCCACATCGTGAATACGGCCTGCAGATGTGGTCGCCCCATCTCAAAACAGATCTATTGGAACTGGAAAAGGTTCAGAAAAGGGCAACAAAAATGATGAGGGGGATGGAACGGCTTCCGTATGAGGAGAGATTAATGAGACTGGGACTTCTCAGCTTGGAAAGGAGATGACTACGTGGGGATCTGATAGAGGGCTATAAAATCATGACTGGTGTGGAGAAAGTAAATAAGGAAGTGTTGTTTACTCCGTCTCATAACACAAGAACTAGGGGTCACCATATGAAATTAAAAGGCAGCAGGTTTAAAACAAACAAAAGGAAGTTCTTCTTCACGCAATGCACAGTCAACCTGTGGAACTCCTCGCCAGAGGATGTTGTGAAGGCCACGACTATAACAGGGTTAAAAAAAGAACTAGATAAGTTCATGGAGGACAGGTCCGTCAATGGCTATTAGCCAGGCTGGGCAGGGATGGGGTCCCTGGCCTCTGTTTGCCAGAGCTGTGAATGGGCGACAGGGGATGGATCACTTGGTGATTCCCTGTTCTGTTCATTCCCTCTGGGGCACCTGGCACTGGCCGCGGTCGGCAGACAGGACACTGGGCTGGATGGACCCTTGGTCTGACCCAGTCTGGCCGTTCTGATGTTCCAAGTCTCCGGAGTCCCACCCTGGCGCTTTAACCATGGCCCAGCCTTCCTCCCCGTTTCCAGCTCGGTCGGGCCACATCCCAGCCGCGATGCGCTTGGAGCAGCTCCCATGGGAAGTGGCTCTAGGAAACGGCGCGTCCTCACGTCAGCCGCGTCCGCTGCTCCGGCAGCTCCCAGCTCGGTCCCAAAATAAAGCAAGAGCCTGCGAGAGCACGTGGCCGGAGCCGAGCGCCAAAGGCATTTTTAAAGGGACACGGTCAAGGCTGAGAGGCCTAAAATTAGAGCAGCCAGCTGTGACTGGGAGCACAGGTGCTTTGGTGCCCGAGCTGTGCTCGGACATCCCCCACCCCCACCCCCAAACTCAGCCCTCTCCTCTGACACTGACGAGGAGCTGGTGCCTTGGGATCCAGCCTCTTGGCAAGAATGGGGCAGGTGGGGAAGGCGCGTCGGAGGGAGGAACTTGGGACCATAGGGAAAGCCAGGGCCTGGGGCTCGTTTCCTTGCACAGCGGCTGTGGAGGAAGTTCTTGTGAATAGAAAAAACGTCCTCGCAAGAGGGCTGAGCGCTCGGTGTTAGAGATGGAAAAGGTCTATTGCAGCATCTAGTCCCATTCCCGCCGCAGGGCAGACCGGCCTCCCCTCCCCAGTGAGTAGAGATCAGATCCCGGACTAGAGGGACACGACAGACCAGACCAGCCCAAGGGCCAGGAACCCGACTGCCGAGGAATCGGAGTCTCACGCTCGTCTTTTCACAAGCGGTGCTCACACTTGGGGGTGACAGACACGCACGCACGAGTCGCACCAAAGCACAGGAAAGGCCGGACTTCCCAAGGAGCTAAGAAGGATCGCCCGGGAATGCACCTACAGCAGATCGGTTACAAAACAAGAGCAAAGGTCTCTGCAAATCCAGAAAACACAAATAACCTTGACACTGTCCCTGAGCGCTCAGGAGAATCCCGCCTCATCTTCCAGAGTTTCTCCAGGACTCCTGGGTCTCAGCCCCCGATGGTTCGCACAGGCAATGTTACCCATTACAATCTCAGATCCCCTCCCAGAGGACACTGCCTCGTAGGTCCTTCCTCTGAAGCACTAGCCCCTGCTTACGCATGGGGTAAATGAGGCAGAGAGAGGCAGCGACTTGCCTAAAGTCATACAGCGAGAGCCAGAGCTGGGAGTAGAACCCAGGCGTCCTAGGCCCCGTGCCCCACCCAGAGCAGGCAGTGGAAACCAGGATTGCAACCACCTTGGCTGGGTGATGACTCAGCCACACGGAGCCAGCTCTCTGGGGTTACATCATGAAGTGAAGTGTTGCTTTCACCCCCCACCCCAGTCTGGCAACGCTCCCCTTTCCCCGCCTGAGCGGACCAGCCCCTGCAGTAACATCCCGCGGCCGCGCTGTTGTTTTCAGGTCGCTTTGCACTACTCCCCTCCCCTGGATTGTGCCGAGACCTGTGTGATCAGCGAGCACTAAAAACCGGTCACGGGAGCTTCTGCAGAAGTGATTCAGTTCAGAACAATCCAGCCAACCTTGGGCATGCAAATCTGCTGTGGGCGCGGAGCGAGGCCGGGACGCCCTGACGTACACTGAGAGGAGCACGGGCCAGGCGAGAGCAGAACCAGGCCGGCAGAGTTTAAACAGGGACCATTTGGACCAAGCGCTCTGACTTCCTCCTGCACGGCACAGGGCAGGGAATCCCGCCCAGGGGCTCTTCCGTAGTTATCTGCTTCTTTTCCCTCCATCCTTGATAAACAGGGAACCAGCTGCAGGCGCTGCTAATGTTCCCCCCAAAACTGGTTCCAAGCAGCCAGGACAGAGCCTGAGCCGGCACCCCCACGGGGGTCATTCGCAGGCAGGGCTGATGAGAACAATTCTAATAATCCTACAAATATTTTGTCCCGGTGCCTCCAGTCGAGGATCTGGAGCCACTTAAACACGAACTAATCAGCCCTGCAAGAGAGGAATCGGTGCTCCTTCCCCATCGTGTGGGGAAACTGAGGCACAGAGACTGGGGGGGAGTGATTTGCCCATCCAATCGATCCCCCTCCATAGCAGGGTTTCAGGCACTGGCGGCCCCTGGGTTTCTCCTGCTTTCTGGCCGACGCGTACAACAGTTTAGAAATGCTTAAAGGGGTTCATTGGGTTCAGCACAGGGGTGTGTGGGTGATGCATCAGGGCCGGTGCTTTGGCAAGACGGGGACCTGATGGTGGCTCAGCACATTAAAGATTGCAAAGCGCTGTGAGCTCGGCGGCTGAACGGCGCGAATGGGTCCTTCTGGCCTTGCGCTCCGAGCAGCTTTCTGCACCGCTGGGAATAAACCCACATTTTCCAGCGCCCGAGACCTGGTCACAACTCCATTTGTTTTGTCCCTGATTTCACCAGGCTCAGCCTAGTCCAGCCCCAGGACTGGTCTGAAAGTGCCCAGTGGACAAAGTGAGGTGGCTTTCCCGCCCCACACCCAGCAAACAAACACAACAGGTGCCCAGGGCACAGCGCGGCTGGCCCGGCTCCAGGAAACGCCGGCCGTTGAACGAGCAATTCCAAGTTCCTTAACTTGCCAAAGCCTGTTAGTCAAGTGTACTCAGGAGCTGAGGCCCCGCAGAGAGACCGAGAACTTGTAAAGCAAGATACCAGAGTCCTGCACTTGGCCCTTGTCCTCAGGCATCTCCTTCCCACCGCCCGGCACATTCCCACTCCACATTTTGAGACAGGGAACCCCGCAGCATTTGCTTTCTCCTGGTCAAACCCATGGGCGCTGGAGCCTTTGTTGCCAGGGGGGAGTGGTGGTGGGGATCCTCTGGGCCCTGATCCTGAGACAGGGCCCTGCCCGCACGGACATGACCGTTGGACCGGGGGCTTGGCTCACCCCCACACATCCACTGCCTTGCCACTGTTCAAACAAATCAATTCATTGCAAAACTACCAAGCGACCCCAGAGCAGCGGAGGGTGGCGGCGTCCCAGGCCAAAGGCGGCTAGTGACTCCGGGGGGGGGGGCCCGAACCGGCTGATCACCAGCCCAGCAGGTCTCCCCCCCCCCGGGAGGCTCCCTGACCCACTAGGCTGCAGCCTCCACCCCTGACCTCTGCAAAGCACTTGAGGACAGAGAGTTAAGGAGCCTCAGTTTACCAAGTGGGAGAACTCCAGACCCCCCCGAACCTCTGAGGCGGGTCCACACCGGCTGCCTCCGCCCTGCGCTCCCCAGCCGGTGCAAACAACCCGAGCGGGGAGGCAGGTTCAGAGGCTCCTCAACCCCCAGCAGAGCCAGTGACACCCAAGGGTGCAACCCCCCAGTTAACACGCTGCTGGGCGCTCGACAGACTCCGGATCGGGCCCGCCGGGGCTCGCTCGTGCCTTTACTTACCCGCCTGGGCGGCGGCGAGCTGCGGGCGGCAGAGCAGGAGCAGGAGCAGGAGGCAGAGGACAGGTCCCGGGCGCTGGCGGCTCCGCATCGTGCCGGGCGGGCTAGGACATGCTCGGGCCGGGCTGCGAGCCGCCGCCACCTGCTCCCCGCTGGGGCCGGGCCGGCCCCCGGCTGGCGGATCCGCCTCGGCTGCCCCGCTCCCGTGGCGCCCGCCGCTTTGATCCGGGTCCGGCCACCCGCCGCTCCCGGAGTCACTCCGCAACGACAACACACTTCATTCAAGGAGTAGCTGCGCCGGCCGCCCATTGGCTGGGGCGGGCAGCCAATCAGAGACGGCCCAGCTGAGGTTTGGGGCAACGCTGGGGCGGCGGGTCTGAGCCCCTGGGGCCCCACCCCCCTGCGCGCCCCCCTCTGCCCCCAGGCCAGGCCTGGGCCAGTCACTGGTCGCTGTTAGTCCAAGCCCCCGGGCAGGTCCCCGCTGTGCCAGGCCCTGCCGGCCACCGGGTCTCTGCCCCAGGGAGCTTGCAATGCCCCCAGCCCAGACAGACAGGGGCCCGTCGTCTGCCCCCTGGACCAGACCCCCGAGCTCTGGCTGGGGCCCCGGCACCCTGGGGTCAAGCGGGCCTCGGCTGCGGTGGGAGCTCCAGTCCCACCCGGGCCAGGCTCAGGAGAGCAGAGACAGGCTGGGGGCGGTGCTGGCGCTCACCCCCCCGGAGAAGTGCTGGATGCCAACGCTTGTTCCTCTCACCCAGGGACCCTGGTCCAAGCAGAGAGGTTCCCTCGCCCGCCTTGTCTCTCTCAGCTCCTCCGGGGAATCACAATCCCCTGAACACCTCTGAGGGCCTGGCCCCTTCATGGCAGAGAGAGGAAATGAACCCCCAAGCTGGGAATGCCCCTTTGGCATGGGAGGGAGACACCCAGGGGGGCCATGGGCAGCCATCAGGCTTAGAAGACGGCTGCTAGCAGCCCCCTCCCCCCTGCGAGCTCCTCCCCCCACCCCTCTCCCCCTCCCCCTTCCCCTCCCCTCCCTCTCGTCTCTGGCTTCCACCTGTGCTTTGTTTCTCAGCGTGGGCACATGCCTCCCCTGGGCTCTGCTCCGCGCCCGTCCCTGGTCACTGCACAGCACAACCTCCCGGGGCCTGGGCACCACGGATGGCAAGGCACTGCCAGGCAGGCCAGGGGGGCATGCTTCGGGTTATGGGGTGGGCGGGGGAACAATGGGTGCAGGTCAGGGAGGGGAGCGGGAGGAAATGAGCTCAGAGATGGAGGCGGGAGGGGAGCAGACGCACGCCGGGTGGGCGCCCGCCCCACCGCAATTGTCAATAACCGTCGGCCCCAGATCCGCCCACCACCGCAGCAGCCTGGCAGAGTTCTTCTGGCAACCCACCGCCCCCTGCCAGCATGCCTCAGCTGTGACACCGGGGGGACGGGACGGCTGGGAGCACCCACTGGGTGCTCTTGGGGGGCAGGGTCCATCTTCAGTGTCACCAAGCACATTAGGGACACTGGAGACAAACAAGGTTATTTTTTACCCTACTGTAATCACAGAAACAACAAGGAGTCTGGTGGCACCTTAAAAATTAACAGATTTATTTGGGCATAAACTTTCGTGGGTAAAAAACTCAGGCATCTGAAGAAGTGAGGTTTTTACCCACGATAGCTTATGCCCAAATAAATCTGTTAGTCTTTAAGGTGCCACCAGACTCCTTGTTGTTTTCGTAATCACGGAGTCTCATATTGGCAGAGACTTTGGCCCCAGCTGAACTCTTGGCCGGTGAGTTCTTGTGGCAGAGAGTTCCACAGGCCAATCACACAGTGTGTGTTAAAAATAGTCACCATTTGTCAGCTTTTGTCCCTCTTTGTTGTCAGGTTACAAGAGGGTAAACAAAGGCGCCCTCGCAGCCCTTCTCTGCTATTGTTTTCTGTTCCTGGTTCCTTATAGGGCTGCACTAAAGAGGCCCAAATTTTTCCTATTCCTCCTTTTCAGGCCTCCAGGGTCGCTCTCCTTGGCTGGACCTTTCCCAGGCCGGAGCCTCTTGGAGATGGACTGGCCAGAAACAGAGCCCCCCACCCACTCTTAAAGTAATCAGCCTCCGTGGGAAGGGCCAAGCCTACACCTGTTCCTGCCCTGGGGTGCCACCCCCTGGCCATTTCCGGGAATTCCTCTCTTGGGACTGGCGCCAAGGACACTGCTCACTAGGATTTCACGTCATTATCTTCTCACCCCAACCTGCGGTTCCTTCCTGGGCCCCCCTGCCCCAGGGGAATTCCCCCGCTAGCAGGGGGCATAAGCAACATCTTCACCCCCAGGCCTGGTGCAAAGGGGCCCCCAACACAAGGCTGACCTGGAGCCTAGGTGTGTGTAGGCTCCCGTCCTACCTGGATCCCAGCAAGTTCTGCAGCCACCCAACGCTCCACCCATGGCTGAAGCCTGGATCTGGCTTGTGTAGGGCCGAGAGGCCAGGCAGGTAGGAGCAATAGGGCACCAGCCAGGGCCCCGCTGCCAGGCGGGCACAGAGTTAAGGGAGGGCCTCTCAGCCTTCCGCCCGGGGGAGCAGAGAATTGCACAACGGGGGCTGGCCCGGGCTGTTTTGTGCCACTTGAACCCGACCAGTGCAACCTCAGCCAGTAACCTAGCGCCACTTCGGGGCCCTGCCAAGCCCACAACGGAGCCACCCAGAGAAGCAAAGGGTGATCCCGGCTAGACGGGCGAGCCCCCCCACAGGGCACTCAGCGCCATGCTGCAGGAACTGCCTCTCCCACCCCCTGCTGGCTGCCCATGAACAGCCCGGGGAGGAGTGAGACGCTCCCTGCACTGGATCTGTGAGCAGCTAAGGGCCGAGATCGCCGGCTTCACTCAAAGGTTCAGCGTCCGTGTTCTCCTGTTCCTGCATTGTTGGATGATGTGGATTTGAAGGAGCTCTTGGCTGCACCGACACCCCCCAAAGTTGTGCCACAACAGCAGGTAACACCCACAGTCCAAAATATCCCCCCCCCCCCCCCCCCCCGGTACCGACAGACCTTCAGCCTTCCATGCAAAAAACTCCAGCCTAGGGTTCCATTTTACACTGTGGGGTCCTGTCAACACCTGCCAGCACAGAGACCCCTGAGCACCGTTCGGGAGGCCACGGCCAGTCATTGGGATGCTTTGCTGGCAAACAAGAGCCCCCCCCCCATCCCGTGAGCTGGGATCTGTCCATAAAGCCAAAGTCCTGCCCCCCGCAGTCGGCAGAGGGAGCCCTGCCACCCCAGAGGGCATCTAATCCTCACCCGCTTGTTTCCAGTCCGCCCACAAGCTCCCAGCGAGTGCGAGGACCCGGTGCAGTCTCCCCCCTCCCCACAAACAGACTCGCACCCACAGACGCCAGATGTAAAGTCATTTATTGAGGCAATGTCTCAAGATGCACATTTCCAGCCCCATCTCCTTACATGGGCTTGGGGGGAGGTCTCGGGGCAGCGCCCTAGAGGGGAAGAGAAGGGAGAACGTTAGGACACATTCAGCCGACGGCTCAGTGCTGTGATTCCAGGCAGGGAAAGAGGAACCGTCAGGCTGGAGCGGACCTGAGATCCATCTACCTCACCACCCGTCTCTGATGGTGGCCAAACCAAATGCTCCACAGGAAGGTGGAAGAACCCAGCAGTGGGCCGACATGCAGGACGTGTCACACGTGATAACGACCTATCCCCATTACCCACATGGGCCAATCCCCTTGGTCCCTGCCCCCCTCACTACACGTTCACTAGTGTCCCAAGCACAGGGGGCTTCTCCTCTGAAGAGACTATTCCACAGAGAGTCACCGGCCCCAGGTGCGAGTCAATTCCAGCACCTCACGGCTTGCTAGCTCTGTGCTGGGATGCCTCGGCGGGCAGCTCTGATCATTGCCCTGCAGAGCAATGGGGTGGACACCAAGTCACTGGCACGGAGAGTGAATGGGGGACTCTGGTGTGGGAGGCGCTACCATCTCTGGCAGAGAAGAGTTTGCAGGGGGTTGGCAGGAGTCCCCGAGCCACAGGGGGATGGGAATTGGGGGAGGAACAGAGGGACGCAATGAGCTCCGAAGCGCCCCCCCTTGGCCTGCCAGGCTGGAGGGATCTGTGCACAATACGTACCGCGGGCCTGAACCTGGGCGGAGGGGTACGGTCCTTCCGGGCCTCCCGGGAACGGTTCCTCACCACCTTGCTGTGGATGGCGCAGCTCACGCAGTAATGCAGCTTCACATACAGCTTGGGCAGCACGTACGCTGGGGAGATGGGAGAGGCGTAAAGCAGCAGCCAGAAGCCGCAGCGTCCCCAGTTCCATCCCAGCTCCAGAGGGATCGGTTAGTGTCGCCCCAGCCCCAGGCGAGCCAAACCGCGAGCTGGGATGCCGGAGAGCCGACGGTGGAGCCAGAGATTACACACAGGGCAGCCAGGCTCAGAGCAAGGCCCTGCCGGAGCGCTGCATGACCGTGGGCTCAGCTCCTTAGTCAAGGTAACGCTGCCCCCCCTGGTGCGTCCTGGAGCACAAACCGGTCCCATTCCCGCTGCTTCCCTGCGACTGCTTTTTGGCAGGAATGCTGGACCTCCCGATGGCTCCTGGTCTGGGACTTCCACCCAACAGGCGCCTGTCAGGGGACCAGCAGCCCCACCTGAAACCCTAGGCACCATTTTGCTGCAGAGGGGCCTAATGGTTAGAGCAAGCAGCCAGGACACCTGGGTTCTACACCCAGCTTCGCCGCCCACCTTCTTGCAGCTTTTGGCAAATGAGTTCAGCTCTGTCTCCGCCTCCTCCCCAGCATAACGAGGCTGAGACCACTTTACCCAGCTAGACGGGCAACAAAGTGCTCGGGGGGCCCTCGCCAAGAGGCAGAGTCTCATTCATCTGCAGAGCGCTTAACTGCTCCACTAGCACGCGGCCAGCTCAGCCCCGGGCCGGGAGACACGCCAGCGTCACACAAGTTCCGGCGTCTCTTCACTGCCCTGTTATGTTTGATTGAGTTAAGAGGGACAACCCCTCTCCATCCACTCCCTATGGTATTCATCTGGCCTCCACCCCTGCAGTGTGCAAGGACCTCATCCCCTGGACTGTATTTATCCCCTCACGCCGCTGGGAGACGGGCGCTGCGACTGTCCCCATTGTACAGATAAGCAAACTGAGGAAGTGGAACCAAGTCTCCAGCTGGTGCCCGAACTCCTGGACTGTCCCTGGTAACACGGGCTGCAGCTGGGGCTGGCCCCGCTCCCCAGCGCCACGATACCCCCCCCGGCCCCGCACCGGCCCCCCCAGGGGCTCACAGTCGAAGACGCTGGCTTCGGAGATGTCCCGGACCGCGGCGGCCTCCACGATGTTCCGGATGACGAACTTCTTGATGGCCTTGTCCTTGGGGACGCAGCGGGCGCAGTTGGTGCAGCGGATGGGCTGGACGTGCCCGCGGCCCTTCTTAGCGCGCCCGTTGTTCCGCCTCTTCTTGGTCTGCGGGGGGGGGGGGGGGAAATGGGGTCAGAGCCAGGGCTACACACAAGTCTTCCCCCCCCCCGGAGCGCCCCCCCCCCAGCTCCCGGGCCCGCGCAGGGGCCTGCCCCAGGGGCTGTGGGGCTGCGATCGGATCTGGGCCCTGCAGCCGACGGGGGCTGGGAACCCCCCCCGGCCCCTCCCCCTCTCGCTGCGCCCCCCCCGGCCCGTGACCCCCCCGGCCCCTCCCCTCTCGCTGCGCCCCCCCCCGGCCCGTGACCCCCCCCCGCGCCCCTCCCCCTCTTGCTGCGCCCCGCGCCCCCCCGGCCCCTCCTGCTCTCGCTGCGCCCCCCCCGGCCCCTCTCGCTGCGCCCCCCCGCGACCTGTGGCCCCCCCTCGCTGTGCCCCCCCGCGACCTGTGGCCCCCCCACACCCCTCCCCCTCTCGCTGCGCCCCCCTCGGCCCGTGACCCCCCCGCCCGGCTCCCCGCCTCGCGCCGCCGCCGCTCACCATCTTGGAACAGACGAGGCGAAAGAGGATCCGGCCGCCGCGCCGAACCCTTATATAGTCCTCCGCCCGTCCCGGAAGTGCCTCCGCCAGGGGAGCGGGAGCCCGGAGAGGCCACGAGACCCCCCCCCGTCCGGCCTCACGTCCTTTCCGCCCCCTTCCCTTCTGCGGAGCAGCGGCTCCGGATCACTGCGGGCGCGGAGGAAGCCGGGACCGGCTCTTCGGGACTCGGGAGGGGACTATTTTTATGCCTTGGCGGAGGGATCATACGTCACGTCCGAGGATATTCGAATCCCAGCATGCACCGCGGAGGCGCCCAGGCCCGGGCCGCCCGCAGGCACCTGGGGGCGATGCATGCTGGGATCTGTAGTCCTCTTTGCCCAGGAGGGCCCATTGCATGCTGGGACATGTAGTCCCCGTGGGGCCGCATGGCCCAGGCGCTGAGCCGCAGGGGGAAGGCGGGGAGTGGGGTGGGCCTGGGGACTCAGGAGTCCTGGCTGACCCCCCACTCCCCTCCCAGACCAGGGAGAGAACCCAGGCGTCCTGGCTCCCAGCCCCTCCCCCTCCAACCAGACCCCACTCCCCTCCCAGACCAGGGAGAGAACCCAGGCGTCCTGGCTCCCAGCCCCTCCCCCTCCAACCAGACCCCACTCCCCTCCCAGACCAGGGAGAGAACCCAGGAGTCCTGGCTCCCAATCTCCTCCTTCCACCCCACCCCCACTCTCATCTACTAGTCTCCTCTCCGTCCCCCCCAGTCCTGGCTCCCAGCAGCCCCCCCCCACCCAACTAGGGAGGGAACCCAGGAGTCCTGGCTCCCCAGTGTTTCCCGCACTGTGCTGGCCCTTCAAATACAAAGGTGATAAAGAAACAAAAAACAAGTTCATGCCTCAGAATCCTCAAGTTACAATTTTACTGTAGCCACAAAAGCAGGAGGAAAAAGAGACATCCCCGGCCCCCCCATTCAGTGAACTCCACCGGGTACCGTGACGCCGAACAACAGACCCTGCTATCGTGTGCGCCAGTTGCAGACCGAGCGAAACCTCCCTACGCTTGCTCTGTGGAACGGCCCCCTCGGAGGAGACTCTGACATACAGACGCCCCCACTGAGTCAAACCCCCCCGAGACCTTTGTTGCTATCATACCATCGCTGCCTGGCAGAACCGCGCACAGGTTATTCACGGGCTTTGAGTTTCACACTGAAAAAGCTGAGTGCCAAGTCTGGCCCCTCGAAAAGGTCAGAGATCCTAATCTGCCCAGCAAGGCTGCTCTGACGTTTCTACCTGTGGTAGCGCAACGGGGCTAAACGTGTCTCACCCCTTCCCTCCCCCTCACAGCTTCCTCCTGCTGCTACGAGAAAGATCCCAAAGGCCCCAGACCCTCATCTGAGTGAAGTCCCTTGGGCGCTCAGCATACATCACAGGTTGGCCGCAAAAGCCTGGAAGTGACCCAGAGGGCAACCTTTACAAAAAGAACCCCCCTCCAAGTAGCATTTCCCCCTCCGAGTTAAACCAGGCTACGCCAAGCCCTGGTGAATGAGGGCGGCAGTTTGAATACGTTTTCCAGCATGCGTACAAAGCAGCGTGCTACGACCGCTGACCAGTGCTGTCTCATCGCGTCGTGTTCCCCCCTGTCTGTCTGCAGCTGGTCTCTCTCGTCTTACGCTTCCATTGGCCCAGAGAGCTCCCGAGGATTGTCCTGTCGTCCTGTTTGTCCAGCGCCTAGCGCAAAGGCTGGGTGTGTCACTAGGCCCTCCAGTAATATAAATAATACAGATGGCCAAGCACTGCGCCTACAGCGATACCGACGCCGCTGACTAGATGAAAAAACATCCGTGGGGAGCGCTCTGGCACGGCCCCGTTAGCCCCTTGCTGTGCGTTTCCAACACACCATCAATGTGCTGCAGGCTAGGGAATAGGGCACTCGAGCAGAACTCAGAAAACCTGGGCTCTGACACTCTGCAACTAGGGTGACCAGATGTCCCCATTTTATAGGGACAGTCCCAATGTTTGGGTCTTTTTCTTATATAGGCTCCTATTACCCCCCACCCCCGTCCCGATTTTCCACACTTGCTGTCTGGTCACCGTACTCTGCCACTGACCGGCTGTTTGACCCCACAGGTCTCTGTCTGGTCTCTTTCGACTGTAAGCTCTGGAGGTGCCGGTGTTTGTACAGCACCTGGAACAATGGCGGCTACAAGCACTCCCCTGGAACAGAATTAACTTCCTAGGTACCAGCGTTTCCAGCTGAGGGTCTGAAGAGCCTCCAGGGGCCTGGGAAGTAGCAATGAAGAAACGAGCACTGAGGGGAGAAAATCACCTGCCCCGCTCACACACGCAGAGCAGGGAGCGGAGCCCATCTACACTGCACCGAGCCTCAAAGACCAGGTCAATGGCCCGGGGCTCCCAGGGGTCAGGCTCCAGGCTAAATATGGCACCGTAGACATTCGGGCTAGGGCTGGAGTCCAGGCCGAGACCCTTCCCCGTTGCGGGGTCTCTCAGCCTAACACTGCACGATTTTAGCCCCACAGTCTGAGCCCAAGGCGACTGAGCAGGGCCTTTTCCGGCAATATAGACACCCCCCTGAAAGCCAGACGGACCTTCCAGAGCTGGGAGCCGAACTCAGAAGGGGGGAGGAAGTTGCTGTCGTTCCATTCACGGCGAGGGGGTTGCCTGAGTTTGGAGTCTAGAACGCGGAACTGGTCCTGGTAGGAGCACGGGAACCCATCTCGAAGGAGCGCGCTCTGGGGAGGCCAGGCAAGGCCTTGCCAGTTACCACCCGCCTCTGGCTCAGCTACACTGCAGAACAACATTCCCAGGACCTCAGCTGGAATCCCGGGGGACTCCATCGGGGAGAGCTCTTCATGTCCCAGAGCCGCCCTCCCCTCTGGGGCTCCTGTTCCGATTCTAGCTCCTTGCTTTCAGCGGAGGTCAGAGATGCCCCCTGCTCTGGCCTGGCCTCCATTCAGAGCCGCTCCGGGAATGGGAATGGTGACCTGTTTTGCGGGTGTGGAATGGAGTGGGGAGGGAAGAGGATGGAATCCACACAGCAAACCTCCAGGCTGAGAGGAGTGGCAGGTCCTAGTCCGAATATCCAGGCCCCAGTGAACTGGTGTCCGTATTACAGATATACCCCATGCAGTTGGACCCCTGCTGGGAACCTGAGCAGAAAGGCCGAAGATGGATGGAGCTGTGGTGACCAAATTTCCCTCTTCGCCCTAGAGATGGCCCTGCGTGGCAGGTTGGGCTGAGTGGTAAAGAAATTAGGCCCTGTTCTCATTTACTCTCCAGTCCCTTTAAGCTGCTCTGACAGTGTCAAGGGGTCTTAAAAGGGACAGAAATGCTCCCCCACCCCCCTCCCACGAACTGCTCCTGCCCTAAAGGACCCTCCAGCTTGTGCAGAGATGGCATCAAGGCTCTGGAGCGGCCCCTGCTCCCAGCGGAGGGGGTGGATCGGGGCATGGTTGGAGAATGCAGTTACAGGTATTCTCTGATACCCAGAGGCCACCAGGATCGGTGGGAAGTAGAGCACTACACTATGTGCCAGTTAGGACTCTGCGGGACCCCACAATACCAGGAGCTCGTGAGTGAGTTCTAGGGCTCTCTCCCCCAAACCTCCTTCCTCTTCAGGAACGAAGGAACAGAATCAGCCGCTCTGAATCAGACTGTACCCGTTCTCGGGACTCAGGTCCAGGGCCATCAATCTGGCATCTTTCCCCAGCATGTTGCCTTTCTCAGGTTCAGCTGTTTCAATTCCTTCCTCCCCTAGAGGGTCCTCACCCATTGCCCCTTTTAATCGTAGCTGTAACAGCCGCAGCCTTGGCAGCCTCAAATCAGCAACAAAATAGAAACAGGGCTGGGAGCAAGGTTACTCCAGTGCCGTTCAAGGCAGACACGCCAATTGTTTGTCATGACATCTCCCCATCCGTGAGCCATTGCGGTGCAGCACTTGGGCCGGCAAGCAGCAAGGCTCGGGTAACAATAACCCAGGCACAATGGGAAAGAAGTGACAAAGGAGTCTTTGCTTTTCAGCTTGGCAACCGTTCTGTTCAGATGTGCGTACGCACACGCACTCTCTCTCTGCTCTCCCTGGGAAGTGTCTGAACCCGGGGTTTGTCATGCAGGGGAACTGACCAACACAACCAGAGCAGAATAATGATTCCACCCACTAGTCAGTTTCCCTGCGGACAAGTCCTTAGCCAAGCTGGTCGGAACATTGTCCATGGAATAGTTTCTCATGGCAGTATGCTGCTTCGAAGCTGAAACATTTCCAGGGCTGGAGCATTTTGATGGGAAGGCTTCTGAGGTCTGGGGTGGACTCGTCAGTCGCTTCCAAAGGGAGACCCCTGAAATGCAAACCTGAACAACTCGGGCCAAAGAAGGGTATTTCGAGACAATTCCATTTAGCGGGGGTGGGGGAGAAACTTTTGAAAGGTTTTGGTTTCGCTCCGACACAAAATGGAAAAAATTCCAACCCTTGGAAATTCTCGCAAACAGGAATCATCATTCTCCAGCCAGCTTCAGTCTTGTAACTAAGACTCTGCAAAGCTGGGCAAGCCGGGGTCATGATCCCTATGTTACAGACGGGGGAAACCACTTCCCTCTGTCACAGGCGGTCGGGAGGATAGATGGGGCTGGGTTTGTGAGGTGTTCCTGAGGATGGGGACATCTTTGGGCAAACCATGCTCCAGAAGCCATGACGTTTGAGCAGGAAGAGACCTGGGGCATTAAATTACTCATGTTTATTTATAACAGACTTTCAGCCAGTACAGTACAAAACTTACAGTAGTATATCTCCATTACACAAATATTTACTTACAATATATTACAGATACAAAAAGCTTTTGCGGTAAGAGAGAGTTTTGTTGTTGAAAAGCGAGTCTAACCTCACAAAAAAGGGAAAAAAACCCGAAGACAACAGCAAATCCATTAACGATATACAAATGAAAACTCGTTAGAAAGGAAAGAGGAGTCGGAGCTGGAAGAGGGTTGGGGTATTGCACATCATATTTTTTGTTCTTCATACATCTGATTAAAAAATATATATATATTTACACAAGTAAAGCGACCTGGAGTTTTACAAAATTCCTACATTTGTTTTAGACTCTTTACAGGTAAAAGAAAAAAGATGCGGAAAAAAGGTGTTTATAAATTTCAGAACTTCCCTTTCCCTTTGTTTAAAAAACACCCCCCCCCTTTGAATAGTGTGTTGGTTTTACCTTTTGAAAAGGGGAACGGGAGGCATGGGGGGGTTGTGGGGCTCTTCATACTTATTCACAGTCTACTGGGGTTAACAGTCAGGTCAAGCTTAGCTGAATTTCGTACCAAATCAACAATATGACAGTGCAGCAGTTGTGGTCAGAAAGCGACCTTGGCTGTCAGGGAAACTGAGCGGATCTGATCTGGGCAAAGGAGTTTTTACTCCCGGGAGCCCCGCAGGAGACAACTAAGCACCCGAAGGGGGATTATGTCCTGCCGTGCGTATTAACTGTCAGCAGCGCTGGTCCATCTGGGGACTTTAGAGGCTGGAGGGAGAACTAAGCCAGCCGGGTTTTCACACTGAGTGGGAGATGGTTGGTGGCACAGAAGTTGCCTTTGCAAGTCAAAAGGTGGATTTTTCGAAGTGAATCAGAGAGAACACGCAGCAGCGATAATGTCACTTTTACAAGTCTGCTTTTCAGACCACAACCGTGCTTTAAAAATCCCCCAAACAGCAGCCAACCCGGGCACCGGCTTCCCATGACGGAATTTACCAAATGCCAGTAAGAAAAGGAGACCCATGTGTGTCTCAGCTTTGTTTCCAGTTCTGCTCAGAGAAGACCGCTTGACATGATGTTTGTTTCCTTCTCTCTCTGCCTGCTCAGTTGCAGACAGACGGCAGGAAAAGTGCATCGTTTCTGTGTGAGAACCGACAGTTTGGGGCTCTGTTGGAGAAGGCTTCTCAAAAATTACACACAATCGAGCCAGTTTGCCTTTTATTGCTACCTTGTGGAAAACCAGCAGTTTCTCACCAATTTAACAAGTGCTGTCCATAACATCCAAAAACCTTAAAGGCCTAGCACAGTCCTGCCTGGTTTTTGTATTCACGACGTACCTAGATGGAGATTTCTGCAGTCAGATCATATGGGAAGAGAAATGATTTCTGAGCGTATTTATGAAAAGGGATCGACTCCAGATCCTGGTATTTTGAGGACTGGACCAGTGCGGAGGCAGTGACTTTGAAAAGGTCAGATCTCTCAGATCACTAGGCCTAGAATTGAATGCTCTGAAGTAACGGAATCATGTCATTCTGATTAACATCTTGCTTCTCACGTCAGTTCTGTTCAAAGCAGATGCTAGCCCCCAAACCACTAGAGTTTAAAACCCCCGTCTGCGGCTCAGGAATCCCACCTTTTGAGAGGTATAAAGTATGAGGTCAACATGTTCAAACAAGGATGACATCAGGCTCCTACCCGAAAAAGTAGCTTTATGTTCAAAGGTGCTGGCACCTACAGATCTCCTGGCCTTCGACAGCAGCTGTGGTGCTCTCCAATTCCAAATAAAAAAATCATCAGACCACTTATTTTAGAAGCTTAAGGATTGTGGTTTTCAAATACGTCTGAAGACATGAAGTGCCCAACTCCCAGAGAAAGTCAATGAGAGTTGGGTGCCTTTTGAAAAATCCCAGTCCAAATGTGGAGGTCAGTGCTCAATTTTAGTCTCAATCTAACTTTGGTCGCTCTCCGGAATGACTGATCAAACCCGGCTCTCTTTGGCACTGCGGCTGGAAGATGGTAATCAGAATGCCAGGATGTTATGGTCTGTTTTCTCGTGGTCTGCCAGGGCTCAATACAGTACAAAATGCTTTCGGAGCCAGTCAAACATTTCACAACCACGTCTGGAGGAGAGACCAGAAAGGAATAAGCAAGTTTGCACCACAGCGGTTAGATTGATACACTGGGAAGGGGGTGGAGAATGTCCGCTAGGGAACTTTCCTAACCTCCTCGAACGGTCGTCGCAGCAGACACGACAGGCCCTTCTGCCCAAGCTGGTTTGTGCCGCCAACGGGCTTCTGAAAAAACCCGGCTCAGCGGTTTCGTTTCACATCTGGATACACAAACACCATCAACAGAAAAGCAAGAAGAAGAAGAAAAGAAAGAGCAACGAGCGTTGCCGCTTGTGAGGTGGTTCTGTTTGTTTTAGTAGAAAAAGAACAAGCCTTTGGTTTAAACCTCAAGGGAGCAGTTTGTTGGGCTGCTGTTGAGTGATTCGTTTTATGCATCGTGGGCCTTGGTATAAAGCAGGGATCCCTCCCCTCACGCCCCTGGAACACAGCCAGGCTCTGGGGTCCCCCCCACCCTGTTTCCGATGGGCAGCGTTACCTAAGACAGAGCTGTGGGGTTAATTGACACTGTGGCCTACTGACCAATTTATGGGGGAAGGGGACTGCACATCCCCCCACCCCTTGTGCACATAGTGGCCTGGTGTAACTCTCACACCCCTTGCGAGTGCAAGTACCGTCAGGATCCCAGCTGCAGGGGATGGGCAGGGGGTTTGCTATAAAAATAAAATAATGGTGGAGGCTGCCCGCTTCTCTGCCTCCTCTCTGGAGCAGGTGAAAGCCCGTCCATTGGCTACTCCCGCTCGTTGTCAACGGACTGATGGACTGTTTTCAAATCCCTCTCCCAGTAGTTCTAGGATTCCGGGGACCTCCCCCCTCATGATTTTAGGGGTTTCCATTGACATGATTTCCTGCTCATCCCCTTACTCCGGGAAGCAGCAGCCCCACAGATCCTGCTGGTTTTGCAAGTCCCAGAAGCCAGCAGTCACCTTTCCCCATTTCTTGGATGTTTCCCTACAGTAACCAAGCAAGAGCCCAGTCAATTCCCTCACCCAGGGGGCTTGAGCACCTCCCAGTAGTGAGCAGTCTGCTGGGGCAGACGCAACTCTCAACAGAAGCCATTTCTCTGAGGCAGCAAATCCCCCACCCCCCCCAGATTCACACATTTAACACATCACTCTAAAGACACAATCTGCTTACACGCAAGTGCTAGAGACACAACGGCCACATCTCTCTGCTGTGCCACGCAGCATCACAACTACCTGTGGGGCAAACCCACCCCAACCCGACCCAACCACAAGCGTTCGCATTGAAAGTGCAGCTCTTCAGGGCTTATGCAACTGACCCAAGTCCTCTGTGCAAATAAGAGCCAGACACGTGCTCCCGGGAAGCTACGGACTCCGACGGCAAAGTGCCCAGCGGCGGCCCCTAGGGAAAGCTGCCGAAGAGGAAGAAACTCTTCAACCATGCAGCACAGCAGGAAGCGACGGGATTGGGGTTCCTAGGGGCTGACCTGTTTAACCACCGTCCTTCCTTCCCTGGATACTGGCCCCTAGGTGACACTACCAAAGTCCTCGTGGGATCAGGTCCAGGGCTCAGCAGGCAGAGGGGTCACCGCTATGCTTGCTAAAGGAAGCAAAGTGCCGTGGGGGAGCGGGAGTCAGTGACAGGTGCCTAATCCAGGACTGAGGCCTACAGCTGTTTCTGACTCACGCGTACCAGGCTACTCGAGAGCTGGCCCCAGACGCTGACCAGAAGGAAGCTAATTCAACCAGTGTTCTCCTCAGCTCTCTGGGAGTGGACGGAGCTCAACACGCCAGCAGAGGGGAACAAAGTCGCCACTCAAAGATGCTTGCTATCCTCCCGGCTAAAGTACTGTCCGCTCCTCCCGGGCACTGCCGGATCCCACCCAGATCCTCCAAGCCTTTACCCTCCTACCTCTGATCTGAGACGCCGTTTGAGCGTCAGCACCCTGGCAAGCGGCCTGTACAGCTCCACCTTCCTTCAACAGGTGGCACTGTGACAGCTTCGTTCTCCCCAGTTGCTCTGTGCCTCGTCCCATCCTCTCTGGCTGCTCCAGGAGACTGGATCACAAAGCCGCCTCGGGAAGAGAGGGCTCCCCGGGGCACTGATCTGCGTTCCAGGCGGTTTCATGCCACAGAGACACCACCCATTAAAGCTTGGGGCGCGTTCACCCCATGGACACCCCCTGTGGCTAGCTAGCGGCTTTCCTGGCCAGGGGAGTTCTCTTCTCTTTAGCACCTAATCTGAGATTCTCGTTGCCCGACGGCAGCTTGACAGGTGGCTCAGGACTGAAACCGAAAAGAGTCAGAAGGAAGGGGCGGGGGCGAGAGGCTTAAACCATAAGACGCGTGTTCACGCGTGTGCGTGTTACGTCAACATGTGCTTGAGGTTTACATGCTCCTCTCGGCAGAGAGAGAAGTAGATCAAGTCTCTGACAAAAATTCAAAGAGCTTTAGGGAGAGAGTTATAAAGAAATAAAAAGTTAAATAAATAACTAAGGGAGGCCCAGGAGGGAAAAGCACAAAGAATGTAAAAAATCCGTTAACAATATTTAAATAACTCCGTTTATAAAAAGGCAAATCGTTACGAGCTCCCCTCGTGATTTTTTTTTTAATTATTGATTTTTTTTTTTAAATATTTTGTAGCCAAAGTCAGTGCAAAGGAGTATAAAAGAAAAACAGGTCCATGCCCAACGGGAGGGGGCGGAGCTAGAGCCAGGGGGAGGAGTCACGGGGCGATCAGGGCGAAGGGGGAGGATTGAGTTAGCCTACACTTTGTGCTCGCCCCGCACTATATGGGAGGAGAATTCGTACCGATCCTGGCTGTGGTAGCCACAGATGTTGCACTCGAAAGGGTCTCTGAAGCCGTGGCAGCCCATGTGGATGGTGAACATCACGTGGTCCAGGAAGAGGATCCGGCAGTGCTCGCACTTGAAGGCTTTCACCTGCTCCCCCTCCTCGTTCACCACACGCAGGACGTCTTTGGCTGAGCTGGGCGTTGCTCGGGCAGCGGGGGTGCCCTCCTGCAGCTTGGGGTCCTCTTTGGCGTAGGCTGGGCTCTGCCGGCTGCTGGTGCAGTTCCCCACCGGCAGCTGGGAGGTCCGCTCTTCGTGGTTGCTCTCAGTGTCTGTGGAATCCTGGCAGCCGTTGCTGGGCGACACGCCCTGCTCGCGCCCCCGGTACACGATCTGCGCCCCCTCGGGAATGTCCTCGTGGCCTTCAGCGGCTTCTCGGCTCCCCGGGATTTCCAGCCGGCCCGGGATGGGCTGGATCTGGGTGTAGACGGAGCTGATCACAGGCGTGAGCTCCGAGATGCAGTTTGTGGAGGGGAGGCGGAGGGGGCGCAGGTGCTCGGCTCCCACAAACGACAGCGAGCTGCCGTAACTGGGGTCGATGGGGTGGTGGGCGGCCACCAGCTCCACATCCTTCTCGAAGCTGGAGTTCACATCGAAGGAGAGGTCGGAGAGGTTGAATCGCATCTGCTTCTCCCCTGGGGACAAGGAGCAAGGGGTCAGAACCCGGGGCAAGCCCCACACGCTCCACAGAGATGAGCTCCGCTCTGCACGGCTCAGCCTGTGATCCCGTCACACGGCAACCCACGCAGGCCTGGGCCTCGGCACTGTCCAGCTACCGTGACTCAGCAGTAGCGCTACTACCCCAGGGGAGGGGGGGTCAGCAGGGGGCGCTCTCCCCTCTTACAGTAGGATCAGGGCCCTGCTGCGCACGCTGACCACAGCGTCTCAGCGTGGTTGGGTGCTGCTGGAGGCACAGACTTCCCAGCGAAGGTCCCTGGTCAGCCCTCGGAATTACACCCCCTCCCCCCAAACGCCCCCGGCAGTTTCAAATGGAGGAGAGGTTCTACGCTGCCCCCTTCTGAACACCGCAGTGGTCCCAGTGCGGAAAGGTGCCACGTTCCCCCACCCCAGAGGTGGCTGCATTTCGGGGAGGTGAAGGATCCCCGTCTGTGCAGGGCCTGCAGGATGAAAGCGCTGGGTAAGGTCAGTGGCGTTAGTACATACAGGGCTGTAGCACATTCAGGGGGCCCCGCAGAGGCGGTCAGTTCCTTCACGTAGGGCCAAGGAACTGCTGCCAACCCCTCCCTCACCTCTCCCTCTGCTCTTCCCGGGAAGCAAGGGGGAGCCCCTTACCCACAAATTTCTGAGGTGTGGAGCGTTTCCGTTTGGTGAGGCTGTTCGCCAGCCGGTCGATAAACGTCGGCCGATCAGACGAGGGGTGAAGCAGAGAATCCGGCACCATCTCCAGGTCTCGCATCTCATCGCCTGCCAAGACAAGGGAAACCCACGTAGCCGATACCCGATGTCGGAGAGGCGAACAGGACCGGGGAGATCGCTTCCACTCCCCGCGCTGGAGGCGGGGCAGGTGAAGAGTGGGGCACACGGTCACACCTCTCCTTTTATCCACTGGGGGAAGGTCCATTGGCCCTGTCTCAGTCTGGAAACCCACTTCTTCCACGGATCAGTCCTCCAATGGCACCACCAGCAACCCCACCACAGACTCCTTTGCCTGAACACCCCTCCCCGCTTGGCACCGGAACCGCTCTGGGGCAGGGACTCTCTCTCTGTCGGTGCTTTAAGCATCCCCTGCAGCCACAGTGCTAGAGAAGCGTCTCCACCCCCGCCGGCAACCTGTCGCTCTCACCGCTGCTGGCGAGGGGGCTTTTGCCATTGCTACTCGGGGCTGCGATCAGCCAATTGAAGCGTTATTAACTATCGCCCTCAGCTGATATCCCAGGGACTGGCATGACCCTTGGTTCTACAACTCCCCCCTTGCCCTGCAGGGAGACCCACTCCCAAGCAGAGACCCTGCTACTGCCAACCGCGTCTCCGTGGACAGTGCTTCGACAGCGCGGCAGCAAACCCTCGGAGACGGATGTCTGCAGGCTGTTGGGGAAGAAAGGGCATGAGGTGCTCCTCAACTTGCCTTCCCCTGTCGGCCTCTCCAGAGTGCCAGGTGCCAACTTGGCATCTGACTCACACTTGGTGTTGTGTTTAATTTGGATTGTAAAGGCCTCAGCAGAGCCCTTCCCTTCCTATGGCTGTGAAGTTCCACCTATGTCTCTGGCAGCCTAGAAACAATAATGGAAAATTGGAACTACAGTCTCAGACCAACTGGCCTTTTAGCTAACATCCAGTGTAGTGTCAGATCTGCCCTCTCTCCAGGGGATTCTCCTGCCCTGGAGTCTGCAAAGAGAAAGCGTCACCATTAGCCAGCTGTTCCACCTTGGCAGCGCGGCAGCCAGGTGAGGCTTTGCTAGCAGGGCGGGTCTTTATGATCCTTAGGGTTGATTTTTCCTTTGCACCAAGGTGCAGATGGTGGCACTAGCCAGCTCGTACGAGCGGAGCCCACGTTTCAGTTCCACAGAGCCGACGTGCGTGCGAGATACACGCCCACAATGCCAGGCCTGTCCCGCTGGGCAGGCCCAAGGTGGTCTGGCTGCAGGACGATCTCCTGAGCACGGAGGTGCTTTACACGCCGCTGGAGATGGTTAGATTTCAGAGCAGTTAGTTTGGTGCTGATCAGTTTGGGGATTATCCATTTGTTTGCAAGACCCCTGCTTTGTAAGGTTCAATCCTTTGCTAACTAAGCCTCAGGTGTAATAGAGCCTAGGAACGGCCATACTGGGTGAGAACAATGGTCTGTCTAGCCCAGTGTCCTGTCTTCCGAGAGTGCCAATGCCCGGTGCCCCCGAGGGAATGAACAGAACAGGGGAATCATCGCGGGATCCATCCCCTGCCGCAAAGAGAGGCTAGAGCATGGTTCTGCATAGTAAAGTTTTGTTTGTTAATGGGAAATGCTCGAAGGTGTTTTCTCCTAATAGAATTAGTTATCAAAAGGTATACGGTTATGCTGCAAGCGATGGACTGTACCAAACGACCGGCTCTGGGTAAGCGAGGGAATACTTTGCTCTTCCTTGGTCCCTTAGCACCTTCTATCCCAGGGTCTTCAGAGCATTAAGCCCTCCCGCTTCCAAGAGCCGTTATCCCATTTCATCGGTGGGGAAAAAGAAATGGGAAGTGACACGTCCCAATGTTACATAATCTAGCGTCAGTGGTGGAGCTGGGAACAGAACCCCGGAGTCCACACTCCCAATTTTCTACTCTAGCGGCTAGTCCACATGCCCTTCCAGAGCCAGGAAGAGAAGCCAGAAGTCCTGAGTCTCCCCCCTGCTCTAAGCACCAGATGTCCCAGCAGGTGCCTGGGACTAGCCAGTTACTGGACAGCGTACTGACCTTGCTGGCTGGCCAGCGACTGCTGCTCAGCGTTCAGACTCTGCAGATAGTGGTGGCACCGCTCCTTGTGCTCCTCCAGCGTGCTCTGCTGCTTGTAGCTCCGGCCGCAGTAGTTGCATTTGTAGGGCTTGCCGACTGTGGGGGAGGAGACTGGAAAAAATGAAAAAACAGATCCTGGCCATCAAAACAGATATTACACTGAAACCCAGCTATTACCCGGAAGCCGTCACAGCTACGTGCAGGCCAGCCACATGCGTGCAGCAACTCAGAGGGGTTAAGGGCGTAACACGGCTGGGATCGAAGCAGGCGGATTTGCCAAGGAGCCGGGATTGATGTGCAATGTCATTGACTAATCGAAGCGCCTCTTGGAGTTTGATGCCTCAGCATGTCTGAGCTGGGCACCAAACGGTCAGGCCCTTCTTGCAAACTCCACGTGGACCCTTCACATTCTAGTCCCGCAACAGCTTTTCTAAATCTGTACAATGCACCAGTTAGTGTCTCATGCCTGTGTCAGATTTAAAATGACGCTGTTTTGAGCCAAGAGCTGAGGAGATGTTTCCTCTGGACTAAACGAACACGCCAGCATGCCTGGCCTAGTCCTCGCAGGAGGCAGGCAAGCTTGATCCCTTCTTTACAGATCGGGGACAGCGGGCCAACACAGGTAAGGTGTCTGGCTGAAGACTGCGGCAATCCGTGACGAGTTAGGAACTCGAACCCAGGCCAGTCACCTGGCTCTAGTCATTGGGCGAACGGCCTTTCCAGAGCCAGGATCGGAACCCAGGAGTTCTGCCCCCCCGGCTCCTTCACCTCATCCCAAACGTGTCGCTGATCTCACTCCCCCTTGTTGAAGGTTTCTCTTCGCACAGCAGCAAGGCGGCAGCGGCTTCTGGATTTTGAAAGGGGAGGGGAAGGTTTGAGCTTGTGGGATGCTGATTCGGGACGCCGGCCTCCTCTGACTCGTCCTCTCTCTCACCGCTGCCCAGCCGCACTGTCCTCCCTCTGGCGTAAGTGTGGCTGGTCTGCAGGATTGGCCCCCGGAAGCCAGGGCAATATTTACAAGTGCTGCCGCAGCCCTGCTGGAAATCCCCAATGCTTTGTCACACCCGCGGTGTGCCTGCTGCAGCTCACCACAGACCGGCCGGCTGGTTTTGTCTGGGGACGGCCTGTGAGCTCGAAAGCACTGGGAAGAGCGATGGGTCCGGAGCAGCACTCTGACCTCTGCTAATTTCCCCATTGATGGCTGATGGTTCTCTCAGGTTCGACAGACACAGCAGAGCCATGCACGTGCAGGTTGCACTGATGATTATATCAAAAGCTCCATACTAATTCGTTACACCCTGCAGGGGCAGACAGCAGTCCTGGAGACCCCACACCCTGAGCATCTGATGCAGTCCGTGCAGAGGACGGGGAAGCACTTTTGCGTTGTTTTAAGACAATTTGCTGCATTAGGATGGACCCTGGTGCCGAGGAGAAGCCAAGAATGGAGCTGCGTTTTGCTAGGCCTTGCACAGACAGAGCAGGGGACGGTCCTTACCCGGAAGAACTCCGTCAACACGGACAGGACAAAGGGGGATATAAACGTCACGGGAGCTCCATTGGGGGAGGGGGCGTTCAGCAGGCCGGGATACGCTCAAGGGAATGAAAAGGGAAGGGAGAAGGGGACAGATCATGGGAGAAGGGCAGAAGTGGAGTTTGTGGATGCAAATCCTGCAGGTGAATGTAATACGCCTTCTGTGACTCATTCACTCTTAGCAGCGACGCTCAAAACCTTTGATCCCCATACGCGTGAGGCACGGGCCCCTAGCTCTCATTCCTCTCAGTCGACAGCTCGCAAGTGTTCCCTGTCAGAGGAATCTGGAAGCTGCCCAGATCCCACATGGTGGCCACAGAGGCTATTTTATGTCCCTCCAGTGGGGGATTTTGGCCACCTCCTGCCCAGAGGGAGCAGTTCTGCCCTGGCAAAGAGCGGGACGCGCCAGGCTGAGGTGTCTTTTCCTACAGAGACGTTCTAGGGAGCATGGAGCTTCCCTGAAACCCTGCCAAGGCCTTTTACACGAGTTCTAGGTAAGCGGGAGCCATCACAGTGCTCGACATGCCTGACCAGCCCTGTGCCACCACGGCAGCTTATAATACTTGGGACTAGGCTCCACTAGCGACAAGCTGCCTCCCCCGGGTCAGAGCTGAAAAAACCGACGGCCCCGAGGTTCTGCAGCAAGTCAGCGGCGGCGCTAGGGCCAGAGCTCGGGAGTCCTGACTCCCAGGTGAATGCTCGAACCACTTTAACCTTTGCCCAACGCTCTGCGGGAAAGGGACGGGGGGGCGCAACCAGCGCACAGCTACGGAACTGGAACACGCCATTACCGCCGAGGGTGAGACGCCCCGCCGGGAAGAGCATGGTCTGATGGGTACAGCGAGAGGCTGCAGGTCAGGATTGCTGGGTTCCCTTTTAGACCGGAGCTAGAGTAGCATTCTGCTTTGCGGTCTACTTCTCTGAAACTGTCAAGTGTGTGTAGGGGCGGCGGGGGGTGGGGTTCCTATGTTTTTAGCCAACTACCAGAGTAATCTTCTGATACTGGCCCCATTTGCGAGACTCAAACGCTTTGCCAGAGTTCTCCGAACCATTCAGAGGAAGTGCCTGCGTGGAACGAAACCGTCGCTCATCAGATACGGTGGCACCTGCGTCACGAACGCACCGTCTTGGGGTCTGAGGCTTGGGTGGAGTTTTTCCCCTCGCTGAAACCGCCATGCTCAGACCTGCCCGAGCCAGACTTATTGAGTCATGTTACAGAAAACGCTTATTTGCTTTGCGACGTGTGGTTTAACCTTTAACGACTCTGATTTGTCAAGAAAAAAATGTTTGCCCCTCATCCGCTCACGCAGCTGGAACTTTACCATTTCAAGTTCTGCACGCTCATAAAAATCACGTCCTATGTATGAAGCTCCTTTCATTGGAGGACCTCAAGGGTGCTACGCATAGAATCAAATCTCAGGGTGGGAAAGGACCTCAGGAGGGATCTAGTCCAACCCCCTGCTCAGAACAGGACCAACCCCAACTAAATCATCCCAGCCAGGGCTTTGTCAAGCCGGGCCTTAAACACCTCTAAGGATGGAGATTCCACCACCTCCCTAGGGAACCCATTCCAGTGCTTCACCACCCTCCTAGTGAAATAGTGTTTCCTAATATCCAACCTAGACCCCCCCCACTGCAACTTGAGACCGTTGCTCCTTGTTCTGTCATCTGCCACCACTGAGAACAGCCGAGCTCCATCCTCTTTGGAACCCCCCTTCAGGTAGTTGAAAGCAGCTCTCAAATCCCCCCTCACTCTTCTCTTCTGCAGACTAAACAATCCCAGTTCCCTCAGCCTCTCCTCGTAAGTCATGTGCTCCAGCCCCCTAATCATTTTTGTTGCCCTCTGCTGGACTCTTTCCAATTTTTCCACATCCTTCTTGTAGTGTGGGGCCCAAAACTGGACACAGTACTCCAGAGGAGGCCTCACCAATGTCGACTAGAGGGGAACGATCACGTCCCTCGATCTGCTGGCAATGCCCCTACTTATACTTATTCGCACACCTTAGGTAAGCCTCCAGCTTCTGGCACCAGGGCCAGTATTGTTACCCCCACTTTACAGAAGGTGGAAACTGAGGCCCAGAGCTAGGAAGTGAGGTCAGAGAGTCAGCAGCAGACTTGGTGACAGCCAGTCCTCTGCTCTCGCTCCTACACCACACCCAGTCTCAAGAAACCAGAGTTGTACTGCCCAGTTCTCCAACATGGGAAGGGATCTTAAGAGAATTAATACATCCTAGGCTTCCTCATTTCAATCTGAGTGGGAACACAAGGAGACCCTTCTCTAGGGGGTCTGGGCAGGGACTAACTAACTGACTTGGAAGTATAGCAGCCATAGTGGCGCTGTCAGGCCAGAATAAACAACCCTGTATAATCCTAGCTCCTGTAACCACCTCCTAGGTCAGCACTCGGTACATTTCAATTCTAGCCTGAGACCTGAGCTCATCTCAGGCCCTTCCCCACTCCTTATGAAATGCTCCACACTGCAGCCGGGGCCCCAGGACGTGGGTTACTAGTTAAATCTCTCTCACCTTCAGTTCCACGTCAGTTCCAAGCTGCCCAGATGGGCAAGAATGAAAATCTAGACAGGACCGAAAAGCTGATCCGCTTGCGGGAGTTTATTGCTGTGGAAGTCGACTACATTCTAACTGCCTTTGTGACGCAGACGAGCGACACGTTCACTTCCTCTGAATGGTTCGGAGAACTCTGGCAACGCGTTTCAGATTCTAGTAAATGGGGCCAGAATGACTCTGTTAGTTGGCTAAAAACACAGGACCCCAACCTCCGCCCACCCACACATCCACTTCACATTCTCAGAGTGGAAGACTGCAAAGCAGTCTACAATGTAATGTAATTGTAACTAAATTATAAACCATGTAGAGGACACCACACTGGGAGGGTTGCGTGCATTTTGGAGGACAGGTTTAAAATTCAAAATGGCCTCGACAGAGCGGAGAATTGGCCTGAATTCAAAATGATGCAATTCAATAAAATGCAAAGTACTTCTCTTTGGAAGGAAAACTCAAATGCACAAACTCCAAACGGGGCAATAAGTTGCTAGGCGGTCGGACCGCTGAAAAGGATGGGGGGCTGTAGTGGATCACGAAGTGAATATGAGTCAACAAGGCAATGGACTTGCAAAAGAGGCAAATATGATTCTGGGGTGTTTCAACAGGAGTGCTGTATGTCCCGCTCTACTCAGCACTGGTGAGCTCCCGGCCGGAGAACTGCGTCCAGTTCTGGGCACCACACGTTAGGAAAGATGTTGACAAACTGGAAAGAGTCGAGAGGAGAACAACAAAAACCTCTTCCAAAAACCTGCCGTGAGGAACGGTTACAAACCAACCCTGGGCAGGTTTAGTCTGGAGAAAAGGCGACGGAGGGGGCCGGAGAACAGTCTGCCAGTACGTGAAGGGCTGTTACAAGGAGGATGGTGATCGATTGTTCTGCAGGTTCACTCAAGGTAGGACAAGTAATGGGCTTAGTCTGCAGCAAGGGAGACATCAGGAAAACCTTCCTAACTCTAAAGGGAGTTCAACCCTGGAATGGGTTTCCATTACTGGAAGCTTTTAAGAGCAAGTTGGACAAACCCCTGGTGGGGCTGGTCTAGGTTTACCTGGGCCTGCCACAGTGCAGAGCTGAGCACTCGAGGTCCCTGCCAGCCCCGCATTTCTAGGATTCTACACTTCCAATGCAGAAAGGTACGAGTCACACGCAGGACACTGCAGGAAATGTCTGGCTTTGGATTTTAATAGAGGGAAGTTATGTGCAACTGTCGGGTTCTTGGGAAGATGCCAAATACAGCCTGGGCACCACCACATTTGGGCACCCAGACCCCAAGGAACAGCCTCTGTCCCAGCAAAGCCACAATGAGTAAGTTTGCACAAGCCATTGTTTGGCAGCTGCAAGTAGGAACTGACCAAGGAAACCTCACAACGTGGAACTGGCTTGGAGTCCGGGGATCAAATTCAGCCTTGGGGAAAGACTGGGGCATCTTCACTGAAGCCCAAGAAATTGACACCATTGCTGTGGTTATACAGGGAGAGGATGGACGGGTTTGGACTGGCCCCGCCCCAGACAAAATGGTGCAACTAAGTCCAAGATTGTCATCAATACTGCATGTCGGGAGCAGATGACCACTTGTTGATGCCCTACACAATGAGAAAGCAAGCGTCATCGCCACACCTGGCTTCCTCCATGATCTCCCCAGCCTCAGAGCTGGATCAAACCTCAGCCCAGGCTATTTAACAAGTCAGTGTTAATTTCAGCCTGAAAACACCTACTTACAAATCACTTCGGAGGAGTTGATTGCAGCTATGAACCCCTTCCTCCCTCCCCAACTAAACAGCATTATTTTGATACAGCAACCAAAAATCTGTTTAACCCAGCCCCAAGGGAGATGGGCTAATGTAGTCTGCAACCACAGACAGGCGGCTTTGTGTTAGAAATAGGAATTATTTCCCAAATCTTTAGCTATTTAGATGTTAGCGACTTGACTAAAAGTTCCATTGCCTCTCATTAGTCTAGCGCTCTCAGCTCTTATGTAAATAGCTCCCTGAATGCCTTGGTTTGTTTGTTTTTAATCTGCATTTATTTTTGGCTTCAGAAAAATCTTTTGAAAACCAGGCTGGGGTCCTGAGTTGGGTTTTCTAGACCAGCGTTTTGAAGTTCCAGGATGAAAAGCCCCACAGTTATTTTCCCTTCTGGGGGAATCTGCCTTTAGATCCAAAGTTTTTCTCTCTCTCCTGACCTGGCCGGTACTGTAGAGTGCTCTGGGCAGACCACTCCCAGTTCTTCACAGAGAGATGGCAGAACACGCATGACCCAGACCAGCTCCCGTTTGCAAAGGAGTCTGGGTTTCAGCATTCATTTCTGACAACGCTGGTACGGGTCTCTGAGCACCAACCTGTTATTTCCTGAGCTGAGCTCCCTCACACCCTCACTAACGCACCTCGGCTCTGTCCAGGAGCATCCGCTTGCTCTCCTGGGACCAGCCTTCACCCGAGTAGAGAATAAGTATCCCTCTGTGGTCACATGGGGGGAATTTGTGACAAAGAGGGCAGGATGATGTAATGGTTAGAGAACTGGATTTCTGGGTTCTATTCCCAGGTCTTCCACTCGTTGGCTTTGTGACAAGTCACTTCATTTCTCTCCCTCCGTTTACCCAGCTGAAAAACAGGTGCAATACCACTTACCTACTTTACAGGATTGCTGGGCATAATTTGTGTCTCCGAGAGCCTCCCTCCCACCACCGCTTTCGTCTGTCACCTGACTGAACGCTCTTTTGGCCAGGGACCAGGTCTGGTTCAATTGTCTGTACAGCACCAAACGCAGGGCTGATGGCAAGCAAACATAGCGTAATGATTTCAAGGAAGTAAGGGGGTTATTTTGACTGTCAAGTCTCTACAAATCCTGAGGAGAGGAAAAAGTTTCTTCAGAAAAGGCTCTACAGTAACCTGGGGAAAGCTCTCGTGTGAACGCAGGCTGCCGCGAGGAGCAGCAAACGCTAAAACGGAAGGCGGTCTCCAGGGACAGGAGTCTCATCACAGCTGTCCCGTGTGGGGGATGCGGCTTCTGATCTATTTCAGAACGACGCGGCACGTTTGATCTGGATTTTAAAACTTCACTCTCTTCTGAGATTACAGCCTGGCCATGCCCATGGGGGACAGCATGAAACGCACATGCCTCTAGCTAAGGGGGTGGGGAGGAAAACCAGCCCCCAGTTCCCTTCCAGCAAGGCAGGGCAGCCCCCTTTCTGTGGCTGAAAAACCCACACACCGATGAGACTTTTTCTTAATAATTAGCTGTTCTAAAGATGAATGATGTTTGATATTCTAAACCAGACCAGGCCTGTCCTATTTCCAGGCCCGATACAAGAAGAACTAAGGCCCTAAGGTAACAAGGCGGAGGAACATTAGTGCAGCCCTGCGACTGCACCAACTGGCCTCCGAAGCACAGGAAGGTTGACGCATGGGATTCTCACCTCAGGAGACCTGGGTTCGAATCCCAACTTCACTCCAAGAATGTCATGAGGGACTCTGCTATTGCCAATCTGATGTGGAAAGTGCACGGGTAGCAGGACAAAACCCTATAATCAATGCCTAGCCTCAGGGGAGACGTGTAGCAGCCACCCTCCCTGACTTGAATGGCTGATCTGTCCAGCATATACCTGGGAATGTTTGGCGGGTCTTTGCTTAGGAGGTGGCACGGCCTAGAACAGGGATGGACGTTGGCAGGTCACAGCCAGGGCAAACGGCTCCTTTTCGCAAGCACCAGGTTCACCTTAAGGAGAAGGGACGAGAGCCTGGGCGCTCGCAGTGCAAAGCTCAGAGCCAACATGACCCACGCCAACTGCGGGATCCCTTGCCAAGGGCCTCATTCACAGCCACATGCTACCAAATGCAACTGATTAAGGCTGGTCATTTCACCTTTATGTACACCCAGCTCCCACAATGGGGCTGAGTGACACAATGCACAAACCAACCTACGGAACTCACTGCCCCAAGGTATCATTAAGACCAGGAGCTTAGAGAACTAAAACAAAAACATTCATATAGATAACGAGACCTTCCAGGTACAACAGAGAATAAGACAAACAGGAACCCCCATGCTTCAGGGCATATATCAGCCACTAGCCATCAGGGGTCAGGCAGTAACTTCCCTCAAGGGCAAATTATTCTGTAATTGTCCACTAGGGGATTCCCTGAACCTTCCTCTGCAGCAAATGGCCTTGGTCACTGCTGGAGACAGGGTACTAGTTTAAACAAGGACCACAGGTCTGAGCCTGTATAGCAAATTCCTGTGCTCCACTCTCCCCAAAGAACTGCACTTACTGACCCTTTCTGAAGCGGCTCGTTAGCAGCCACCCCTCTACGAATGCAGGGACAACAGAGATACCTGCTGGTGCTATGACACACGTACGGAGCAAGTGTCAAAGCACTTTGTTCTGCTATTTTTAAATCCCATTTTGTAACTCTTCCCCTGTTCGGAAACAAACAGCGCCAGACAAGATGGAACTCAGTTCATGCTGAGCTTGGCAGGTACCTTCCGCCCTGCTCCCTAACAGATCGAGCAGAGCCGTCATTACTAGCTGTCGCCATGAACAACCAGGAGAAGCTGGGGGTGGACGGGAAGGCAACAGCTGATGTTGATTGCTGTTGACTGAAGGCCTCAAGGCAAACAGGCCGCAGCTCAGCCAGCCCTGGCAATGTACAGCGGTCTCGGTGCAGAGAAGAGAACGGTCTCTGTTACCTGGCTTTTCTCAACCTCCAAATGAACCTGGGTAAAACAGGCAGGCTCTTGGCTCCCTCTGGAGTCAGTCTCATTAAGGTTTCTGCTCCCAGCCATTGACTTCTTTTATTTATGTGTTTTTTGACGGGGACGGTCTGGGGGAAAGGCTCTTCTTGTTACTGGCTCCCTGTTATCCCTGCAGCCCTAAGCCACTAATCTCACTTCGTCCCATTGGGGGAAACTGACCAGGAACAGCGTCAAGATGGTCAGAGAAGAATCGTTACAATAGAAACGCCTGCCACGTTCAGTCCAACGTTTCACCAGCAAGTCGACTTAGTTTTGCTAAGTTCCGGTTTACACAGGGACACCAGAGTTTGTTCCCTGCCCTGCAGAAACATCCAGAGATGCAACAGGTCCAAACCCACTACCTTGCTGTACAACCCACCAAACAACAGAGCACTAAAATCCCGCCCGTCGCGGGTTAATCAGAGATCGGTCCCTGGGCAGGGTTCTTGCTCTGGGGTTGCTGGTGCCTCACGCTTTTTCAGATGTCCCTTTGGCATCTTCAGGCAAGTCACCGATGGAAACCAACAGGTTCCCAAAAGATGGGGAGACAGAGCCGTCAGCCCCAGTGAAAGGAGAGCTTGGGGGCTGCAACATGAAGCCCCTTGCGTGGGGCTGTTAAGATAATCAGGGCTCTCCATCAAGGCCACGGACGGGGAAAGAGTCCTGTGGCAGCTAGTAAAGGACCCTGGGCAAGACCCTGATCAGGAAAGTTCCTGCAAAGGTTGGTTT
Organism: Chrysemys picta bellii; assembly: GCF_011386835.1. NCBI lineage: Eukaryota > Metazoa > Chordata > Testudines > Emydidae > Chrysemys > Chrysemys picta. Next base: position 12,679,601 of record NC_088812.1, on the reverse strand, counting down.
TCTTTAAAAAGAAAAGAAAAGAAAGAGGAAGCCGGCACACGAGACACCTGTTTCCCTTTGGCACTCGAAAGGTTAAATAGGAGAAAGTCACAGATGGCTTCAAACACCTGTGTGAACTTTAAAAGCCCAACAGCGGAGCAGACACTCCGGCACACAAGTCAAGGGAAAACGAGCAGAGCTCAGAGGGAGCTGGTATCTTTCACTCCCACCCCACGCCCTCAGCCAGCTGTTACATCACGGAACCCAAGGGAAAAGCCCCGTCTCAAATGCCACGTTGAAAAGGACACTGTCAAAACAACAACAGAAAACCCCTGCTGCTTGTTTCCATTGGACAGGGCCAGCCCAGCGGTGCACCTGCAGCTGGTAGGACACCAGTGTGAACATGAGACAACCCCGGGCTCTCCTCTGCAATGGAGGTGCGGCCCCAGACAGCCAAGCACCATCCTGGGCCCAGGGAGAAACCACTTTGTTTTCAGTCCATTTGGGGAAGTTCCCAGACTCTTGGCAAGACCCCAGCGGGGGTCCCACTGCACCAAACTCAGCGGACTGAGGTGGAGCCACAAAGTGACTCGCTCAAAGCCAGGGAGCCCGTTGGGAGGACAGGCCTACATGGGAGGAAAGCTGGGCCAGCGGTTAAGGTGCCAGCCTGGGACGCGGGTTCAAGTCCCTGTGTGACCTTGGGTGAGGCTTTTACTCTCTCTGGGTCTCAATTCCCCTCTGTGAACCGAGGACAACAGCACTTCCCTCCCTCGCAGCAGGGAGGTGGTGCGGAGAGAGAGACTGACCACCGGGGGGTGCTCAGATATGCTGGTGATAGATGGAACCCAGGAGTCCGGCCCCCCACGCTACCCACCTGAGTGCGTGCGGAGGTGGCCGGTGAGCGCGTCTCTCCGGCGGCAGGCGTAGTTGCAGAAGGGACATTTGAAGGGCTTCTCACCAGAGTGCAGTTTGATGTGCCGCAGGAGGTTCCCCTTCTGGGTGAAGGAAGCTCCGCACTGGTTGCAGTGGAACGGCCTCTCTCCTGAAACGCAAGCAGTTCGTGAGACCCCCCCCTCCGCGGGGCGGGTTACAAAAACCTTCTGAACGTTTGCCCTGAACTGTCCTGCTGGGTGAGGGGCGTCGGACTGACAGCCCGGCAGGGAAGACGTGTCCCCCCCCCCCCGCCCCTCTATGCGGGACCACTGTTAAGTGCCCACGGCCCATTCAGTCCTTAGCGTCTGTGCCCCGGCCGCTCACCCGTGTGGCTCCGTTTGTGCACCATCAGCACGTTGGGGCCGATACACACCATCCCGCAGATGTCACATTTCAGCTTGCCGTTGGGTAGCCGGATGCCGCCCGGAGAGTGAGGCTCCTGGCCCGTGCCGTCACAGTACCCCAGGGGCTCAGAGAGGGAGTCTTCCACAATCACACTGTCCTCTTTCTCGAGGAGGCGGTCGTCCTGCGACAGCAGCCTGCTCGCTTCTTCATCACTGTACATTTCCACCTTGATAGAGTTTGCTGCAGGGGGATGGGAGGGACAATACATAAACACACAGGAAATGGAAAAACCTCCATAGGCAGTTTAAAACAACCAATATCACGGACATTGTGGGTGTCACGGCAAAGAAAACAGGGAAGAAAGTTAAATGATCTGCTTGTCAGTAACGTGACTGGCTAAGGGTGCCTAAGGACACCGCCCCTCGTGATACTTCCTGGATTGCTCCAATTTCCACTGGAAAACCGGGCAACCCCCCATCGCAGGGCATTAAAGAAACTGACGTCTCGCAGGAGGCAAGAGTCACAAGACAACAATTGAGACACAACAGTAACGTGGCGAAATGGAACACAAAACTTTTCTGTTTTCGATCGTCAGGGTTGGCAAGTAGCGCCGAGAGACCACCGCCAGGGTGAGAAGGGGCATCCGAGAGGAAGCTGAAGACGACGGGTTCCCGAAAGCAGTCACCAGGCAAGACACCACGTCTGAGCGCTGACAGAGGAACAGCCGCAAGGCAGGGCCAGCAAATCACATCCCGCCCCAGAAGATTTGCATGAGAACGAAGGGATGGCTTGTGTCCTTTAAACTCGCACGGCACGCGAGCCATCACATCGGTAAAAGTAGGAAAAGCGAGCAAGGCAGCGCACCGAGCGCCTGAAGCCAACAGCTCCACTTTCCCACTAGTGACGGCCAAGCGGTCAGAGCCGGCCTTGAAACGCACGTGTCCAGCACAGGACGTGCGTTCCTCATGGAGTGCTTTGCGCCGACGTCACACTCGCAAGGGAACTCAGCGACCCAAGTGGCAATTCCCTGAAAGTCGACAAGCGTGTGAGCAGCCGCATGACAGCAACGGGAACACGGATGCAGGCATACCTGGCGGGGGTGCTAGGTAGCTACAACGGTAGATGCTATGCAACAGGGCCCTGGGTTACTAAGAAGGGCTTGGAACAATCCAGGGCCTCTGGAAAAAAGGGGGGGTGTGGTGAGCCGGGGAAAGACACGTGCATTACAGAGGAGAGCTGGCCAGACTGGCCGGGGGCTAGTGAAAACGAAGCGGGAGAAGGGCTGGGGCCATGGAAAGGGGTCCTGCTTCTGGAAGTGGGGCTACATACACCCCTGCCCCGCACCCTGGCGGAATGAGGAGGGGAGTACTGCCCACCGAGGTTTATGGGGACAGTTAGCCAGGCAGATCAGTGGGGCTCTTTGTTCCTGCCTAGGTGATCTGTACAGCACGGTTTGGGGGGTGGGGGGTTTCTAACTGACACCGCACAGTATACCTGAGCTCCCAGCCCCCCGGTGGCAAGCCGCGTCCGTGCACGCGTCACACGGCCTCCTGGTTGCTACCTTCCTTCGCTTCTGCAGCATCGCAGGCTGAGACTGGAAAGCAGAACGGAGATGCCAGCCGTGACCTACATTCCCAGCTATTCTAATGATCTGTGGAATGCCACTGATCAAACAGCCCTTCGGAAGACAACTGGACAGCGATAGCTCCCTGCAAGGTAGAGCCTCGTGGGCAGAGGAAGGGCTGGGTCTCCCTGTCCCCAGCCTGCTCCTTCCCCAATGTTTTCTGAGCAATCTCTCCCCAGATCTTTGGTGCTTTCAGGTCATCCTGGGCAGGGTAGTTTTCAGAGTGGCTGGGGAGACAGGAGAGAGCACCCCAGCCCGCTAACGCTAGTCACCCCCTTAACAAGACACAGCATCTCCATCTGGGTGGCGTTAGCCTCACGTGAAGCGTGTTTCACCTGGACAGCAAAGTCTGTGCATGACTCAGTTTAGAAGTTTCCTGCTGTTTTAAGCCATCCCCGTCAGCCAAGAACTAGGGGGAATTTCCTCCGGGGATTCCTGATGCTGCTCTTTAGACAGCAAGACCTGCTTCTTTGTAATGGAGACACCCCTCTCCCCGCCCCGCCCCCAAGCTGGTTTCCTAGTGCTCCGGCGAGGGCTGGGGTGGGCCAGTGAGAGACGGGGAACTGAACAGGTCACCCCACGGGAGGGCAGACCACCACTAAGCCACAGAGAATTTTAATTGCCTCCTTTCAAATATCAGAGTCCGATCTCTTCCATCTAGTGTAATAGATGTGGCTGTTCCTGACCTCTCAGCATGCCGGGAAATTGATGGGCCTGAATTTCGGATTACAAACAGAGGGGCTTTTCTCCCGCTTGGAGGGTAACGGATGTTTGGATTTCCTCACAGCGCCCGTGTTGCCTCCTGGAGACGGGTGTGAGGGCTGGACGTGGGACTAGTCACCCTGAACTCCAGAGGACTAATCCCAGGTTTGATGCGGACCCCACCTCCCGGAGCAATGCAAGCCATGTCCTTGTGCCACAGGGACAATTCTTACCTCTGGCCTGGGGGGTTCAGTGAACGTATGCACCATACTATGGAGAGCTCGGCATGGATTTAGCGCGGTGAGTCAACAAAAGAAGAGGACAGTGATTTGAATATCAATGGCATTAGAGCCTTAATCACGAGCCAATTTGGGGCAGGGCAGGCACGTTCCTGCAGGGTGTGTTGGCCGGGATGCTGCAGGTTCTCACTGCCCTTCGGTGGCATCTTCCACTCAGGTGACCTCCTGGGACCACAGGCTCAGCATTGACAGTCTTCAGCCCCCTGGCTCTCCACGAGTGAATCCCAACCACAGTCTGAAAGTGACCGGTCCCTACTGCCTTCCCAGTGAGCGGGTGGCCCCAGTGCAAGCGAGGCGGCTGCTTGGACTGTCCGGAGAAGGATGGTGAATGCTACATTCCCTTTGCACGTCTCTGGTGCCTTTCACCCGAGGATCTCCAAGCGCTCTAGGAGGCCCCGATGGCAGAAGGGGGCTCAGCCCCCTTTCACAGATGGGGGAAATGGAGGAATGACGAGCGGAAGGGACTCGTTTGAGGTTGCTTTAGGTCAGTGGCTGAGCTGGGTTCTGGCTTTCCAGTCCCCGCTGTAGCTAATGGACAACGCCGCCTCCCAAAAATCTCTTGGAGAGAGGAAAAAAGCTTCTCCTCGGACTTGGGCAATAACAGATTGCCTGGCACACCACCGGTCAAGCCTGCTGCTGGACATTGGCTGGGATTGACTCTGAGGCTAAAACGCTTTCTTGGGGGAAAGCACAAAGCTCAAAACACACCACATTCCACTGGGTGCATCCTGGAGACACAGCACGAACGGACGCCTCTGTGCACAAACACGAAGTGAAAAGCTCCTCTCCCTTGGCAGGAGCTGCCCGGATACGCGGATGTTTGCTGCACTTTGATTTTTTCCATCCCCCGGGGACTGTAATTTTCTTTCTGGGCAGAGGGAGGCCGACTATTGTTCTGCCAGTCTCCTTTCAGAACCAATGTGGAGTCCAGTCTCACTGGAGCGCGATTCTCCGCTGGCAGGGCAGGTTATGTAATATTCCCGCTCCTCTGGGGCACAATGCTTGCTGGATGAACCAGCTGTGAAGTCAAGTCAGATCAGGAGCAATACCATCACCAGCTTCCCTCTGTTAAAGGGGAAGAGCGCTCTCTTTTTCTTTAGGTCGGTCCATGGGTTGGATTCCCTCTGCTTATGACCAAGTTGCGTGTGTCTTTGGGTTTTCCTGCACGAGACCTACAATAGGATTCTTTGGGGGAGGCCTTCTAACCCTTTTTATAGGACAAGAACCACATGCCAAATAATAGAGGAGAAAGGGGACCAGACCAGGGCTAATTCACCCTGCTTTGGGTCTAACTTGTCCTAGCACCCTTAGGGCAACCTCCAGATCCAAGCATCTGGGAGCTGCTGGAAGCACATGGTGAAAGTGGATGATCTATACGGCAATGTCTCTTTTATGGAAAGCAAATTCCGTGCTTATGGAAGAGAGGAGAGATCACAGTGAACGATGTTACCTGGTCAGTTTCAATTTGGGGGAGAACTGAACTCAGGGCTTGCAAGCAGAGCAGGAATCAATTCTCGGTTCTCTTGCTTTAATGCTATTTTTATTAAAGGGACAATGGTGCTCAGAGCTGTAGGGAGACTCGGCCACTGCCCAGGAAGCTTGTGATGTAAATAGCATGTTTACAATTGAAGCCTACATCAGCCTTGCTCAGCTCCACTTGTCCTAGGGTCATGCCATTTTTGACATGCAAGTGACACATGAAATTTCTCAGCAATTGCCACAGTGAAGGGTGGGCGAGCAGACTCAGGATTTTGGGGGCAATTTTGAAATCAGACCTGCCTATTTTACCGACGTGGGCTCTGAAATGTATTTTAAAAAGAAGCTTAATTCACCTTTGGACCGTGGAGAATGGTCAGTCACAACGCAGAGACTTACCAACTTTCAATCGGAAGTGCGTCCAAACCCCATTGCTACTTCCCCCCCCAGCCTGGCTCATCACTCAGCCTAGCCACACCCACGTCTCGGAAAGTCCAAGCAGCAGCAGCTTGTCACAGACAAGCCGTTAATGGCCCACGCCAACGTGACTCCATGCTGTGACGTTAAAGTTCCGCAGAGGAGGGAGACGACGTTTCCCGAGAGCGCTGAAGATAGATCTTGAGCAGGAGAAAAAAAACCCAATGGGAACTGGATGGACTTGACGACATCTGCAATCTCAGGTGATCAGAGGTTGCAAGTCATCGGTCACGGCTGGCGTTAAGACAGCATACGCCTTCGATTTTCAGTGGAATGCAGCAGGCTCCTTTCATCTCCTAGGCCCGAGGTTAAGAGTTAATGTTCGCCAACCCTACCAACATGTGCTTAAGAGCGGCTGCTCCTAGCCCTCTCCTTTGCCCATCCCTTCACCAACCTGGCACTGCATACCCCAGGACTTCCAGCTACCGGACGCTTGCTCAGCAAGCCAGGCTAGGCAAAGCTCCGGACGCACACGAGGGCAGAGCTGCTGATGTCCAGAGTCATGTTCTCGCGCCAAGATCTCGTTTCAGACATTGCTAGCTCTTTTATCCGATTGTCTGGAGCGGGGAGCATACGTTGGTCTTGTGCTGAAGAGGTTTGTTTCAACACGCCCGTCAGCTTTCAGAAACCTACCATAGCTACAGAAACAATCCCTCTCCTGCTAAAACACACTCCCAGCTGCTACACTTCTCTAGACACACGTTATCCACTCTCCACTGGCGCCGAGTGCAGAGAGCCCGGTCACAGGAATAACTACACCTCCAACTCCCATTGAGAGGGGTAATGGGGAGGTGGCCCTGGTCCATTTCCAATACATCAGACCTGGTGGTTGCAATGAGACTTCATTCCTATGTAGCCCCTGGGGTTCAGCCCCCCGAGTGAACTCCTCTCCTGTTAACAGAGGCAGGAGGACGCAGCTGTTTTGGTTCTGTGCCAAACAAACAAATGAAGCTTATTTGGGGAGTATAGAATTTAGCACGGCAGGGTTACACACAGGTGACTTTAAATCTCAAGGCAGAGAGGCTGGTAGCTCAGGTAAGTAACCCCATTGCAGCTCTGAACACAAGAACTGAAGTCAGAATTTATCCTCTTCAGTTTAAAAAGTCAAATTCTAAAGGAAACTCAGGACACCAAGCTTCCTGGTCGGCCTAACAGAGAGCCCGGCCTGCATGTGGCGAGGAGGACGGTGTACTCACCACTCAGGGAGCGGCTCGGGGAGGAGGACGGTGTACTCACCACTCAGGGAGCGGCTCGGGGAGGAGTGCTGGCTGTTTGGGGTGCTCACCGTGGGTCCCACGAGCGCCGAGCTGAACTCTTTCTCCAGAGAGGTATCCCCACTACCTTCGGGAAGAAGAAGCAGGGAACACGGATGAGATGTGGCTGCTCCTGCCAGCTTTAAGATCGGTTTCAGTCAGTGAAATCCTCTCCCTCCTTACCAAAGCAGCGGAGCCCTGGAAAGAGACTCCGGCTGGACCTCAGACACCTCTAGATCGGGTGTCAGAAGACAAACACTACAGTGTGCTGCTCACAGCAAGACAAACCTTCCTTACCGGGGGGCAATATGGTGGCCATGGACCTAGGGACATTCCAGGTGCCATGCAAACTGGGGGCTACTTTGCAGTGAAGTGGTTAGTGGACACTTGGAAGGATCCACATAGCTAGGTGCCAGGACGACCACCGGGCCGCAGGGGAAAGGTGGAGCCCAGGTGTATTGGGCCCCTGGCTACGCAAGCGTTTGGGACGGCTCCCAAGGGAGCCCCTTTGCCAGGGCAACATGGCAGCAGTTGGACGGGCTGAAGCTCTCCCCAGACGCAGGTCTGTTTTCTGTACCCCGACGGGGACCGTGAGCCAGCACATGACGCACGCTAGTTTGCAATCACCAACTGGGGGTGGACATTTCCCACAACAAGGTGGCTGTCAAAAAAATCAGCCCTGGGAGGCCGGGGGTTAATTCAGTCCAGCAGGGCTGATTCAGCTCTTCACCCTCCCGTGATTAATGATGCACTGCAGTTTCTTGCTTGGATCAAGAGCCCCCCTGCTGCAAACAGACACGCAAGAACCTTTGGGGCAGCGCGCATGTGCGGGCGCATGGTGAATGTCCCCTCCCCACCGCTGTTGCGTGCTGGCTGCTGCCCTGTACCCCAGAAGTGGCTGCATCTCAGTGATGCGGCATGAACAGAGTTGGCGAGGAGCTTTGGGATGAAGAAGGCTGTAGCAGTGTGCCCTTTTACTGCAGATGGGCAAACTGTTTCCAATAGCTGCATCTGGGTAAACCCGAGTCCCGACACACACAGTGTCGAGCTCGCCCTGGTGTTTGACGGGCCAGGGGGAATGCTGCATCAGGAGGCCAAGCCGGCAATGGGAGTCATTTACCATAAACGCCCGGAAGCGATGTGGTGGGCTGCAAATCACCACGCGGCACAGAGCCACCACGCTGAGCTGCGACTCCTCAGGCAGCGTTCTGCCCCCTCCAGCCCACCCTGGAGCAATATTTGAAGAGAGAGTTTCTGTTTCCCTGGGCTGGGGTGGTTGAGATCCCCCGGATCCTCTCCCCCATGCTTTGACTGGCTCAATAAGATGTTGCCAGCAAGTTTGAGTCATGCTAAGCCACCATGCATCGCCAGCAGAAGCCACCCACCCCGGCTAACGGATATTAGCTCTGAATTAGGGGAGGTTAACGATTTCAGACCATTTCAGACAACCAAACCCAACACTAAGAAACCCAGTGATGCTGCAGGCGTCAGTCAGGGTGATTTAACGTCCCCCAAGAGCGGGTCCCAGCTCTGTCTCAGTCCCTGCCGGCAGGAGCTGGGCGTTGCATGGAGGGTACATTTGACAGCTGGAAAGCCTTTCCAAAGAGGCACTTTCGGGGGGGAACAGGGGCACCCTGATCTCTGTTAAAGGCACTTAGCACCTCTGATTATAAACCATGCTCTGTTCCCACATCCCTGCCAGCGTTTGCCTTTTTGTCATTTTTCCATGGTCAGACGCCTGCGGTAGCATTTCAAATGGTCAAGTGTTTCCTTATCCCCCCGCCCCCCCGCAATCGCTTCATCTCCATCTAAAGATATTTCTTCTGCACAGCATGTTAAAGAACCCGCACCCCCTTTCTCCTCCCCACCGCCGATGACACCAAATGGAAAGGGACACAGAAAAGGCACGGAGTTCTTCCCCCCAGCCCTCTCGTTTCACTTACATTATTCTACCTTGCTGAAGATACCCTGGAGTGTTCTCACAGCCAACTCCTTGGAAACAGCACTGAAATACAGGCTGTGTGTGCATGTCTGCATGGCAGTGGTAGGGTGAACTCAGCCACTCACCTTCCAGGAAGAACAGATTCCTGGAAGTGAGAGAAACGGCCGTCATTTTACAGTTAGCAGGAATTCAGGGCTGCGGCATCCCCTTTTGCAGAGACGCTCGCTCGCTCGCTCCCCTGGCTGCTCGGCGGGTGTGCGCACGTGTCCGAAAATAGCACAGCCAGCAAGAGGGCAAGGCTGGGCCATCCCTTTAACAAGCCAGCTAGGGCAAAAAGGTGCTAACCCTAGAGCCCTGTCTCCACGGGGAATGGCTGCAGGGCACCCAGCGCACACACAGCACTGTCCAAACCCAGACAAGAGAGACTGAATGCTGCAGAAGGGGGAATACCCCTCAGATCTGCCATCACGGACCTTGCAATGCATGGACACGAGACGTAACTGAGCAAAGTACCATGAAATACAACCGTGAGGGGTGGGGGGAGTGTTTTCCTACCTGCACTTACACCAAACCCATGTCTTGGCCTCTAACAAGCAGCAGCCCCCCGCCAAGCATTCAGTTAATGACAGAACATTGGGGCAGCCCCTCCACTTGTAGTAATGGGGTGGGGGAGGAGGGTGTCTTTAAATCTTAGTCACGGATTGAAGCTGGGTGGGGAAATATTTAACGTAATCCAGACCCTGGCAAGCGACCTGTGTCCTGGGGAGCTCTGAGCCAGCCAAGTGCCCTATCTTCCAAGAGGACTTTAACCCTTTCCTTCTACCCAGACGGGGGGGTTTGTGCAAACTGCTCTGGAAAAGTCACCTGCACCTGGCAGACAGGCCCAGGAACTCACAATGGAACTAGCAGGTTTCCTTTCAATACACACAAAGAGAAGATCTGCAGCTTTATATTTTACTCCTTTGACCTGCTTCTTGGAGGGACTAGTACATGGCTTCCGATCGTCTCTTCAGAGTTTTCGACTCGAATAACTCTTCCAGCTTTAAGACTTCAGGCAGCCTAAGGTAACACACTTCACTAACTAAATGTGTGCATAAGTCTTGCACACAACATAAAACAACAATTTGTTCGTCTATAGCACCTGTCGTCCGAAGTAATTAAACCTCACTAGGCCTCTGTATGCTATTATCCCCATTTCATAGATGGGGAAACTGAGGCAAAGAGACCGAAAGCAACTAGCTTCACCCAGACGAGTGATCTGACATACAAGTAAGTGGCAAAGTTGGGAACAGAACCCAGGAGTCCTTGCTCCCATGCCCCCAGCCTCTCACACACGCTTCTCTGCTTCCAGCAAACACCTCAGGCAAAAGGCGAGGCAAACGGACGACGTCAGTAGGTAGCAAGGATCCCAGTCTCATCACATGTGTTTGACGGTAACAGAACAGCAAAGTTCTAATCACACAGAATGGCTCTTACTTTCTTTTTAAAACCCATGGAGAGAGGGTTCTCGCTCTACAACCCGAGGACTTGCTGCCTCAGGGAATTGATATGCCATACGTGTTGCTTACTGCCCCCGTGACTGGTAGTAACTGAGTCATTACCAGAGCTGATCAAAAACTGTCCTTTATTTTCCCAGAAAAAGTTCCCATTTTCTTAAAAACATTTTCAGGTTTTCAGTTTTCCAAGGAAAGCCTGAAAATCTGACAAAACTGGAAATTCCCTTTAATTACAGAGCCCGTTTTTGGGGAAGAGAGTTTTGACGCAAGTTTTGGTTCTGCTTTTTTCTTTTTGAACCGACTCTAGTCATGCCTGACCCTCGGCTATTCAAGACCCGAATCAAATGATTGGGTGGCTCTTGGTCTGGTTCCTCGCGGAGAGGTCACCGCTGAGAACATCACCCGGACCCCCCTTGCAGACTGTCTAAACTGTGAGGTCAAGGATCGAATGGGCCCTGGCGAGTGAATTCCCCCACCCCCCAAAGGGGGGCCTTCAGGGCAGGGCTTGGTCTATGCTGTACCTGAGCATGATATACTCGTCACTTTAAAAGACAAACTGAATACAAGGTTTGGGGTCCGACTTTGATCAAGAGAAGCCAAGACACTTCCTGATGAAGCCACCGCTCCATGCTCCACTCACCACGTTGTGGGCTTGCACTCTGGGCCAAATTTAGATGTGGGGTAAGCAGGTGCAACTCCACTGGCTTCCACTGGGCCTGACTTTGCCCCCTAACAATGTGGTACCAAAGCATCAGTAAGAATGGAAGGTGGAGCCTGATCCCCTGGCTGTAGTTCACGTTTTCCCAGAGAAAGGTTTCCTGCTAGATAGGCCGGTGTGTTTAATGTCAGATCATCCTTGATCACATCCCTTTGCAGCCTGGGACGACAGGCCAGGATAAAGCAGTTTCTGAATTCCTTCTGGTCACATTTCCCTCTTGCATGAGGTGGCTACAGGGCGAGTGTGCGGACAGCATCCTTGACCAAAAGCGAACGCCGGCCTGGCCAGCTTTGCCACCCCACAGGGAAGAGGAAAATTTGATGGTGTGACTCCAATTCTTCTTCCCTTCTTGATCAGTCCCTTTGCTACTTTATCCTTGACAAGCGGCCAACAGCTGCTTGCAATTCGGAGTTCACGCACCCTAAGCTCAAGCAGGATTCAAATTACATCAGCGGAGCTGCTCTCTGTTCGTTTCAAGCATTCTTAGGGAACTCCGGCATCTCCATGGAGTTCAGGGGCAAACAGCAACCTGCTGCAAAGGCGGCGGGGCGGGGCGAGGCTCGCCGGAAAATTCCCAAAGAAAAGGGAAGCAGCAGCTTGCAAGACAATGCAAACCTCTGAGCAGAGTGCACCCAGGCATGGACAAAGCAGGGAGACGCAGCTCTGCCGAGGGGGAAAATGAACTAACCGAGCAAAGCAGTCACTTCCAGCGAGCGCCCACCCTCGCGCCATACGAGCCACCAGCCCCTGCTCACGGAAGCGTTTCATGACTTAGCAAGGGGGCATCCTGGCGGCCAGATCCCAGGACTGTACGGCGTTCCAGACCCCAAGCAGCAGAGCCCTGAGAGAAACCAACAATCCAGCCACCAGCACGCAGCCTCCAGGGAGCAGAGGAAGCTTCTTTTCTTAAAAACGAAACAAAAAACCGACGAACACTCATTGGATTCGGTCAGTCAGAGTCTGCTGCAAACAGACACTGTTCACGTTTCCTTGCCCAGCTCCATCAGTGCACCCCAATCCTGGCCGGCGGCAGTACCCCGTTTAACAGCTCTGGCTCTGCCGCAACGCTCTATTAATGCACTTCACGTCTCACCTTCACCCCTGGGAGTCCAGGTCTTTTGGTCACTGCCCATGGAGCTCCATCCGCCTATCACCTTAGTCTACAATAGGAATTCAGGGAAGCCCCATGGCCTCTGTTGTGCAAGAGGTCAGACAGCCGACCTCCGTGCTCCACTCTGGCTTTGTAATTGATCAATCTACCCCAAACCTTATCCTAGTCCAAGGCTTTCCTTGAGCAGAGACTGAATTTCAAACTGAAAGAAGAGGATATGGACGCATCCACTAGAGAACTGCAGGGCCCCACCAAGCTAGCATTCACTTCTCACCTACGAAGACTAGGCACCAGGTTTCCAGTGGCAACCCTCTAGCCTCTGAAACCCACTGGCACGTCTGGAGATCTTCACAAGTCACCATCATTCTGACCCGCTCTGTCCACCCACACCCGAAAGGGTAGGGTGACCAGATGTCATGATTTTATAGAGACGGTCCCAATTTTTGGGTCTTTTTCTTATATAGGCTCCTATTACCCCCCACCCTCTGTCCCAATTTTTCACACTTGCTGACTGGTCACCCTACGAAAGGGCCTTCACGTTACCAACAGATCGTAACAATCAAACAACACCAAAGAGGTGAACTCACCCCACGCAAACACCTCACCCTCTCCCCGCGCAACATTTCATGGCTCCAAACCCAGCCTGAGCTCCAGATTTAATCCTAACACTCTCTAACGAACAATAGTGCAGTGTTTGGCAGGGCAGATATTTCAGAGCCGCCATGGGGGTCTTAAATATCACCTGTGTTTAGCATTGTGTATTCACGTGCGGAAGAATGGAGTCTAACAGGAGAGAATAAAATATCCATCCTATAAACATAAGCAAACTCCTTCAACTAGCTAACATTGCAGATCAAGCCAGATGTCACTGGAAAGATACTTTTTCTTCCGTTTGCAGCGAGGGCTAAGATCTGACCTGTGGTCTGGAGGACCCGACGTACTAATGATCACCAAACCAACGAGCACATGATGACATTCAGAACTGCCCACGGGGATTCCTGATATCTAGCAGCGAGTGGCAGCTGGTCTGACCAGCCCAGCATCCCCCAACTCACTATTGTTATAATCTGTATCTGAGGGGCCATGTAACGTCATTGGAAAGCTCGTAACTTGCTGGTTATGAATATCAATGTGTCATGTAGGTGCAAGAAACTGGTGCAAAGTTATGGACAGAAACAAAGTATAATTCTTAAAATACGTTTGCCAGTCAAACAGGAGTTACCCCACCCCACACAAAGGAATATGGTTTCTCTACTGGGCAGTTACTTCCAAAGTACTTGGAAAGACAATGAGAATGCATTTACAGACAAATAAAGCTATCAAGCTAACACATGGGGGAGGGGGGCAGGAGAGACAGCATGGTTACACCCCAGCAGGGAAGAGAAATTGTATCTGAACTATAGAGATGGGGAATCTAAACATCAAATCATATGCAACTGAATCAACTGACTGAATACAATATCAGGTCCTTTATGAATGCCTGGAACACGCTGGAGATTAACATCCTTGGGAAATGGCTGTATTAACGCTCTAGGAGGAATTATGAAGACTCACTAATAGTATGTTTTAAAACATGTGGCTGAAGAAGAGAAGGAACAGCTCCCTCCCAGACAGGGAGGCAGCTGTGTACCAGTCTCTAGGATCCTTCAACCCAAGGGGGCAGGGGTTGCAGTCTGTGGGAACTGGACTAGAGAGAAGGGGAAGAGAGCCCCTAAGATCTCTTTCACTTGGGGTGACGAGGGAAGCTTGCCTGTTGCTCTTCTGTGACGATGGTCTGGCCTTGGTATGACCAGCCATTTTGAGTTATCTTGCTGGGCGCACGTGGTAAGATTTTACCTTGATCCCAGACAGTGGCTTGGTAAGTGAAGTCTTAGCCATTGGAAGCATGTTTTGTTGTGTGTTACTTGGAATCCTTTCTACCTTTATTCCCTTGAACTCACTTCATTCATGCTCTTCTGTTACTAAAACGGTTTATTTTTACTACAGACCAAGCCAGTGCTGTGTTGAACTGGCAGTGAGTATTAACTCCAGTTAAAGTGATGAGCTGGTGGGATGGGACTCTTCACAGGACAAATCAACCTTATTACTTCCCTGAGCTGGCTGGGAGAGGGCTGGACACGCCAAGGCATACGGCTTTGGGGAAACTCAGGACTGGGGGTGCGTTGGGGTCATCTCACTGGTTGTAACCCAGGCTGGTGGAAGCCAGAGTGGGGCTATATTCAGGCTGTTGAACCATGGCTGTCTAAGCAGAGACCCTCAGGATGTGATCTGCACGCTTCTTGCTGTCTGTGAGCGTCCCAGGCTGAGAACTACAGTATCAAGGCCTTGTAAGGCACCCAGGGTTGCATAGCAAGTGGTGACACAACCCCTCACTGGCCTGGGTTTGCACCCTGAACAGACTGGACCATCACACACGACTAACCCAGTGTATAAAATCTGGTATCATTAGGTTGATCTTGGCAAACTAAATTCTAACTCAGTTTCTAAAACTATCCTTATGGACAGTGGATGTATCTGTTGCTGAGAAGGGGAATGCCAACAACACGTGTCAATACTTTTCAGCTCTTAGTATTAACAAACTATGCTAGATAATCTGAAAACAATCCATATCACCACCATAAATTATGTGCCTTACGGTAGAGCTGTGGAGCAAAGCAACACACCCGCATTAGACTCCCAGACAGGTAACTAGTGAGCATCAGAAAATGGCCTTTTAAAATATCGATATCCAAAATATCGGACAACAGCAAAATAAGGGACATACCAGATATGTAGGAGCGTCCATTGCAGTCTTCTATATCCATCTTTAAGGTACTTTGCTGAAAGAGAAAGCAGAGCTCTGTCAGCAAGTGTCTGGAAATGCAGGGCTGGAATCTCTTTCCAGACACAACCTCTTTAGTAAAAGGGCCCATCAACCTCTGAGAGTGGATGAATTACCCAGGCCTGATTTATAAATGCCAGCTTCCAGCACTGACTTTTGACACAGTGGAACAAGCTAAAACTTGGATTTGATCCCCGCTTTGGAACGAAATGTAGATTGCCCACTAAAGAACTACTTTCTAGGCACCGAGAAACAACCTTCTATGGAAAGCAAAACCTGGTTTTAAGCTGTCGCTATTATACAGCGGTCAATGCGAGGCAGGTTTGGCAGTTTGCAGTACATAGCATCCAACTAACCAGCAATGAGTCCCAAGAAACAAAATGAATACAGCGCGTTTTCATGCAAGCCCCTGCCTTCAGCTCTCCACCATTGCAGGTCTGCAGCAGTTACACGGGAGTCTGTTTGTCAAATGACATTAGTTCTTAAAAGTCAGACTTGTAACACTGGAAGTGCTGTAAGACGGGGGGAAAGCAGCTGTCAATTCTCCTGGAGCATCTGACAAGGCAGGACCTGATTCAAACTTCACTGGTCCAGAAGGACAAGCGCCCACAGGCCGTTGCTAATTAATCTGAAACCTCGGGTGGCGAGGTATGATAGCCATTGTACATACAATCAAGGCCACTCTTTGCTGCAATGCCCCATTTCAACAGGGGACTTCTCTACTGAAAACTGATGCTGGTCTATATGGGGTGGCACCAGGTACCTGAAGTCTGGAGCCGGAGAAGTGTTTAACTGAAGCATTCAGCTTCATTTTATCAATGAAAAAGGATGCTTCTTTGGGCAATGAGATTGAAAACTAGCACCCAATGTGCCGCTGAGCAGTCTGGCATCAGCCATTCCAAAGATCACGCTAGAATAAAAGCAAAATCTGCCTTCTATGTTGCTACTTGGTGCCCTGCAGAGATAATGAACATTGTATCCATCCAAATGGCTTTTTGTCAATTACATTTGTTGTTTAAAAAACAAAATGAGGCCAGCCTCAAAAAAAACACAAGTTTGGCTGTTTAGAATTCACGCTGTAATTGGCAATTGGTACGTTCGGAAACGAGAAGAATTTGCTGCCGAGAACAATTAAAAGTGATCGTTTGCTGCGATGAATTATCTCCTTGAGAAGGAAAATAAATGCCTTTTGCCAAATGTGAACACAAAGGCCAAAAAAACAATAGAATTAACTTTTTTCCTCCCTTTTTTCATGATCAAATGTTACTTAAAGCCAGTGCAAACAGCTTTTTTTTTTTTTTTTTTATAAAGGTCAGAGAAATAATCTGAGTTACCCCCTTCTGTTAATTCCCATTTTAGAGAGGATTTGTTTTTAAGCCAAAGGAACTCAAATAAATGGTGTTAATGTTACAATTTTATAAGCAAACTGGGGGCAGCGTAGAACCGAGATGGACAGGGCAGCCAGGGAGACAGGATGGCTTAGTGGCTTGAGCAATCAACTGGGACTCATGAAAGCTGGGGTCTAGTCCCAGCTTTGCCCCGGCATCCTGGGTGACCTTAGCCAGGTCACTCTGTGTCTCATCTGCAAAGCAGGGACAAGGTTACTGACCTCCTTTGTAAAGCATGTTCAGATCCCTGGATGAAAAGCAGGGCATACTGGATTTCTTTCTTTCGTTGATGTACTAATCACTTTCTATTAACCCACCCGATCTAATTACTCATTTTTAAATAAAGTTTAGGTCTTGCCAACCCCCACTGAGTTGAAAAGCATCCATGAAAACAAGCTGGCTTTGACGACACGGAGCCTTTCGCTCCTGGGTCACCAGTTTGAAGCCAGGCTAGGTCAGCAGTGATGGTTTCCGGCAGATCGCTATCGGTCAGCCTGTGTCCTGTGAGTTGGTGGGTCTCCGCTCAGTCTCCAGTATCCCCGTTACAAATACTCAAATGGGCTCTGCTGCTGGTAATCGCAGCAGAAACTGCCCTCTCAGCCCTAAAGGTGGTATGGAGCCTCCAGAACGAAGACAAACCTTGAGGGTGGGGGAGTTTGCGTGGCTGCGTGCTCCTATTTCATAGATAAACAAGAGGACTCGGTCCCCGATGCGTCACTCTCACATGTTCACAGTTAATCACGCTAAATAAACCAAGCAGAGAGGCTCTTTTTATTGTCCTCCCAGTTTTAAAACAACTATAGACAACGGGTCCTTGCTCCACCTGCTACTCAAAACGCTGGGTTTGCTGGTTATCCAGTTCCAGTTCCGAGGGCTGAATTACACTGGAAAAGCGTCCGACCCACAGTGGCGATTAACTTTACGAGATGAAAATAATTTAGGTTGAAATATAGATTTCAGCGCCAGGTTATACGGTAACTGCCTCCTGCCGTTTTATTTTTGTTGACTCCATAATTTTGCTGTTTAATGTTATGCACACACACTTGGGGATCCACACGACACGCTAATACAAGTCAGTTTTAGTTCGTTCACTCTCCCGCCCCTTGCCCTGCACTCTGCACTGAAAACACTCAATTTAAAAAAAAACCCACAACAAAATGCAAAGGGATTATCCTAAAATCTTTCGAAAGCCGAGTGTTTATGGATGTTTAAAAGTGGATTATTTGGTATGAAGTGGGTCCACTTCTCAGGTTTGCCCAATTTATTTTATTGTTTAATAAAGCAGATGCCCCTTTCAAAACACATTCTCTCGACGCCAACTTGAACTAACTCTGCCCCATCTATCGCCATAAGACCCTTGTTAATCACAAAGCCGAGTTTGCTTTGGCTCTTAACACCACACTCAGGACAAGCCGAACCAGACTTACTCTTGCAGCCAGCATGTTCGTTGCTTTTCCACTGACTTGGTGCTCACCAAAGCATCATCAGCTGAACACACAAGCAGTGCAGGCTTCCCTGCATGCCCTGTCCTAGAGGGGGCTCTGGGCCCCATTCAATCCTTGGCCTCTTGGCCGAGGCGAAGAACAATTTCAATTTTTGTTTTCAACTGTGTGCAGGGCCTGGCAAGGAACAGGACCGAGATCGACGAATTTCACACAAGCTAAGTAATCGGCTAGTAATGCCAAGAGCGCTGCCGAGCCGGAGGCCCAGTTCCACGGCCGTTACTCCTTATTCACACCAGCAGCCCCGTTCGAGTCAAGGAGTCTGTGCCCAACATCAAGGAAGTGAGGTTCAAGACGCCATCTCTGTATTTTAAAAGGGGAGAAGAGAACTGGGAACTCCTCACAGCAGTTGGCCAAGCCAGGTGCTGACCAGCAGGAATTTTTACTTTGCAAGACTGGCTACATCTGGTGAATAAGGCACTACTCATCTAAACCCACTAGCAATGACTGGCCTTAAGGACCCTCAGCTGAATAAACAGTTTTGTTGGTATTTTTTTCTGAGACATTTTTACAAACAAACACTCAACATCTGCACTGATCAGACCCTAGATCTCAAAGTCAGCAGTGCCAGGTGACTGAAAACAATCCCTGGTTTAAAGAAACCGATCGTTTCAAAGGATGAATTTTACATTTTGGTGACATGCGCTGGGTCTGGAAGGAATTTGATTATAAAGGAAGATCAAACGGTTACGTTCCAGGTTTGCTCTCAATTGCCAGTTAGCAACTGCTTGATAGGAGTGCGCTTGTATTTACACACTACCTTTGTCTCAAAGCCTTTTACTAAGGCTGAATGATCAACCCCTATGAAATACAGCTGCCTTCAGAATGGTCTGCACAATTGAAAGGGAAGGGGATATTTAGATCACTGGAGGATCCCCTATTCTTAAGAAAAGTGTCCCAGGGGATCTTTGGTGCCCACACAGAAGAGACGTGACCCTCCTTGGTTTATAAGGTCTTGTGTGAAAGTTCCAGAGCAAAATGCACACAACAGTTTATCTCCTTGGAGAGGGTAGAGTCCATGCTCCTGGAGATTTGACCCTGCAGCTACAGGGACATGACACATGTCAAAGTCACACTTTTCCCATTGAGCCATCCCATCTCACACTGCTACTGTGGCAGAGAGCAGGCCAATACCTACCCTGTCCTCCTAGCTTTCAGACATGATCGTGTTAGAGCATTAGGAACTTAAATGCACTAAAATTAGAGCAGAGTGGCTTTAGAACTGCTTGAAGTTCTCAGCTTCTCTGAAATAAGGACTTTTCCCCTAGTGACAAGACTCGGGGGGGGAAAAACCTCAGAAATAGCCCAATTAAAAGCAAAAATCTCCAATCTCACTGTGATGCCGTTTGTAAACGTCCTTTGCACTGAGAGGGGCTTTTGAGAAAAGCTAGGACTGGACTGCCTTATGGAGGGGGGAAAGGGCTGCATCATTGTGTGTTTAGTAGATATTTGGATTATGAAAGAATTCTAGAGATAGAAAAGTCTTGTTAGGTCACACCTAGTCCATCTAATTCCAAGCGTCTCAAACCATGAAGATTCCATCAGTCCCTTGGGACGCAATTCTGCAGTCCTATTGTTCTCACTGGAAGACAGCCTAAATGTTTCTTCTCTTAATTTCATCCCATTACTCTGTTGATACCCTAAGTACTGTGAAATAGTGCTCTGCATGTTAAATATCCCAACGTCAGCCGTGGAACACTTTTCAGATTCCTGATGCCATAATTGCAAGCGCGAGAACACTAAACTCCAACCAAATTATACTGAGGCATCTGCATTATTACAAGTAGGATCACAATGAACATTAACCCCTAATGAGAAGAAGCCGGCCTTCTGCAGAAAGCCCCAGATCCTACAACAGCTTTTGGAAAGCCTGGCCACAACGATTAACATTCTTCAGGTCCTCACGAGAGCCCAACACTCCAAGTTGATCTGCATGTGTGTCGTCTCCCTGGAGAGAACGCACGTTTATTTTTGTGCTCGCCATGATTCACTGTTTAAGATGCACAAATTGGACTCTTCGTGCCGTTCAAGCTGTGAGCTGGGATAAACAGGAGCCTCTCTAGGGAACGGTTCAAATGAACACCCTCACATTTTAATGGCATGAAAACAATTAACCGACAAAAGCAACACAACAGATCGCGATGAAAACTTCCAGCTTCAGTGAATCCACTAATCAAGGCAAAAGCAACAGCTTGTGCTTTTCAACTCAGAAGCAAACTTGCCACAGCCGGCTTCAGAGTGCTGTACATTTATTTCTCCCTCCACTCGGGGTGCAAAGAAAACAAGATACTCACAGGGTCGATGGTGCTAAAACGTACTCGCTTCATCCTCTCCTTCAAGGAGACGGACCTTGTCTAGATTGAGACTCTTTCAGTGACCTTTAGGGTTAGAATGCCTCCACTTACTATGCTGAAAGAGCTGGGGAAATACGTTATAAGTGCGTGAGTTCAGGGCCCCCATTCTGCACAGGGGGTGGAGGGCTGAGATGATATTTCAAGATGTACACTTAGCTTCCAATCATTTACAGAGTGGGACGTGACCTTAAAATGGCCCTATTAATACTGAAAGAGCCCAAATTTAAAAGGTGGCATCAAAACAATAAGAGCTGTTAGAACTGACTTCATCCTACCGCAAATTGCAGCTAAAATCCATCTTTTCTCTCCTGCCTCTAATCTCTGAATTTCTCTGCCCCCTCTTCAGCTGTTATTGAACTTTGTTCTGGATAGAGCTGGTATGAGAAATACAATATCAAATAAAGCTGTAATGCAAAACGAGCCAGGAGGGCCATGTTTTAAAAAAGCAAGAGAATAAACTTTCAAACAATAGCCTGCAACAGACACTGGATAAAATATTCCGATGTTTCAGTCAAGCCCATGTAGGGTCTGTACCTGGTGGAATATGTTTGAGAATTTACGTACGTTCCTTCACAGACAAGAGGGAAGATACTAACACTGAACACTTTTTGTTGGCGAAAAAGGAAACATACAAATCAAAACACCTTCAAGCCCAACTGCATTCACCAAATAGAAAGCTGCATTTCTCCTCTCCTGTTACAAACAGTCCCTAGACAAAGCCCTCTTCAAATAAGGACATTTTAAATTTAATTTTTATTTTACCATTAATCCAAACTGCATGGCAGTAGTGAGATTTCAAACTGCTTTTAAATCCGTGAGGCTAATAATTCAGAAAACCTATTGGTCAGTTAAGAACATAAGAACGGCCATACTGGATCAGACCAATGGCCCATCTAGCCCAGCATCTTGTCTTCTGGCAGCAGCTGCTTCCAGATGTGTCAGAGGGAATTAACAGAACAGGGCAATTTATTGAGTGATCCATCCCCAGTTGTTCAGTCCCAGCTTCTGGCCGTCAGAGGTATAGGGACACTCAGAGCATGGGGTTGCATCCCGGGAAATAGCCATTGATGGACCTCTCCTCCAGGAACTTATCTAATTCTTTTTTGAACCCAGTCACACTTCTAGCCTTCACAACATTCCCCTGGCAAGGAGTTCCACAGGTCGACTGTGCGTTCTGTGAAGAAGTACTTCCTTATATTTGTTTTAAACTTGCTGCCTATTAATTTCAGCAGGTGACCCCTGGCTTTTCTGTTAGGTGTAGGAGGTAAATAACACTTCCTTATTCGCTTTTTACCACATCATGCTTTTACAGACCTCTATCCTATCCCACCTTAGTCATCTCTTTTCCAAGCTGAACAGTCCTAGTCTTTTTAATATCTCCTCAGATAGAGGCTGTTCCATACCCTTTATCACTTTTGTTGTCCTCTGTACTTTTTGCAATTCTAATACGCCTTTTTTGAGATGCAGCGGCCAGCACTGCAGGCAGTATTCAAGTTGTGGGCGTACCATGGATTTATATAGCAGCAGTATGATCTTTTCTGTCTTATTATCTATCCTGTTCCTAACATCGTTAGCTTTTTGAACTGCCTCTGCACACTGAGCAGATGTTTTCAGAGCACTAGCCATGACTCCAACCTCTTTTTCTTGAGTGGTAACAGCTAATTAAGACACCATTCTTTTGTATGTATACTTGGGATTATGTTTTCCAATGTGTATTATTTTCCACTTAACGTTGAATTTCATCTGTCATTTTCTTGTCTAGTCACATAGTTCTGAGAGATCCCTTTGTAGCTCTTTGTAGCCAGCTTTGGACTTAACTATCTTGAGTAGTTTTGTACCGTCTGCAAACTTTGCCACCTCACTGTTCACCCCCTTTTCCAAATCATTTATGAATACGTTGACCAGCACTGGTTTTAGTACAGATCTTTGGGTAACCCCACTATTTACCTCTCTCCATTGTGAAAACTGATCATTTAGTCCTATCCCTTGTTTTCTATCTTTTAACCAGTTAGTGATCCATGAGAGGACCTTCCCTCTTATCCCACGACTGTTCACTTTGTTTAAGAGCCTTTGGTGAGGGACCTTGGCAAAGGCTTTCTGAAAGCCCAGGTAACAGAGGGGTAGCCGTGTTAGTCTGGATCTGTAAAAAGAAAAAGAGTCCTGTGGCACCTTAGAGACTAACAGACATATTGGAGCACAAGCTTTCGTGGGTGAATACCCACTTCGTCAGACACATGCGTCTGACAAAGTGGGTATTCACCCACGAAAGCTTATGCTGAAAGACCAAGTACACTATACCCCCCCAATCAACATGTTTGTTGACCCCCTACACGAATTCTAATAGATTGGTGAGGCAAGATTTCCCTTCACAAAAGCCATGCTGACTCTTCCTCAACAAATCGGCTTACTGGTGTATAACTGTCAGGATTGCTTCTGGAGCCTTTTCTCAAGATTGGTGTTCTATTAGCTGTCTTCCAATCCTCTGGTACAGAGGCCAATTTAAGCTGTAGGTTACATCCCACAGTTAGTAGTTCTGCAATTTCATATTTGAGTTCCTTCAGAACTCTTGGGTGAATTCCGTTTGGTCCTGGTGACCTATTACTGTTTATCAGTTTGTTCCAAAACCTCCTCTACTGACACCTCAATTTGGGACAGGTCCTCAGATCTGTCATTCTAAAAATGACGACTCGGGTGTGAGGATCTCCCTCACATCCTCTGCAGTGAAGACGGATGCAAAGAATTCATTTAATTTCTCAATAATGGCCCTGTCTTCCTTGAGTGCTCCTTTAGCAACTCAATCGTCCAGTGACCCCACTGACTGTTCGGCAGGCTTCCTGCTTCCGACGTACTTAAAAAAAAAAAATCGCTGTTAGTTTTTGTGTCTTTTGCTAGCTGTTTTTCAGATTCCTTTTTGGTCTCCCTAATTATACTTTTACACTTGATTTGCCAGAGTTTATGCTCTTGTTCTAATTTTACTTTCCTTTTGCAATAGGAATTTGATTTATTTTCTCCATCACCAATAAATGTTTTATATTAAGAATCAGCCATAGAAACTGAAAGCTAAGCAATTAAGAAGAGGAAGATTTGTTGAGGTTTATTTTTCAGCCAGACTTATTCCAAACATTGTTTTTCTAAGCATCTATTTAACTCCAACATCTGATGCACTCTTGGGAGAAAAGCTGTGTGTGAAAGATTCAAACTGGTACTTCAACTGAGTGCCCAGAAAGTTCCCACAACAATTTTCTAGTCCTCCAGGAAACTTCCATCAAAAACAAGACAGACAAGACTCGATATTGCCGATGGTTAAAAAACCAAGCAAAACCTTTACATTTTATCATCACAAGGAAGCAATAAGTAAATAAAATACAATAAAAAAATGACAAACTTTTTATTCCTATGCAGGTCAGCTTTATATTATTAAACTTTCTTCAGGAACTTGGTTTCATAAGGAAGCATTGTCAGAACTTTGAAATACATCCTTGCTGCCTTCCTACAACACAAGCCACCAGAGAGATGCCATAGTCGAGCAGTCAGAGCATCAGGTTTGGCAATCAAGACCTTCAGCGTTCCATGCCCAACCACCACTGATACAGGCAAGTAAATTTCATCTCCTGTGTTCCATCTGTAAAATACAGGTGAAGATACTCACCTCACAACTAATGGTTGTACAGCACTTTGAGATATAAAGCCAAATGCCAGGAATTGAGATAACAATGATCAGTAGACAAGCCAGTGCATAATAAGCGGCATCACTTCCAAGATTTGTAGAACCTCTCTCTGCTTGGACTTTTCTATGGTGGTTTTACCAATTAGAAGAATGCTTTGAAAACTGAAGACAATTTATTTTACTAGGGTGACGGGATAGAACTGAAATATTTTCAGTCCCGACATGAAGCTAATCAGGAACAGCCAGAGACATTCCCAATCCTGAAAACATGCCCAGGGAAATAAATACCAAGAGCAAACACTGCAACACAGGCTACACCTTTCTCCTTCCAACACAGGGCTGTCCAGGAAGAACACAGGGAGGCCTCACAAGCTGACTGCAGGGTCAGTTCAACAAGCGGATCATTCAAACAAGGGAAAGCAAATGTCTAAAAGCAAACTCTTCCGAACTTCTTCATTCTTCTAATGACTTGGTCAGCCATGGAGTCATTGACAGAGGATAAACTTACCCAAGAGGTCTGCGCACCTTTGCAGCTCCAACCAAAGTACTAATGGTGGGAGAGAGCTGAGGTCTATTCCCAGCTCCACCAGTGGGCAAGTCACCCTAACTCTGTGCCTCAGTTTCCCCACCCAACAGATAAGGATACTGACCTCCGTGGTAAAGCATTTTGAGACTTATGGATGAGAAGCCCCTACGTACGTTCTGGGTATTATTATTATTTATACAAGCATCACACGATCAGTCGAACTTCAGCTGTGGGACGTGTGAAGAAACAGATCTAGGGCAGATGCAGCCATAATTAACATCTCTGCTAGGGTAAGAATTAATAAGAGCCAGAAACGCCCCTGTATTTTCTTTTTCCAACCCTTTGTTTCCATCACCAGCCGTTCACTTTCCAGCGTGAGGACTTTTTTCCACCTTTGCTACAGACAGACGTTCATCGGACGAACCGGCTTCTTTTTAAGTTTGGGTCATCGGAAGCATTTCAAAAAAGCTCAGGGCAAAGGATTTTTTTTAAAAAACATTTGTTTTTAATCAAACTGCCAATGCTTTAAATGCCAAGGGAGCTGCTTTCAGAGCTCCGAGTTGCATACTCATGCACTGCCGCGGCTAGCTGCAGTTATCTGGTAGAGCAGAACTGGAGAACACCCTTTGCAGCTGAGTGATTTTGACAAATTAGCAAGTAAATAGACAAAATCAAAACACAGAGCTAGCGCATCAAGATGTTGTCTTTGTCCTTTAATTTTATCCATTGCACTTGAGTTTTCACTATTTAATGCTTTGTAATAGATTAGTAAAAAGCCTGCACTGTCATTGGAAAAATGAATTCAATGTAATCCTAGACCAAAAGGCGGTGTCTACCTGTGCATCGTTTCTGAATTGGGAAGGGACCACTGATTTTCTTGGGTGCTTATTCTGAAGCGTGCCATCTAATGAAGTTTTACTGGGCAAATTTAATGCAATATTAAAGTGTTAAACCGCAGCCTTTTCAAGTTTCTGCTTTAGGAACGGGAGAAAGAAACATGATATAGAAATAAATCTAACTCATGCACTCGACAGAAGATGACTACATAAGAACGGCCATTCTGGGTCAGACCAATGGTCCATCTAGCCGAGTCTCTTGTCTTCTGACAGTGGCTACTGCCAGGAGTTTCAGAGGGAATGAACAGAACAGGGCAACTTCAAGTGATCTACCCTCTCATCCAGTCCCAGCTTCTAGCAGTCAGTAGTTTAAGGATATCTGGAGCATGGGGATGTGTCCCTGGCCATCTCGGCTAAGAGCCATTGACGGACCTGTCCTCCAGGAACTTATCTAATTGGTTTTTTGAACCCACTTATACTTTTGGCCTGCATAACACCATATGGCAATGAGTTCCACAGTTTGGTTGTGCGCTGGGTGAAGCAGAACTTCCTTTTGTTTGTTTTAAACCTGCTGCCTATTCATTTCATTGGGTGACCCCTAGTTCTTGTGTTATGAGACGGAGTAAATAACACTTCCTTACTCACTTTTTCTAGGCCAGTCATGATTTTATAGACCTCTATCAGATCCCCCTTTAGCCATCTCTTTTCTAAGAGAAACAGTCCCAGTCTTTCTAATCTTTCCTCAGATGGAAGCTGTCCTATACCCTTAAGCATTTTCAATGCCCTTCTCTGCACCTTTTCCAATTCTAATGTATCTTTGTGAGATGACGCGCCCAGAACTGCACACAGTATTCCAGGTGTGGCCATCCCATGGATTTACAACAGTGACATTATGATGTTTTCTGTCTTATTATCTATCCCATTCCTAGTGGTTCCTAACATTGGTAGCTCTTTTGACTGCGACTGCATGTTGAGCAGATGTTTTCAGGGAACTACCAATGACGACTCAAAGATCTTTCGTGAGTGTAACCGCTAATTCAGACTCCATCGTTTTGTATGTACAGTTGGAATTATTCCCCCCCCCCCCCAACGTGCATTACTTTGCACTTATCAGCATTGAATTTCATTGGCCAGTCACCCAGTTTAGTGAGATCCCTTTGTAGTAGGGACTTATCCTAATAAACAGGTCCCCTTTACTGCTCTGGTCAACTCATCATGACCACCATTTTATTACACTTAGCAGCATCCTAAGCTATAAGGATAAGTTGGATATTTTTCCCTCTAGACAAGCACACTTAAATAACTCCCGTGCTAGAGTCCCTTATTCTAAAGGCTGCGTAAATAGGAGTAAAAATTCTGTCCTTTCTATAAAGATAATGCTTGAAAATCGGGGGGGGGGGGGGGTGGGGGGTTGCAAGGGATACAATAAACCACTTTAAAAAGCAACAGAGGGTCCTGTGGCACCTTTGAGACTAACAGAAGTACTGGGAGCATAAGCTTTCGTGGGTAAGAACCTCACTTCTTCAGATGCAATAAACCACTTTGGAGATCTAAATCCATTTCCTCTGGGCAATACCCAAAATTAGGTCCAACCGAGTGGCTTTATATAAAATATGAACTGTTACAAGAACTATATTTGACTGAAGCAAAGGTGCCTTTTTTATTTTTTTTTTTTAAAGGATTATATCATTGGAAAGAGTCTCCCAGAGATGTCACTTTCTAATAATGCTAATAGGAGACCTATGTGTAAATTTCCCATGCAGCAATATACTTTTTATCTCAAGGCCATTGATGGAGGTGTAATAAAATAGTAAGTTCAACTACTGCTCTTAAACACTACAATTAAAAAACTTTTAAAACGAAGTTTGAATTCAAAGCATAAAAAGAAGGACCGTCTCTTACCGTGTTTTTGTACAGCATCTAGGTCCTTGTTGAGTTCTCTGGCACTACCACAATTTGAATAAATAATAACCATAATCATGGGCTGCTATGCTGAAAACTACAAGAGGCAGCATGAAATGCAAGAAGCTTCTTTTCTTTCTAAGGGAACGAAGGAAAACCCGACCTCCTCAGCATTTGCCTAGACGGATTCACAGACAAATGGAAAGTCAGTCCCACTCCCACCCACCACCCTAGAGTGACAGCGACCTTTACAAATAAAGGCATACTGCACTTTTGAACACCAATATTTTGAGATCCAACATGAGGCAGTATAGAAACACAATGTACTTGACTAACATTAACTGTACGGATGCCAGACGCACACAAACTTTCAACTGAACTGATCCACTGCAAACAGAATAAATAATCCTCACGCGCTCTCTTCCCCCACTGGCATTTTCTCCCTCTTCCTCCTTTGGTGACCTCGGATAACCCCATCTCCATCTCACAGGATGGGAGACCAAAACCTAATATCTGTGGTCCTATAATTCCGTTACCAGCGTACAAACTGCTGCTGTATACATTCCCCAAAGGAATTAAGGCTTTTGGGGAATCAAATTAACTACTAGACCAAACTGCCTCCCACTCTAAACAATGACACTTTCACTAAGTCTCCAAACTCAGCCTTTGCAAGCTGGGGGGCATGACTAACTGAGGTCTCTGAGGTTGCATGGCGACCCTGAAAGTGAAAGCTAAGACGAAGCTGAAAATCATTATCCTGTCTGCGCTGGGTCTCTCGCTACATGCACAAGACAAGTTCTAAGTGAGGACAATACCTACCCTTCTCCTCCCAACACCTCTGCAGCCTTGATCAACAACTCAGCAATGACCGGGCCCTGGTCTTCACCAAGCAAAAAGGGGAGTGATCGTACCACGGGCTAGCTAACAGGGCATTCTAGTTTCCAAGCACGTACCTCAACCTGCTAACACACATGAAAACTACAGACTGCCTTGTCTTTAGGACTTGAACATGTGGTAAGAACACACCTTGATTCCTAGTCTGAACACACCCCAAAGCTTTGTCTAGATAACATTGCCTTTGGCACTTCTGTACACCAACCTTACGGTTTCAGAGGAGCAGACTTAGGGCATGAGGAATGGACTGCTCCCTGCACTAACACAGTACCGCTTATCTGAGGACCTTGAGACACTTTACAAATATTATGATTAAAGCGTTACATTTTCTTAACCTTCCTCAAGATATTACCCCAACCTTACTAATAGGGAAACTGAGGCACGGGGACATTATATGACTTGCCAAAGGGCACACACTGAGTCAGTGGCAGAGCTAGGAACATAGCACGGGACTCCTGCCCTGTGCTTTGGTCACAAGACCATCCCTCCCTCGGGGGCAGCTGAACCACAGATAAGAAATATTATTTCTTCTCGCGCACAGGTCCCAGGACAGGCCACTTCTAAGTCTGGTACGTTCACTCGAGAGTTCAGATTTAACAGCAAGAGCCACAGAACCAGACAGCGGAGTACATAGCCGAGGCAGCTACGTTTATCCTCCAGCTGCCAACAACAGCTTGTGGTCCAAGAATGTCTCGCCGCAAGGCTGCCGCTGCTGTGTCTTCATGTGCCTTACCCCTGCCATGCTAGGAAATTTGGATCCTTCTTCCTTAAGTCTCCATGGCCCCTATCTATGCTGTGGTACTGCATGGGGATAGAAAAGAATTAATACAACCCTCCTCTGCGATTGCTGGAGAACCCGAGCCTAGCCCCTGTGGAAATCACACGGACTGCATGGACAACCAGGGCTGAGGAGGGGCAATTGTACTGAGGCCCTGAGCTCAGGGCCGCCCCACAAAACATCTGTCACCTCTGCATAAATAAAGTGAAATGGGAGTGGGTGGGGCCCTAGTGAACATGTCATACCGGGCCCCCAAATTTCTCAATGGCACCTATGGACAAAGCCTTGTCCCAATGAGGAATGCTTTTGTGGAGGGTTTTTGTGTGCTGTAGTGAGGCAATACTCCTCACGTGGGAACGAAATTTAGATTTTGCTTGGATCTAAGTCATCTTCAGTGACGAGGCGAACAACACACATCAAGTGGTCAGGTATCATTCAGCAGATGGCACTCTGCACAATACATCCTGCTCCTCCTGAGGTCCTGAACATCGGGTGATAAAGACAGGATGGTCCACTGGCTAGGTCTGTACAGCGCCGAGCACAATGGAGCCTGGTCCATGACTAGGACTCCTACGCACTATGGTAATACAAATAAAGTAATCACAGGTGCTAGCCTGGGACGTGGGACACCCGGGTTCAATTCCCTGCTCCACCAAAGACTTCTTGAATGACCTTGCTCAAGTCACTTAGCCTCTTGTGGCTCAGCTCCCCATCTGTAAAATGAGGACAGCAGCACTTCCCGCCTTCAGAGGGGTCTGACGCGGGTAAAGACATTCAAGATTATGAGTAAATCTTCCAAATACCCCAACAAATGGAACTGTTAGTGCAGAGATAAAGCTGAGCAAGGAAATCATCATCTAAGCCAGACACCAACCTGACAGTTTCACGCTTCTCAGATGAAAAGTGCTAAGTATTATCCAACAGCAGCCTTAACCTTAACTCCGCCACCTTGTGCACGTGCACCATCACGCCAGCTGTAAGTAATACAATGTGCACACAGCTGCATCGGCCGGGCTAGGAAAAGGGTAAGTTACTTTAAGCAACGGAAAAGAAATACCTCCAAGAATGTAAGATGATCAGACAAATCAACCTACAAGACACTGGACTGAAGCAGGGAGGCAAAGCAATTTTATGGAAATCCAACAAGATTCACTGTCCCTGAAGGACTAGAAATAAGAAACTATCGTTGCATTTCTAAAAATGTGAAACCCTTCATTCTTCCCACACCCCCACAGGGTGCCTGGTACCACCAAGTGCCACCAAAACAGTCAGGTTACGTTTCTTTTTTCTTATAGAGGAATATCATGTCAAACTACAGGACCATTCGAGAGCGGGGAGTGGCCAAAGTAAAGGGAGAAGGGTAACAGGCTGGAAGTGATGGTGGGGGGAATCAGAGAGTGTTTCTTTCCTCTCTTCCAAAAGTAACTACAAGTAAAACCCTAGGAGGCGACAATTTATTGTGGATTCTTTAGTCTGATCCCTGTGGAGGGAAGGGTGTACCTCCCCCCACCCCAGTTCCCTAAAGCTACCAACCTTGCAGGGCAGTGTATGGAAAGGAACCGAGAAGGGAAAATAGAAGGACGCAGGTATGTCCCCAGTCTATCCCCTCTCACGCCAGTGCCCCCCCCAAGCATGAAGAAAAGGGGCTTCAAAAAGGAAGTCTGGGACACCTGAGCAGCAGGGAAACACTCCCCAATGCTCCCCCCATTCCCAATAGTTCCCCTATCAGCCCTCCAACCTCAGCCAGCCGCACCCCATTACCCCGGCCTTCTCCTCTCAGCCATCCCCTCCCTCCCAGAGAGATGCCTCTGTACCCACCTTGCCTCCCCCACCCACCCCAGACGCCTCCCTTAGCCCCCTCGCCACTCCTGGACAGCTGCCCCTGCCCCCAACCATAGTCATAGTGATCAATGGCTCTATGTCTAGTTGGCAGCTGGTATCAAGTGGAGTGCCCCAAGGGTTGGTCCTGGGGCCGGTTTTGTTCAATATCTTCATTAATGATCTGGAGGATGGCATGGATTGCACCCTCAGCAAGTTTGCAGATGACACTAAACTGGGAGGTGTGGTAGATATGCTGGAGGGTAGGGGCAGGATACAGAGGGACCTAGACAAATTAGAGGATTGGGCCAAAAGAAACCTGATGAAGTTCAACAAGGACAAGTGCAGAGTCCTGCACTTAGGATGGAAGAATCCCATGCACTGCTACAGGCTGGGGACCGACTGGCTAGGCAGCAGTTCTGCAGAAAAGGACCTAGGGGTTACAGTGGACGAGAAGCTGGATATGAGTCAACAGTGTGCCCTTGTTGCCAAGAAGGCTAACAGCATTTTGGGCTGTATAAGTAGGGGCATTGCCAGCAGATCGAGGGACGTGATAGTTCCCCTCTATTCGGCATTGGTTAAGCCTCATCTGGAATACTGTGTCCAGTTTTGGGCCCCACACTACAAGAACGATGTGGAAATATTGGAAAGAGTCCAGCGGAGGGCAACAAAAATGATCAGGGGCTGGAGCACATGACTTATGAGGAGAGGCTGAGGGAACTGGGGTTATTTAGTTTGCAGAAGAGAAGAGTGAGGGGGGATTTGATAGCTGCCTTCAACTACCTGAAGGGGGGTTCCAAAGAGGATGGAGCTCGGCTGTTCTCAGTGGTGGCAGATGACAGAACAAGGAGCAATGGTCTCGAGTTACAGTGGGGGAGGTCTAGGTTGGATATTAGGAAGGTGGAGAAGCACTGGAATGGGTTCCCTAGGGAGGTGGTGGAATCTCCATCCTAAGAGGTTTTTAAGGCCCGGTTTGACAAAGCCCTGGCTGGGATGATTTAGTTGGGGATTGGTCCTGTTCTGAGCAGGGGGTTGGACTAGATACCTCCTAAGGTCCCTTCCCACCCTGCTAGTCTATGAGTCTATGAACCCTTCCAGCCCCCTCCACCTCCCCACAGCCCACCCCCCATCCCCTCCCCACAGACCCCCCATTACCACACCACAGCCCAACCCCTCCCCCTCTATCCCCTCCCCACAGCCCCCCCATCACCACCCCACAGCCCACCCCCTATATCCCCTACCCACAGCCCACCCCCTCCCCACCCCACAGCCCACCCCCTCCCCCTCTATCCCCTCCCCACAGCCCCCCCATCATCACCCTACAGCCCAACCCCTCCCCCTCCATCCCCTCCCCACAGCCCCCCCATCACCACCCCACAGCCCACCCCCTCTATCCCCTCCCCACAGACCCCACAGCCCCTCCCCACAGCCCAACCCCTCCCCCTCCATCACCACCCCACAGTCCCCCCATCTCCCCCCGGACCCCCACCCCCCGGCCAAGCTGCCCCTCCCCCTTCTCACCTGAGGGGAGGGGCTGCGGGGGAGGGGCCCCCCGGCCCGGCCGCTGGGGGGTGGGGACTGGGGGGCTCAGCGGCTCCGCAGCGGCGGCTCCATCGGCGGCGGCTTCACCTGAGGAGGGACCGGGCCCCCCTCCCCTCCCCGAGCCACTTCCGGTCCCACTGCCAGGAGACAGGCGGGGGCAACCGCGCGCCGAGCGCATCGAGCTGGCAGGGAGCAACCGAGAGCATCGTTCCGGGGGGGGGGGGGCGTTGGCAGCAGCCGAGCGCCGAATGAATCGAGCGAGCAGGGAGCCGCTAGGCGCTCAGCCCTCGTTCCGAGGGGAGCCAGGGAAGCGGGCGAGTGCCGAGAGCATCGAGCCAGGGAGAAGCCCCGGGCAGCGGCGAAGCGCATCGATAGCCAGGTTGCCGCAGGAGCAGCCGAGAGCATCGATTGGGGGAGCAGCCCAGCGTCGAGAGCATCGATGGGCAGGGCTGGCCCCGCGGGCTACAGCTGGCGGAGGGCGGGGCGGAGGGCGTGGGCGAGAATCGATCTATAATGATCGATCCGCGCTATTGGCCCCCATCGATGATCGGTCCTGAATTCACCCCCCCTCAGCCAACTTTCCATTCTGTATTTTGATTACCAAATTATCTGCCACGTGACGGCGGGTCAAATCGATCGATAATCGACTGATCAATAATCGATCATCAGCCGATAATCGCGCCACCCTACCGCTCGGCAAAGGACAGGACAGCAGCCTGGAGCAAGAGTCCCCATGAACCAATCACGTCTCCAGTAGCATTAATTCACCTAAATAACAGACCGAGAATCGGTGCCGAGAAATCCCGCTCCTCGCTGACGGACCAGTGCCAAGAGTTATCACAGCACCGGGCCTGGTCCTGACATAACATGAACGACCCATTAGAGCATAACTATTTCCCAATTGATTCATTCGCATTACGGAATTACACGTTAATTACCAGCAAACTGGGTGTGACCCTATTAACAGGCAGCCTCTCCTGGCCTCCCTGTGCTACCAGGCCTTTCCTGTACTCCCCACCTGTTTCTAGGAGGTGTTGCTAGCTGTCTTGTCTTTTGAGTGCAGGACCCAAAACAACTGGAGGACTTGCCAATCCAGCAAGGAGCTCTGCTTTTACATGGGGTTTGCCTGGCACACAGCTCACTCCAGGATTGGGACCAGAGTTGGTTTCATTTTGGCCCTTTAAAAGAGCCAAGTTGCCTGACGTCAACGGGAGTTGTAGATACTCAGCCCCTCTGAAAATCAGGCCCCGGGGGGGGGGCTCATGTTGGGTTCCCAAAAGCCGTGGCCATTTTTGAACATTTGGCTGCAAAAATCCCATCCTGAGGATAGGGTTATTCCTGACCTGCGCTTAGCAGAATTCATTTCATTATAGAAAATAAAGACAAGAAATATGGATGATGGGCCAGATTCGCTCCTGCCACAAGCCGGTGCAATTTCAGGCTTCAATTGGGAGCTACCGCTGCATAGACCGTCCGGTCTTTTGTTGTGTGTGTGTACAGCACCTCGCACAGGGGGGCCACAACGGGGGCTTTTACTGCGCTACAATTATACGTAATGATCAGCATCAGAACAGAGTTACTCTTGCCAAAGCTCAAACCGCGGCTATCCCTGTGCCGCTTCCTCTCGCTGCTTCTCCCCCTCTTTAGGCCCTGCCTGGTCAGGCCCAATCTGAAATTCCCTTTGAAGCCCGAGGCACCGTCTGAAGGACGCAATCAATTCCCCGCAGACGCTAATTCCAATCTCTTTGGAGTTGGGAATTTTTGACCAAATTAGCTAATTCCATTGTTTTATCCAATATGCAAATGGCGCAGAGCCTCAGGGCTGACTCAGAGTCAAATGACCTTTTGCTCCTAGAATTTCCCTTTGATCCAGACACACGCCACTTCAAACCTTCGCTGGCTCGCTGCATGAAATCTGAAGTTTTGACGTACGTGCCATGAAGGGGACCCTCTGTTGCCTACATCATGTTATTTGAAGGCCCCTGCCATTTCCACAGTGAGCGCTGCGTTCTTGGTGAATGATGCTGTGTCAGTTACCCCGGGGGTCAGGTCTGATTCCTAGGTAGCCGGGCTCATCTGCATTTCTCCCTAAGCAACCTGGGCCCTTCATCACTTGAAGTGCGTTGGTGACTCGGTAGGTGGCAGTCTTCCCTTGGAGCTAGCACGGAGGGCTGGATCCTCAGGCATTTAGGCACCTAATTCCCGTTGAAATTCAATGAGGGCAGATGGGCAGTGCTGGCTGATGTCAATGGGAGTTAGGCCCTTTGAGGGTCAGTGCACCAGAGATAGATGACAAAGACCCCAGGACACAGTCTGTATTCGCCTCAGTGCCCTGGCCCGGATCATTATCGTCTGTTTCCTTTTGTCGTTTCAATGGTGTACAATGTTCCTCTTCATTTCCCCACCTGGAATCATTGCAGCCTTGTCACCGGCTGTTCTACAGCTGCCACGTTCCACCCCAGAGGTGGCTGCATTTCAGTGGCGGGTAGAGAGGCTAGAAAGTGCTAGCAGCTAGAGAAGGAAGGTAACATTCTTTTATTAACAGGCCCATGGAAAGACGGCAGTGGTGGCACATCTTCCCGCTGCAGAGCGGCTTTCCACGGCTCCCGGCCTCCCCTGATTATTCACACAGGCAACAGTCTCAGGTCTAGCTCCCCGCCCTGTGAACCCCCCACTCACACAGCACATACCGACGAATCCATTAGCCACGAATCACTGTCACCGGCCCAGGGCCAGGTGAGTAGCCCAGTTTCTAGGGTGGTTGTTTACGGGCCCGATCTAAAGCCTGTGGAAGTGAGTTCCGCTGACTCCAAGGGAGGTTGGCTCAGATCCGCTACGCCTGCCACTCGCGTTACAGGGGAATCTAGATGCCTCGACTGTGACTGGACCTCGCTGTGCCAGGTGCTGCATAAACATAGGGGCAGGCTCTCTCCACTAGGCCCTGCTGCCTCCCAGAGGCTCTATCACACGCTGTCTGTTGAGGGGAGAATTCCCCCACAGTCAGTCAAACCTGGGCAATGCCAGCTGGTGACACGGCCTGACACCCCCACCCCCCACACTCCTCAGCATTCCTGGGTCCCACTGAGCCGTCAGCCCCTCGCCCCCCTCCTGCCCCAAGCCAAGGCGCTCTGCTCTGCCTGTGAGAGGAGAAGCCCCCGGGCGCGGGAATGCCGCATTCCCTCCCTCTCCGTGCACTCGGGCTTCTACCACCCCTCGCCCCTTCTAAACCAGACCCACCAAGCGTGCCCTTGTGTCCTTCCCCTTCCTGGGCGGGTGGGTGCCAAGCCGGGGCAGGTGGGTGGGCGTATCCTGGAGGGGTGAGGTTCTGGAACCAACCCACAACCACTCCTTCGGCCCACCCCGACCCCACATCTGCAGGCTCCCGGCGAGCCCAGAGCACACCCCTGGCGGGCTCCTCCCCGCCCGGCTCGGGGCTGGTTTGGTGGCTTAGCCAAAAGGGGGTGTGTGTCAGAGCTTCTCAGCAGCCCCCGGAAGCACCCACTCCAGGGTGCAGTATCACTGGGTCCCGTAGCACTGGAGGCTGGTGCCTACCAACCGCTCCTGCCTTTTGACACAACCGGTCTGCTAGCGGCCCCATGTCCGCAGCCCTCCCCCAGGGCCACTACATGCCAACGCGGGCCCGTCTTCCCATCGCAGGCCCGACACAGCTGACCCGACGGCGCCCCTATTGCCCCTGCGGGGGCCGAGCCAGCGCTGTGTATTCCCACCCCACCTGCACTGGGGCTCGGGGCCCTGGAACCGCTCTGCACCAGCTGCCCACTAGCCTTCCCGGCCGCGGAAACGTGTGAAATCCGGAATCGGAACAGCCACCCCGGCTCCCCGCGCCAGGAGGGAGTGAGAGAGCGGGCAGGGCTCTGTTCAACCTTCCCTGCCTGCACAGGTGCCAGCTCCGTCCTGCCCCGGGGTCCGATATTGATGGGGATCCTACAAGGTGCACACGCTGATGCTCCACGGACCCTCCACGGCTTCAGCCCACTAGCCAGGGAGGTTTATTAAAATGCACGTGCTCCGGCTGCTGAATACGTAACAGCCAGGCCCGCAGGGCTGGACGCAGCCAGTTCCACCCGCCCAGAGAAACGTGCCCAACACGGCTCAGGCCGGGTCAGAGATCAGCAGTGAGTTAGCGACAGACGCTGGGCGACGGGCTGCCCGGGTGCCCAGGGTTCCAGGGAAGAGGGGGAAGAGCCTAAACTTCTCCTGCACCAGCAGCTTCCTTCAGCTATTCCGGGGGGAAGGAGCCCCCCGCCCAAACCACCTGCAGCTCTCCTGCTATGGGACAACCAGCCTGTAATCCCCGAGGCGGCGTCCCTGCACCCCACCGCAGAGAGCCCCCGGGGTCTCAATCCCCCACCCAGCCCCAAACTCACAAGCCCTTACACCTTCGCAGGGAGCAAGCTGTGGCAGGCGCCGGTGCCAGGCGCCGGTGCCAAGCGGGGCTGTGCCCAGCGGGGCGGTGATGGGGCTGAGTGAGAAACACTTGATCAGCCCCAATCTAGGGGAATGGACTGGGACTGGCTGGATAGCCCTGCGTCTGCCTGTGTTAGCCAGGGCTGGAAAGAGGCTAGAGGGAGTGGGGAAGAGAAAGGCCAGGCACAGAGGGAGCTGGGAGCCTTCTGGCCTGTTGCTGGCCAGGCCTGCACCTGGCAAAGTTGGCTGCGAAACCGGCACCTAGGTGGAAAGCAGAGGGGCCCAGCGTCCGAGTCCGATCTCCCAGGGAGCCGGGTTTAAAGACGGCTGCTTTCCCCGGAGGCTGGCCTGACATTGCAGCCTCATGCTAGGGCAAGAGAGCCTGGAGCCAGGGCACTGGAGAGACAAGCGGCACCAAGAGCTGATGAGCCGGTTCTGGGGATGGGGGGGGGGGATCCCCACTTTCTGCTTTGATTAGACCTGAGCCCAAGGAAATTCTGAGATTTGGACAGTTGTTTGCATCCCGAATCAGACCAAAACGTTGAAATAAATAAATAAAAAAATCGTGGAACGGAAAGTTCTGAAACATCTCAATCTGGAAACATTAAGCCATCGTGTTTCGCCACCGAGCCATGTCCCACCCCAGCTGCTGCAATGCCTCAAGGGAGGGGTAGTCTGGGTGCCTTGTGCCCCGTTCTCCTCTATGGGACAAGCTCCCCAGATGGACTACACCTCCCATGATGCACCATGGTGCATCTTTGGAGGCGTACATAAGAACAGCCATCCTATGTCAGACCAATGGTCCATCTAGCCCAGTCTCCTGTCTTCCAGCTGAGGCCAGTGCCAGGTGACTCAGGGAATGAACAGAGCAGGGCACTTAGTGAGTGATCCATCCCCAGTCATTCAGGCCCAGCTTCCGGCAGTCAGGGGCTAGGGACACCCAGAGCCCAGGGTTGCATCCTTGAGCATCTGGGCTAATAGCCGTTGATGGACCCATCCTCCGTGAACTTTATCTAGTTCTTTTTTTAACCCAGTTATACTTTGTCCTTCACCACATCCCCTGGCAAGGAGTTCCACAGGCTGACTGGGTGTTGTGTGAAGAAATACTTCCTGATGTTTATTTTTAAAACTGTTGCCTATTCATTTTATTGAGGGACTCTGGTTCTTGTGCAATGCAAAGGGGCAAATAACACTTCCTTATTACCTGTCTCCACCCCACTCATTTTATAGACCTCTCTCATATCCCTCCACAGTCATTTTTCTAAACAGAACAGGCCCAGGCTTTTGAATCTCTCCTCAGATGGAAGCTGTTCCAGCCCCCTCATCAGTTTTGTTGCCCTTCTCTAACATATCCTTTTTTTGAGATGGGGGATCGGCCCCGCACACAGTGTTCAAGGTGTGGACCTACGCTGGATTTATATGGGGGTATTATATTTTCTGTATTATCTATCCCCTGTGCTAATGTTGTGTTTGCTTTTTTGACAGCCGGTGCACCCTGAGTGGATGTTTTCAGAGAACTATCCACAATGACTCCAAGATCTCCTTCTTGAGTGGTAACAGCTCATTCAGATGCCATCATTTGATATGTAGAGTTGGGATGATGTTTTCCCATGTGCATTACTTTGCATTTATCAACATTGAATTTCATCTGCTATTTTCTTCCCTAGCCAGTGCCTCCGAGTTTTGTGAGATCCCTTTGTAACTCTTTGCCACCAGCTTTGGACTTAACTAC
Source organism: Chrysemys picta bellii (assembly GCF_011386835.1). Lineage (NCBI taxonomy): Eukaryota > Metazoa > Chordata > Testudines > Emydidae > Chrysemys > Chrysemys picta. The sequence continues at coordinate 12,641,058 of NC_088812.1, read as the reverse complement.
CTTAAGTCATTGTGTAGCAGCTGCAAACTTTGCCACCTCACTGTTTATGCCTTTTTCCAGATCATTTTATGAAGATGTTGAACGGCGCTAGTCCCAGTACAGATCCTTGGGGACCCTGCTATTTACCTCTCCCCACTGTCAAAACTGACCATTTAGTCCTATCCTTTGTTTCATTGTTTAACCTGTTACCGATCTGTGAGAGCACCTTCCCTCTTATCCTATGACTCCTTACTTTGCTTAAGACCCTTTGGTGAGGGACCTTGGCAAGGGCTTTCTGAAAGTCCAAGTAAACTGTATCAACACATTTGTTGACCCCCTCGAAGAATTCTAGTAGATTAGTGAGGCATGATTTCCCTTTACATAAGCCATGTTGACTCTTCCCCAACATATCATGTCTGATAATTCTGTTCTTTACTATAGTTTCAACCAGTTTGCCTGGTACTGATGTTAGACTTACCGGCCTGTAATTGCCAGGATCGCCGCTGGAGCCTTTTTAAAAAATCAGCATCACATTAGCTACCCTCCGAGCATCTGGTCCCGAGGCTGATTTCAGCAATTGCTCACATACCCCGGTGAGTCGTTCTGAGGCAGCTGGGCCATAGAGAATGGGGTCTGAGGCACGAAAATCACAACAAGCAGGAGGCAGTGCTCACCTGGGTGCAGATTCATGCGGAACTAACCTGCAACGAACCATCGCAGGAGAGCTGACAAACCAGACGGGTCAGAGTCAGGTCGGCCTCAGACAAAAGATTTATTTAAAAATTTTCTCAAACAGAAAATTGAAAAATGTCAGGGGAAAAAACCTGAAATTTTCCTGGGGAAAATAGTTTTACTCTGGGGGAAGCCGCACATTCTGGTGGAGAATCTCTGGCCAGCATACAGCTTATGGCTTTGAACATCTCAGCAGACTGACTAGCCGAGAAAGCCACTGACCACAGCACAGGGGACATTTATGTAGCATTTTCCTAGTGGGGGGAAATCAGAGGATCTCTCGATCCCAGCCCCGGAGGCAGATGGCACCAGCAGAGCCAGGCTAGGCAGCATGGCTGTGGTGGTTTGATCCGTTTAGAAATCGGAACATTCCCCTGCCCGGGACACGAGGTCGTCAGACTCATGCTCAGCTCCTGCTGCGAGGAGAACTTCCACCCCAGGCAACGGTTAACCCCCCGAAGCCTCGGGGGGCAGCCAGCTGCCCTGTAAATGAAGGAGACGAGTCCATAAACGCGGCACAATCTTTACAGCCGCCTGTGTCTGACACTTCCCCACGGCCGTAAAGTAATCGGACTTTGGCACAGCCCGGAACAGCACCGGGGATGGGACGGGAAGAGCCAAGGTGTTTGCCCCGCGCCGCGGGGGGAGCCCAGAGCCAAGACGCAGTGGATCGGTCGGCGAACAGGCCAGCTCCGCGGCAGGAGGGAGGCGAGGGCTGGGGCAGCGCCGGGGAGCAGAGGATGAACGGGCTCTGAACCAGAAGGCACGTCGTGCTAAAGGCAGGCGGAGGGCACAGGCCGGCACGTGCACTAAGGGCAGGTGGGGAGAAGGAGATGGCTGCCGGCGGGGGGTGGGGTGGGGGGGAAGGTGGATTTTACACTGGGTTAATGGGGGCGACATGGGCAGGAATAACAGCACCAGCGGGAGAACTGGGCGCTGCCGTCCTGGCCCCAGGCCAGGAACAGCTTCCTCTCCCTGCCCCCGCCCATGCCAGCCTGCCCCAGCCCGCGCCGGGGGGGACCTGCCTCCAGGGATAAGCTCCAGCCCCGCAGCCCGGTCCAGGCCGGGGCCGCCAGCACAGGGCCGCTTGGGGCCAGCTGGAATGGTATTTCAGTGCTAAGGCCCCTCTCCCCCGTCCTGGTGGGAACTAGGCTGAGACTCACCAAACTCATCTCACCAAGGGCCCCACCCTGGGGCCAGCCCATCTGTCCCCCCTGCCTCCTCCCTGAGCAGTAGGCCAGGCCCACAGGAAGGGAGCCCTGGAGGGGCCGGGGTGTGTGTGTGTGCGTCCCTGAGCCGGCCTCTCCAAGCTCCCCCTGGGGCTGGGTGGATCCGTTTCATGGACTCCCTCCCCAACTCAGCCACCCCTCTCCATCCATCCGGGGGGGGGGGGCTGCATGTCTCCCCTGCCCCCCACTCTCCTCTGTGCTGCCGCAGGCCATTGGCGCCCACTGAGCGGCCGGGACCTGCCCCCCCCCCCCCCGTTAATCCTCGGCCACGGTGACGGTGACGCGGTGCCAGGCGTTGCTCAGCACCCCCCGCAGGTTCCAGATGGGCTCCACCGTGTCGGGCTGCACGTTGTAGCTGGCGTCCACGGCCTTGCAGACAATGTCCAGCTCCGTGGCGCCGGGGGGAACGGGGGCCGTGAGCTGCCACAGGCGCCAGGCCCAGGCCCGGCCCGGCTGCTGCTCCTCGCCCGTCAGCTCGGCCACGCGCCACGTCCGGCCGCCGTCCAGCGAGACGTCCACGCGCACCACGCCGCGCCCGCCCCCGCTCCAGGCGTAGCCCTTGACCGTCAGCTCCCCGGGCGGGACGGTGGCCCCAGGCGCGGGGTCGGTGATGGCCGACTGGACGGGCAGCTCCTGGATGGCGGGAGCCGTTGTGAAATCCACCGTGTCCCAGTCCACGGCGGGCGAGAAGCCCTTGTAGTCGTTCTGCTGCCAGTGGCTTGGGCTCTCCTCCGGGCTCACGGAGACCCGGCCCAGCCACTTGACGTTGCGGGCGCCCACCACGCCCGGCACCACCACCCGCAGCGGGTAGCCGTGGTCCCGTGGCAGCTCCTCGCCGTTCATCTCGTAGGCCAGCAGCACGTCGGCCCCGCGGCCCATGGCCGTGCGGTAAGGGATGGAGGCTCCGTAGGCCACCCCGCTCAGGTCCTTATCCAGGCCCTCGAAGCAGACGTGGTGCTCCCCGGCCTCCCCCTCCTCCTCCCTGTAGCCGGCGTGCACCAGGACATCCCGGAGCCGGACGCCGCCCCAGCGGGCCGTGCTGATGGCCGCCACCCCCCACTCCAGCCCCTTCACCTGCCGGACGCGGCTCATCTCCGAGCGGCGGTTCCCGGCGCACTGCAGGGTGACCGTCACCTCGTGCTTGGGGAAGCGGCGCTTGAGCTCGGACAGCGAGAGCGCCAGCACGCGGCCCCCCGGCCCCTCCACCTGCAGCCGGTAGCTGGCGGCGTCCACGGCCGGCACCGGGAGGTGGTTGCGTTTGAAGAAGAGCTGGTTGGGCGTCAGGTAGTTCTCGGTCAGCAGCTCAGCTGGCGGCTCCGCGTTGAAGGGCTTGAGGCTGTTGACTTGGAGGGCGGGGTGCCGAGGGGGGTCCCCGGAGTAGGGGTCCCCCTGGGTGGCCTGGCTCTGCTCCTCGGGGCTCAGCTCCCCCACCTTGTAGGCCTGCAGGATCTCCAGCACGTGCGCCTGGCTGTGCACGGCGTACATGGCCCAGAAGGGCTCCAGGGCGCCCCCCGCTGCCAGCAGGACCTTGCTCTTGCCCCCCGGGTGCAGCTCCACGAAGTCGGTGATGTCGAAGACCTCGCGGCCGTAGGTCACCCAGACCCGCTCGGCCAGGCTGCGGTGCCGCCCCACCTCCTGGCGGGTGAACACGGGGTACGGCGCCCCGGGCGCGGCCTCAGCGTTCGGCTCGGCCTCCGCCGCCTGCAGGGACAAGGAGAGGGGCTCGAGGTGCATCCGCCAACATCCACCGCAGGCCTCCGAGAGCCTCACCCGCCTCGGGGGGGGAAGGGATGCACCCCAGGCTACGCAGCACCTCAGGGGCAGAACTGGGAGCGGAACCAGGGATCCTGGCTCCCAGACCCCTCTCTGCTCTAACCACTAGACCCCATTCCCCTCCCAGAGCTGGGAGAGAACCCAGGAGTCCTGGTTCCCAGCCCCCCCTGCTCTAACCACTAGATCCCACTCCCCTCCCGGAGCTGGGAGAGAACCCAGGAGTCCTGATTCCCAGCCCCCCCATGCTCTAACCACTAGACCATGCCTCCTTCCCCAAGATGCCCATCCAGCTCTCATGCCACCTTTGTGCCCTGAGGCAGAGAGCTGAGCACTCCAGGGAGGCTCTGGGGAGCCGCCGATCCCATGACGCTGGTCCCAGCTCCCTCACCCGCCTGCGGTGATCTCCGTAGGCCAGGCCGGCGCCCAGGCCCAGCAGAGCCCCCACGGCCATGACCTTCCGTCTCCGGCTGCCGTCGCCCGGGCTCCAGGTGCCATGAGTGCGGGAGGGGGTCCAGGCAGTGCAGGCTTGGGGGTGGGACCCCCAGGCCACAGCTGCCAACCTGGGGGAGAAACCAGGACTCCAGTGAGGGCAAAAATCCCCCAGCAACCTCCCTGCCATCTACAGGACACCCAGGGCACCAGCCCAGCACGTCCTGCTCGCCTGCCATCTACTGGCTGTGCAGCAGGGGGCGCTCTCTGCACAGGGCTGACCCCACTGCGGCACTAGGGGGCGCTGTGCTGCAGGGTGGGGCTCAGCAAGGGGCGCTTTGCCCCTCCCCCGCATTCCTGGCCCGCTTCCAACCCAGCCTCCCTAAAATAATACCTGTAATTTCAGCCCGACCCGGGAGTCCTGTTCATGTCCTTTGCTAGGCGACTGTGCGGCTGTTAAACAGTTGCCACCTGCCACCCCAGAGGTGGCTGCATTTCAGCCTCCAGCCCCTGGGCTCCCTCTGGCACCTGAACGGTTCCCGGCCCTGGACTCCTTCCCAGGCCAGCAGCCGGTGGAACATTAACCCAGAGTTCCCCTACCACAGGTCTGATAAGATAACGCCAGCCATCGAGCCATAAAGGGATCTCCCCTGACAGATAAAACTCGCCTGCTCTCTCGCTGGGGCTGCGGCTGAGAGCCTCTGCAGGGGGCAGAGATTAGATTAGAGCCGCTGGGGGATTCTGCAAAACCCTGGCAAGGTGTCAAAGCGGCAGCTGCCCTAAAGAGAATCCCAAAGGAACTTCACGCTAGCTCCCTCCTCGCCTTTTCCCTTTGCAGTCCCAGGGGCTGCGGGTGGGAGTGAGGGGCACCGGCAGAGCTGGGGGGGAGCCCGGGGCTGGGGGAGCAGGGGGCTGGGCAGTGAGAGGTGCCGGCAGAGCTGGGAAGGGGGGGAAGCGCAGGGCTGGGGGAGCAGGGGGCTGGGCAGTGAGGGGCACCGGCAGAGCTGGGAAGGGGGGGAAGCGCAGGGCTGGGGGAGCAGGGGGCTGGGCAGTGAGGGGCACCGGCAGAGCTGGGAAGGGGGGGGAAGCGCAGGGCTGGGGGAGCAGGGGGCTGGGCAGTGAGGGGCACCGGCAGAGCTGGGAAGGGGGGGAAGCGCAGGGCTGGGCGAGCAGGGGGCTGGGCAGTGAGAGGCACCGGCAGAGCTGGGGGGGGGAAGCGCAGGGCTGGGCGAGCAGGGGGCTGGGCAGTGAGAGGCACCGGCAGAGCTGGGGGGGGGGGAGCGGAGGGCTGGGGGAGCAGGGGGCTGGGCAGTGAGGGGCACCGGCAGAGCTGGGTAGGGGGGGGAAGAGCAGGGCTGGGCTAGCAGGGGGCTGGGCAGTGAGTGGCACCGGCAGAGCTGGGGAGGGGGGGGAAGCACAGGGCTGGGGGAGCAGGGGGCTGGGCAGTGAGAGGCACCGGCAGAGCTGGGTAGGGGGGGGAAGCACAGGGCTGGGGGAGCAGGGGGCTGGGCAGTGAGGGGCACCGGCAGAGCTGGGAAGGGGGGAAGCGCAGGGCTGGGGGAGCAGGGGGCTGGGCAGTGAGAGGCACCGGCAGAGCTGGGTAGGGGGGGGAAGCACAGGGCTGGGGGAGCAGGGGGCTGGGCAGTGAGGGGCACCAGCAGAACTGGGAAGGGGGGGAAGCGCAGGGCTGGGCGAGCAGGGGGCTGGGCAGTGAGAGGCACCGGCAGAGCTGGGGGGGGGGGGGAAGCGCAGGGCTGGGGGAGCAGGGGGCTGGGCAGTGAGGGGCACCGGCAGAGCTGGGAAGGGGGGGAAGAGCAGGGCTGGGGGAGCAGGGGGCTGGGCAGTGAGAGGCACCGGCAGAGCTGGGGGGGGGGGGGAAGCGCAGGGCTGGGGGAGCAGGGGGCTGGGCAGTGAGGGGCACCGGCAGAGCTGGGAAGGGGGGGAAGAGCAGGGCTGGGGGAGCAGGGGGCTGGGCAGTGAGGGGCACCGGCAGAGCTGGGAAGGGGGGGAAGAGCAGGGCTGGGGGAGCAGGGGGCTGGGCAGTGAGGGGCACCGGCAGAGCTGGGAAGGGGGGGGAAGCGCAGGGCTGGGGGAGCAGGGGGCTGGACAGTGAGAAGCACCGGCAGAGCTGGGAAGGGGGGGAAGCACAGGGCTGGGGGAGCAGGGGGCTGGGCAGTGAGGGGCACCGGCAGAGCTGGGAAGGGGGGGGAAGCGCAGGGCTGGGCGAGCAGGGGGCTGGGCAGTGAGAGGCACCGGCAGAGCTGGGGGGGGGGGGGGAAGCGCAGGGCTGGGGGAGCAGGGGGCTGGGCAGTGAGGGGCACCGGCAGAGCTGGGAAGGGGGGGGGAAAGCGCAGGGCTGGGGGAGCAGGGGGCTGGGCAGTGAGGGGCACCAGCAGAGCTGGGTAGGGGGGGAAGCGCAGGGCTGGGGGAGCAGGGGGCTGGGCAGTGAGGGGCACCGGCAGAGCTGGGGAGGGGGGGGAAGCACAGGGCTGGGGGAGCAGGGGGCTGGGCAGTGAGGGGCACCGGCAGAGCTGGGAAGGGGGGGAAGCGCAGGGCTGGGCGAGCAGGGGGCTGGGCAGTGAGAGGCACCGGCAGAGCTGGGGGGGGGGGGGGGGAAGCGCAGGGCTGGGGGAGCAGGGGGCTGGGCAGTGAGGGGCACCGGCAGAGCTGGGAAGGGGGGGGAAGAGCAGGGCTGGAGGAGCAGGGGGCTGGGCAGTGAGGGGCACCGGCAGAGCTGGGAAGGGGGGGAAGAGCAGGGCTGGGGGAGCAGGGGGCTGGGCAGTGAGGGGCACCGGCAGAGCTGGGAAGGGCAGGAAGAGCAGGGCTGGGGGAGCAGGGGGCTGGGCAGTGAGGGGCACCGGCAGAGCTGGGGGTGGGGGGAAGCACAGGGCTGGGGGAGCAGGGGGCTGGGCAGTGAGGGGCACCGGCAGAGCTGGGTAGGGGGGGGAAGCGCAGGGCTGGGGGAGCAGGGGGCTGGGCAGTGAGGGGCACCAGCAGAGCTGGGTAGGGGGGGGAAGCGCAGGGCTGGGGGAGCAGGGGGCTGGGCAGTGAGGGGCACCGGCAGAGCTGGGAAGGGGGGGGAAGCGCAGGGCTGGGGGAGCAGGGGGCTGGGCAGTGAGGGGCACCGGCAGAGCTGGGTAGGGGGGGAAGCGCAGGGCTGGGGGAGCAGG